>NC_090929.1:469681534-469985012 GCF_040938575.1 Ambystoma mexicanum | reverse complement strand
TGATTTTAAAACAGCCTATGTCAAACCTCTCCTCAAACAAACCTCTCCTCAAACAAATCCCTCCTCAAAAGGTCCGCAATCTACTGATTAATCTAAAACACTCCATTCACAGAAAAATCACCAGTACGTTTATTTACCAGCAACTACTTGAGCACGTCCGAAGCAACACGGATTCAGACCACAGAGTGGAACAGAAACAGCTGGGTACCCTATTTGGGGACAGTATAAAAAACAACGCATGCACCCCCCTGTTGAGTGCACTCGTCCTACTGGACCTCACTACTGCTTTCAAGACTATAAGACAAGAGATACTATAAAGAAATACAACACACATACTGAAAAGAACTGCTTTCCAGTAGGTCACTTAATTCCTTTGACAGGACTGAAATTGCACACATGGCCCCCCGCAGGACATGTCCCCACAAACCCACATGTAGAGTACCCCAGGGATCTAGTCTGCTGCCTCTCTTTTTGTTAACATCCACATGCCCCCCCTCCAGGAAGTTATCAATAGCTCAGACCTCATATTCTTCTGCTACGCTGATGATCACCTCGTCTTCATGCTCACAAAGGACCGTTCATCAAATTTACCAGATTTTGCCACGCGAGACTGAAACTCAACCCAACCAAAACCATCCTTATACTTTGCTGCACCATACCACCAAACCCTACACCAATCCCCTGGCCTGACAAAAAGGTATCTTGCCCTGTGATTATGAAGTCAGAAATCTGGGAATCTTGATGGACAGCGACCCCACACTCGAGCCGTAAGACAAAGCCATGATAAGGTGTTACTTCACACACATAACCATGGCCGTGAATGCTCTAGTACTCTCGGGACTAGACTAGATAAACAGTCTCTACCTGGGGTTTCTAGATTGCTGCTGAACAAAGCCTCAAATATTCCAAACCACAGCAACTACACAACTTCTGAGACCTCAAAGACACAAATGCATCACACCAGCCCTCCGAACTATCCATTGGCTCCGATCAAACAGAGGATGCATTTCCAAACAAAGTGTATTACCCACAACGCCTTCCAAAGCAAAGGTCCAGAATCCACCAGCAGAAAATGTATTCATTACACACCATCATAATGCTTTGATCCAGAGATGCTGCACTGATAACAGTGAAAGGCTTCAATGGGAAACACTTCTTTCTCCTTCCTCTCAACCAGACTCTGGAATTCTTGCTAACGCATTTGCAGACAGAGGGAAACCACCTGCCTGACCTTCAAAAAATCCCTGAAAACCTGGCTGTTTAACTAACATTCCTTTTGCGACTGAGGATTATCTTTCTTTTAGGCGCTCCCTGAAAACGTACTTGTTTTGACCTTGGGTTGTTCTTTTGTAGTCTCGCCAGTGTTGTGTAGCACCAAGACGCCTCTGGGCGAACGTTGTGCTTTAAAAGTTCACCATACATACATATATACATACAAACATATGCCCACTCCATGTAGCCTCGACCAGGCAGGCCATCCTCTGCACAAACATGCCAAAACACAAAGCCACTCACGAGTTGTCAGCCAATGGATATGGTACACCAGACTCTTGGGTCAGCCTCCTTGTAATCTTCAAAGATAATTGGGCAGTACTTCACTTAACTATGCAATGGGCCAGCACAAAAGGTACCGGAAGGAGAACAGGAGACCAGATTTATTCGGGTCATCGCCCATCACTGAATAATCCAAACTGGAACAGCAAGAACCATCCCTAACAGAGAAGATAACCAAACACTTAAACTACATCAGCCCAAACACCCTGAACTTAAAGGATCACTCTTTGCCTTAACCACTCCTCCTTCCCCACTAACCAAATCTCATGTTCATCTCTCAGCACCGCGCACTATTCACACAACCAACCTTCACGCATCAGCAAAAGCCTTTAAATAAAACAAACAAATGGAGCAACATCACCGCTCGCTTCATTAGCACTATCACAGCCCCCGCATCAGCAGCTAATCAGCTAATCAGACCACTGATTCCAACTGATAAACCATGGGTTCTCCCTACTGGAAGATACACATAGACATCCTGAAGGTTCTCACGGCCAAATCCCTTCTAGAATCAGACCAGCACTCCAGTTCTTCTGCCTTTCAAGAGTCAATGATGCAGGATTCACATCTGTCTCTGCCTCCATCCCATTTACCTGTGCCCTTTTTTTCTTGCCGGGCCGCGTGCAACAAGACCACCAAAATGGAAGACGTGTACTGTACATAACTACTTCACATTAAATATCTAAATGTTGGCGTCTGCCCAACACACAGATTCGCATTGGACACCTGCGTCCACCATTACTATGGCTGTCAGCCAGCCACCCAGATTGTTGCAGGTTCTGCATTACACATAACAGACCTTAAAGGGGCCATCACTTGCAAGGCATGTATTACATGTCCACCCCTGCGTCAGCAGTGGAAATATAAAACAAGCATAGACAATGTTCATGAGTTGTAAACTATCTTTGCGAAGTTCACAAGTCTGGAAATGGACAGGGGTGCAAGAATTGGTAGTTATGAACACCGAATATTCTTATTGAGGCAACATATGTTCCCCATGTGAAAAGGGGTTTTCCTATACTTCCACTGTATTGAGATATATTTGCATGGTTCATACCTGGAGTGTATTTCTAAGCATGTTAACTAGTAACAAAGGAACTTTGCATTAGCGCCCGGATCAGTATCCTCGGAGGTTGTGTACTGCTTGACTTTTTCACAATTGACCTCGGGAGAATTGACCTTAGGAGAATTGACCTAATTTAGAAGGTCAATTAGAAACCCCCCGCAATCCCACACTCAATCCAAAAAACCCTACAATCCCCCACCCAATCCCCTTACATTATTTATAATCCAAAACCAACCCAATACATATATAAAATAACTAAAATAATATAAAGGTCAATTGTGCAGAAGGTCAATTAGGACCACTATAATTAGGTCAATTGTGCAAAAGGTCAATTATAAAAGGTCAATTTGGGTAATACCTCCTGGGATCCTAATAGCCAATCAGGATCCTAGGCTTCCGGCAATTATGCACCAGTGTATCCCAAATTCTTGAAATGCTGAGGGCTGTAAGGATAGCTGCAGCTGCTCCAGATACCTACTGATCCTGCCCCAGTCTACATAATTACCTTCCTCATCTTGTCTGCCGCTGACACCGTTTTCTCTGTGGCTTCTATGTCTCCTGTAGTCCCACTGGTTTCATTTTTTCATATAAATGAAAAGTGGGGCTGTGCCAGGGATGTAATTTGGGAGTTGCAAGGGGCAGCAGCTGCAACCGCTGACTCCCTCTCTGCTACCCCTAGACCTATCCTTGCTACTCCTGGGCCACTGGACAAAGAGGCAGTGCCAAGAGCAGATATCTGGGTTGCACCTGAAAAAGGCGGATGTAAATGAAGCTAAATGTGCCACCGTTTTTTCACCTTGAATCTCGATCTCGTTAGCTGGAGAAATAACAGGGATGCAGGAGAAACCATGAAACCGCCATCACTAACAGGTTGGCAGTCCATCAGTGAAGAATGCATGAATGGTTGGGTTCAGAGGCTGGGTTGTCTGTGCAGCTCATACCCAGTACTGTAGCAACAGGAAGGGTATGGGGGCTAGGTCTAGCTGGCTGGGAATGGGAAGAAGTAAGGCCTCTGAGGTCTCTCAAAAGTAAGACCTCCGAGGTCTCTCAGAAGTAAGGCTCTGAGTTCTTTCAGGAGTAAGGCCTCTGAGGTCTCTCAGAAGCAAGGCCTCCTAGGTGTCTCAGAAGTAAGGCCTCTGAGGTCTCTCAGAAGTAAGACCTCCGAGGTCTCTCAGAAGTAAGGCTCTGAGTTCTCTCAGAAGCAAGGCCTCCGAGGTGTCTCAGAAGTAAGTCCTCCGAGGTCTCTCAGAAGCAAGGCCTCCGAGGTGTCTCAGAAGTAAGGCCTCTGAGGTCTCTCAGAAGCAAGGCCTCCGAGGTGTCTCAGAAGTAAGGCCTCCGAGGTCTCTCAGAAGCAAGGCCTCCGAGGTGTCTCAGAAGTAAGGCCTCCGAGGTCTCTCAGAAGTAAGGCTCTGAGTTCTCTCAGAAGTAAGGTCTCTGAGCAGTATGTGGTGGAGGGGCTTCTTGGCACTTTGATCTCTCAGCAGAAAGGTTTGATTTCATTTGCATGTATAATGTGCTACGAAAGAGTAGAATAAACTGCATGTGGGCATCGATTTTTCTCTGGTGAACATTGTAAAGGAGTACAGAAAATAAATAAATAGTTACATGAAAAGGCGAGTCCTGCAGGTTTTCCAAAACAGAGTTCGAGAATCAATTCTTCTATGAGACATTGGAAGAGAATTCCTCAAACGGGGAGCCAGAATGGAAACGCGCCCACCTCCTCTTTAAATATAATGGGTTGTGGGTACAACCAGTAATATTTGACTAGTAGACGAAAGGGGGGGCGTGCCAGGTGATAGGATCGCACATTATCAGATAAATATGTCGGCCCAATCCATGAATACATTTGAAAACCAGGCAGAGTATTTTAAACGCAATTCTCCACCTGACCAGGCACCTGTGAAGGGATCTGCCTAAGTAAGAAATGGGAGAAGACCTTGGTACTCGACAAATGAGTCTCACCGCAACATTTTGAGCGACTTATAAACGAGAGTTGACTCTGTAGAAATAAAGGGAAGAACAAAATGAAGTAACCAAAGTCGGTAGAATAGAGATTTGACAATGTCGCCAATGTGTTATTTGTAACCCGAATTAGTCTCTTGGTAGACAGATCTAGGCAAGGTTCTTGCCAGTTAGGTTTCTTGGTAGTGAAGTGACTTGACAATAAGGTCCCCTGTGTGTGCTTGGCTGTAAAGCCTTGTGGGCCCAAAGGTCTCAAAGGGAAGAAGGGACCAGGCAGTGCCTGGTGGCAAGGTCTCTTAACAGACGCTTCGTCTAGCACTTAAGCCCGGCGTGCAGTGAGAACTTCCGATAGTCTCAGGGACTTGCTTGTAGGGCTGTGGTTTTACTTCCTGGCACGGGCCCTGCAGGCGACTGCGCCAGCCCCTTTGGTTGTTCCATGATGCAGGCACACTACTTCATTGCAGGTGCCTCAAAGGCCCGGCTTCCGCTGTGGTGATCCGCACCTCCACCTGCTTCCTGGCTCTTGCCCTGAACACAAGACATTTCCTTTGGAGGAGGCAGAGGAAAGAAAATGACACCGTATGACTCACACACGCATACACACATGCTACGCTGTTAGGTAGCTGTCTGCGGCCGAGTTTGTGTGGAACTGCTGAAAATATCCTTTGTTGGAGAGCAAAGCTGTTTGACACTACTCTTCTGTTTGTGCCACTGGAAAGTGAAGATGGATGTAACTGGCTCGCATGTAGCGCTACTTCTGTAATGTTGGCCTCTTGGTGCATGCTCTTGTAGCTTTATTTATTTATTTATTGTTCGCTATACAGCAAGTAAATTCTGTTTCAAAGCGCCCACTGATAAGCATTTTAGTGATTCCTTTGTGCTCTGGTGCCACTCACAGAGCTTGAGTGCCTCCTACTCCCTACATCACCATCATCAAACCACCCGTTCCCTTTTTTCCCGTCGATAGGCCAGGTTGTGGAGTCCTTTCCAACTACAGTTTTCCAATTTCCCATTTTTGTTGGATTTATGGGTGCTCTGTGGTTAGAGTGTCAGTTAACTTTTTTGGAAGACAAAATACTATCATGCTGACATTTCTGGGAGTATGTGACTTCCTTGGTTAAGAATGGAAGTCAATATTTAGTTAATCAGATAGGCCGAATTTTCCTATTGTCTTTTTTTCAATTTGAGAAAAAAAAGGAAGGCAGTGTATGATTGGGTTTCTGGAAAGTCGCAATCTGGAATTAGGGGGAAAGGCATTCAAGGGAAATGAATGCAGCATGTGCATGGCTAGGAACACTTCATATGTTCCCAAACTGGAAGACATAGGGCCGCATTACACGGTAGGCGGTAAGGGTTTACCGGTACCAGTATTTTACCGGTACCGGTAAATCCTTACCACGAGGTCCCTTTGCGGGTTGGGGTATTTGACGCCTGCTTTTTGCAGGCGTTAAAAACCAACCCGCAAAGGGACCCAGGGAGCTAATTACGGTACCGCAATTTGCGGTGCCGTAATTAGCGCCTTCCCCATTCCCATTATGCTCTATGGGGCAAAAATGGGAATGGGGAAGGGCAATGGGCGAAGGGGGAATTACCGCCCCACCAACCTTGGAATGGGGCGGTAATTCCCCTTTCCACGAAGGCGGTGCCGGTATTTTACCGGAATGAACCATGGCCCTAATAGCGCCATGGTTCACCGCCTACCGTGTAATGAGGCCCATATTTTAACCGCAGTGAAATCTCTCGGAATGTTTCCCTTTCTTGCTCTTATTTTTGGAAGTGTTTGGCTTTTGTGTTAATAAAAATAGCAATTGCTGTCCCTGGGCAACCATTGAAGGTTTTGAGAAGTGGAGTGGACCCGGCAATGCTCCTCGTTCAGATAAGTAAGTTGCGATCACTGGCTGGAATAGCGATTGGTTGTTCAAAAATGAGTGCGATGCAGGATCCTACTAACCTGAAAGTTGTGCTCACAGCACCTTCCAAAAAAGTGAATAATATTTTCGTAATGTGTGACTCACATCTACAGAAATGTATTCATTGACATGGGGCCTGATTTACAAAGCGTTCTTCAATGCGACTTTCCCGTTAAAAAATGCTTTTGTAAATCAGCCCCAGAATGTTTTATCACAGGTTTCTTCACAGAAAATATATAGACATTTGAATCTCTGCTAAACACAATTAAAAAAATGGAGTTAAGCGCACTCTAGAATTTACAACACTAAGTCCACTTTGAAAATTAGAAAAGCACTTACCTGGTGGTAACGGTGTGTAACCAGCTCAGCGGCAATGCCCTCACGTTGGAAGCAAGACGACGCGGAGCACAGGTTCGATTCCCGGTCCGTGCTTAGAAACCTCTGGGTATTAAGCGCATCATGAATAACCAATTATTATATACATTATAACCAGTACCATTCCAGCAGCCTGATTGCATAGCGCCATGAGTCAATCCTCCTTTCCTGGACATGATCGATTCCTACTCTATAAACTCTGTCAGCGCATGGACACTAATCTCTTACCTAATTCCTCCTCCCATTCTCTATTACTTTCCGAACATCCTTAATGTTCGTGTCCCTCATGTGAATATGGTAGAAAGACTTCACCTTCCATACCATGTCTCTTTGCAATGACTATTCCCCCTCACTACTGTGAGTCAGGGGTTAGATTCTATTAAAGACCCAAAGGGGAGTGTTATGCTTTACATTCGTTATCTACTCATTCAGCAGCAAAGAAGAATACATACTTAAAAAAAACTCGTGTGCATACCATTAACCGTTTTCAAATGGGAACCCAGAACAGAGCTCCTCAATTACCTCAGGTCTTGACCTCAGAACCAGCCCATAAAAGCATGTGCAATCTCTCTCTCTCTTTCTCTTCTTGAGCATTCTGAAAGAACTATAGCACATCTCACCAAAAACAGGATCCGGAAGTAGAGACATCCCAGCATCTAGAATAGAGAGCAATCCAAAAATAGAGAGATCCAAGATCTTTTCCCATCTGACCAGCCATTATTAACTAAGAAAACAGGGTGGGAGCTACAAATGATACTACAAGTATTTTCTGGATCCCTCAAATTGTTGTAATAGTTTAACAAAGTGAGATACAAGTCTTTCCGAGTAACTTGAAAAAGGGGAATGGCATCTCTCATTACAGCTCTTAGAAGCAGGAGAAATCCGGCATGAAGCTTTATCTAAAACCACAATGTATTATTATTATAATTAATAATAACAATAGTAACAATATTAGAAATTGCCTATATAACTATAGTGGAAACACCAGAAACATGTAATATATTATCTTGCTATCCATAGAAATGAGGGGTGCAAAGCATGTCAAACATTCAGAAGGAACACCAAACGTAAAATCCTAACATCCTGTGGTGAAAAATGCATCCCTTTAAAACAGAGCATTGAGAAGCGATAGTCAATCAGTGTCTGTAAAGAAAGGAAGGTATTGTGAAAATAGAAACAAACCACATTGCTGCTTTGCAATGAAGAGGAAATGTCATCAAAGGCAGATGAAAGTGTAATGGGGAGTTTGGTTTCCCGCAACAAGATCACACCCAGAAGGGCTCCCTTTCATTGCACATGGCAGCTAGAGTAGTGATGTATCCATTCTCTGGTGGTAAACTATGACCCTGAGTTCTCCTAAGAGACTTACCATAATTAGCAATAATGTGCTCATCCATGTATTAGTCAATCACTGAGGCGCCCGGGATCCTACAGGGTACATTTGCCTCTCACTAGAGAGACCTACACTATAGCTATTGGGATATTAGGATGGAGAGGAATCTGCTAAGGTGTGCACGTGAGCAAACTTTAAAGTTTGAGGGTGAAGGTTGCCGAAGAGATAGCCTGCGGCAGAAATTGGGGCAGAAATTGGCCAAACAAAGCATATAATGTGAGGCTGTGTGCACCCAATAAGAGTGTGAAGACAGATAACAATGTCAGCTTCCCCAATCACCAGCGACCTGACTAAGAACCGGGAAAGGGAAGGATATTTGTGAAATAATGGTGAGCTTTCTTGCACGCTGGAATATGAGTTTGAAATTTCCACTATGCTGAAATAAATGGACCCAGAGGATAAAAACTCCAAGATGTAAATAGGCAAAAGCCTTATTAATGTCTATTGCATTTGTGATGGGATGTTTGGAATTAAAAGCCACTGTTGAAATATTAAAGCAACTTTACAACCTTCCTAGAGGAGTAAATATTTCTGGAGAAAAGAGACAAGCCAAAATCTTCCAAGGCTGTGTTTGATTTAGAGTAAGCACAAAAGTGATGGGTGGAAGGTTTTGAATGAATCTGAACCACTGGCATTGCTCTGGGCAACCTTCCACACCACCATTTTTTAGCGCGCCTGTGCCATTGCAAAAAGGGACCAGCCATATGGAAATCAGTCAGGCACTGCCACCAATGGTAGCAGCCCAGCCCAAACTACTAGGCCAGGTCCCCTCTGCACAGAAACACAAGCAACCCCAGACATGTTTCGGCCTTGTTGGGCCTCCTCGGTGAGGTGCAGCTTGGTTCCCTATGGCACAGCGAGCAAGGGACCCACGTCTGGGCATATCCTCTCTCACATAGTGAGACAAACAGTAAGCACAATAGTGATGGGTGGAAGGTTTTGAATGAATCTGAACCACTGGCATTGCTCTGGGCAACCTTCCACACCACCGTTTTTAAGCCCGTCTGCGCCATTGGAAAAGGGGTCCAGCCATATGCAAATAAGTCAGGTACTGCCACCAATGGTAGCAGCCCAGCCCGAACTGCTAGGCCAGGTCCCCTCTGCACGGAAACACAAGCAACCCCAGACATGTCGTACCCAAAGAAAAGGGCTACTGCCACCACCACCTTTGTGGCAGCCAAGCAGGCCACACCCACAGCCAGCGTGCCTGACCGAGCCGAGAAACAGCCAACAACACCTGCTGCCAGTGTGCCTGACACACCAGTTGAAGGGGAGTCCCTACAACCACTGGCCACCACTGAGGATGACTTGGAGGACAATGTGGACCAGGAGGGAGTCACGGAAGTGACATGTCCACCCACCCCAACCCCCGTGTCCACCCCCGCACCATATCCAGCCCTCACCCCCCTACAGCAGTGCTGATCCCTGCTTCCATGATTCGGACCTGAGCCCCTTCTAGGAGGACAGCACCGAAAATGCAGGCCCCGTGAGTGCACCACCCACCACTCCAGCTCCCACCAATACCCTTGAGTCACGTATGTTGAGGGTGGAGGCCCGACAGGAGTCCATGTTGGAGCTCCTGCGGCAGTGCATTGCGGATGGAAAGGACAACAGGCGGGCAATCGCCACTGCCATTGTGGGGACCACAGCGGCCATTAAAGCAAACACAGCCGCTGTGAATGCCTCGGCTGTGTTGATGAGGGACTGTCTGGGGGGCCATCACCCAGGTGTTAACGTCCATCCTGCTGCACATGCAGCGTCCGCGACTATCAGCAGCCGCTGAAATCCCCACAGACTCCTCATCAGCCACCACACCTGCTTCCTCAGTCCCCACCAGCCCTGTGCGTCCTACCAGAAGGAGTGCCAGGCACACCGAAATGCTGCCCCCAGACAGCAAAAAATCCCGCAAGTAGTGTGGGAGGACAATGGGAGTGGGTCACATTGTGTTGGGGGGGAATAGGTGTGTTCTGGAGGAGAGGAAATCACTGACGGGCCCATATGTCAGCGCTCACCCTCTAGAACGTGTAAAACAAGATAGATGCACCATGTGATGAAGGGGGTGCAGGATTCACTTACTCCAACATCACTCAATAATGGCAAAGGGAAGTCCGTTTAATGACAAGTACATCAAACGGAGACACAAATGGAAATCAGCAACATTGCGATCACCTGTCTCGCTCCGACTTCCTCGAACCTCAGTCGAAAAGCAATTCTTATAGGCAAAAATCGTCATCACTGACGTCTAATTCTATAAAAAATCGTCATGCAATATGATTGGTTAGGAAAGGTAACTTAAGTATAGGTGTTATATCTGTATATGATAATAGGGCATGCGGATTGGATAACTCTTATCGGGTTGGCGTCTACACCCATCCCCCTACATCACGCGTGATAGACGTCACTACACCTATGACGTCCTATTGGTTACAGTATGTATAGGACTCCAGATAACTTGGTCCATTGTGATTGGGCAGGTTACACCCCTACACATAAATTTCCACTTTTAATTAGCAGCATGCAGAATGGACACCCCTGTGCCTGGTGTCCCAAGTTTCACCCTGCCTCCCTTCCATCAATCAGTGCTTTAGGGCGATGTGTCAATTAGTTGGCTAAGGATGGCCTCGAAACTGTAGCCTCTTATCGGGAAAAGTTATGGCATCCTCGGGTCCTGGATGACATCAGGCGATGGTACTTCTTCGCGCCTGGCTGGTCACGTGTTAGTTAACCATGAATCTGCTTCAGTTTCCAGCTTTTAGTGCATTTAATTCTGTTTCAGCCTCGCCACCTGCATGGGCCCCCCTTATCTTGACCTTCATGAGGCAGGCTGGTATGCTCTGAAGTTGTAGTCTTGTGAGCTGACGCTCTCTTCCCCTTCTCTGGTTGACCTCGATTTCCTAGGCATGAGACGCTCTTTGTTGAGTTTCGATTCCGCTCCTTCGCTTTCCTTTGGCTGGTTTACGAAACTTGGCCTGTCAGGCCTCTGGCAGCTTGGGTACATTTCTGTTTTTACAAAATGGAGTCGCACTTGTATAATGTGCCGTATTGAGGTAGATATATTTTTTTTTTTTTTCTTGAAAGCTACAGTTTTAACATATAGAAAAAACTTTTGTTTCAAATGGTCACTTCGAAAATTGAGAAAAAACAAAACAACATCCCAAAGGTTCATCACAATTAGTTCAAGGTTCAAAGGTTCAGAAATTTCCTTGAGGTGATTGATTTTTGAATTTAGCTAGAACTGAAACTAGCACGATTCTTCATTCCTGAGGTAGATATATGGTTGGCGCTTGCCGCTCTATCTTCTACCAAGCATTGCAAGCAGTATCGATTTCTTAGCATCTTGCGTTTCAAGCCTATTTACACACGTCTAACAGGTCGGTTGCTTCCATCTTGTCTTGTAGCACCGTTTCCTCACGTTTTGACATTGTCTCCTCTCTGTGTCCATTCCATTCATTTTTGTAGTTACTCGCGCTGGCGTGTTATCTTCGATAGCTGCTTTTGTTAATTCACGAGTCTGTTCAGGCCCTTGTGTCATTTCCACTGGCCTTCCATTAAGGCTTTTGGAGTCTCTTCGTGGATTGTGTGGATGTACTCCTCATTTTGTATCAATGGCTGGTATGGCTGTCTGATAGGGTACTGTGTTGCCCAGGGTTGTCTGGTTATGGGTGCTTTAACCGGTATGAATTTATTGATGTATACTGGGCAGAGTCCAAGTGCAGCTCTTCGTAGGTTCATTTGCTCTTGACATACATCACATACCTTGGCGAGTACACTCCTGGTACCTCAAAATGAGGGGAAGGGGTGCAGGCCATGTCTGGAACTCCTCTACACTCCCCCCTCTGGTCGGTTCATCGACTACTTCTGCAACCTCCTTTGCATTAATTTCTTTTGATTCTTCGGTGTCATGCTCATTGTCTTCAGCGTTTGAACATGATGGTGTGAATGTGTGAGCCTTTGGAGTCCATATTTTTATCACTCCCTTCAAATTCCCTGCTGTTTTCACATGTTCGTCTTTGTTCCATGTCATTAGCTGACATTGTCCATTTGGGCTGCAGTAGATCCATTTTCCTTTATACCTTCTTCGTTTCTTAGGGCATGTGAACTTTGTTCCCTCTGGCGCAAATTTGCTGGCTTTCACAAAGTCTCTTATTTCTTCATCAGTCAGGTCTCTGGGCTTCCAGCCTGGCTCAACATCAACCATTATTTTCATCCCTATGGCTTTCTTTGCAGATTTCTGGCACTGTGTAATGATTATCTTAATAACACAGAATCCAAGCAATATCATTGCTAGTAGGGCTCCCAGAAACTTGAATATATCTGCCATCCATTGTGGGACCCACGAGAATAGGTCTCCAAACCAGCTGTCATCGTCCACTTCATCACTTTCATCGATCATCTGGTTTTTCAGGCTTTCAGGCTTGTCAACATGATTATGGCCTCTGTTGGGGTTCCATTTTCTTCATCGTGTGATGGTACGAATGTGCAACATGATTCTCCGATTTTTGCACAAACACCTCCAACCATTGCAGTGATCATGTCAAGAACATATCTGTTTTGGAGGGTCATCAGTCTAATTGCTCTCAGCTCTTCTTTGATCATGTTGAATCCTTTTATAGTGGTATTGATGGTCTGCAATAACTCCCATCTGGTTATCTGTAACCATTTAGCATTCACTCCAACTTGGATGTGGGGCAAGAGTAGTGTTGTGAATACTGTTGAGGTGAGGCTGAACAGCCTGTGTTCATACGGGATTGCATGGAATGCCTCTTCTGATTTGGGAGAAATGTCATTTTCCCTCTTCATCCGGGATACCAGTTTCACAGATCTCCTTCTTCTTAGATGAGCATCTGCTTTTGGGAAACTGTCCAACTTCAGGTCATTCTTAGGGATCACTAGCGCAGGAAAGTGGATGTTCACTAGTGTGCACATGCCTCCCCAGTTTTTCGGCAGCCTTATGTATGCCTTGGATCCACACGCCCAGTAATGGTCCATGATAACTGCGGTAGCTTGTGTCATTCCTGGGGCTTCAAAGATTCTTCCACAGTTTTGATACTCTCCAATCTTTCTTGTGCCATTGTTTCTGAAGCATAGTTCGGGCTCTCCAGTGGCACTATCTGCAGGGGTCCCCATCTATCTTCGACCCATGTTAGTAACTTTACTAGCTTTGGCCACAGAGGTTTGCATAATCTCTGCAAATTCTCTATTGCTTCCTTGCAGGCTCCAAGGACCATCCACGCTCGGCAGATTACTACTGCGTCCTCCCCTCCATCTGGGGAGACCACTGACCCCCAGATCTGCATTTGGCCTCTGTTCTTCCAGATTGGAACCTCTTCTGCAGTCTTCCCTCGAACGTTCAGTCTCGGGTTAACTTCCCATCTTATCCCTGATCCTTTGATGCTAGGGTTCTCGTACCTGATCACATGATTTCTGGTGTGCGCTCGGTTTCTTGTTTTAATGTCCTGGACGTAGCCATCTTCATCCGGGTAATCCTTTTCGTTGGCCCATATCAACGAGGCGTCTTTTCCCATAAATTGTCCTCTGGTGTTACACATTGCTACATTTGACATACAGTGTGCTGTAGGGACATCAATTTCTACGGTCATGAAGATCTTGGATTTTCCCATGCTCTATGGTAGGAGAGCACAGACAAAGCAATCTCCTTCTGACGTCCTACTTCCTTCATGTGCTGGTACCATATGTTTCCGAGGTGGGCTGTGCTGTCCAGGTAATCATTAAGTTCATTGTTACCTTCGTGTGGGCTTCTCTTGATTCTCAGCATTTTTCTGTAGTTTGCTATGACTATGTCTCTAAATGCGTCTGTGCTGCTTTTCCTCTCTAGGTGTCCCGGTGGAGCAGGCTGCCTCGACTGCATCGCTGTGATAGGAGAAGGTTTTGTGTTTCTCTTCCTCTCCTCTTGTTGTTTTTCATTGTGGTTCTCTGGCCGCCATTTGCTCACCATCTCCTCAACGTGAGGCTGAGTCATAGATCTGGTGCTTGTTCGCAGTGCTCGAGCTGGCGTGTTTGTCTCTGCAGTTCTATGTTCCAGCTCCTCGTGCAGTTTCTTTTCTCTGACTATGAATGGGAACAAATAGTCTATCAGCATTTGTGTTTTCTCTGTGAATTCCTTTGTGGCTACTTCTGTTCTTTTGAAGGATTTTGCTATGCCCTCTCTCTCTAGTGGGTCACTTGGCTCATCTTGAGTACTTCCACTGTTTTCTGGAATAGATTGTTCAGTAGGCAGTCCCCCCTTCTCTGCTGCCTTCGTTGGAGGCCCTGTAGCCATTGACACTTGCCCTTGTCTGTGTGCATCCTGTGTGTGGGTGCGTGCAGTGGTCACTGCAGCGTTTTTATTCATTCTGTGCTGACCCTGTCTCCAGCTTTTCTCTTCATTTGTTACCTCAAATGTGTCTAAATCATTGCTTATTACATTTAAATTTAGTTCGCTACTTTTATCATCAGGTTTTCTTGGGACTGGAATGACTATATAGGGTCTGGGTGCTTTCGTAGGCCCCAGATGTTCATTATCTGGTGGGTGCACTGAGATTGGGACACTTCGTACATCAATAAAGAAAGCAGTTCTGATTGTTAAAGACAGAAAAACAATAATAATAACTATATATATACACATAATCGTTCGGAACAACAATTTGCAGCATTTTCTTCCAGGGAAGTGGGGGCGTCCTTCTGTTGGGGGTAAAACCAAGTTACTGTTCTGGGCCCCCATTTCGAATTAGTTCATAGTCAGTTATTTATTCCTTCTCTTGCTCTGGTCTCATAGTTCGAGAGTTCTTTACTATTAAAGTGACGAGTACTTCTCCAAATGTCCCCCCTCATGTGAGTGACAACGGTAGTCTCTGGGTACTCAGTACAGTTTCAGTGCTAGACTATGGAAAAGGGTTAGGCTAGCAACTTTGGTACATCACATTCATTATGCATATCGATAATAGGTGAGGTCTCAATGCACGCCTAGAATTTGCCTTGGTCCTGAGGACATGCTGGAACTTGCTCAATGCGAAAGAAGGAAAAGATGGAACTGCTAAAAATCACACAAAAAAAAAATGTTGTAAAAATAAAAACAAAAGTAAAAATAAAAGTGAACATATGAAAAAATAGGAAGAAATGAGAAAAATGCAGAAAAATGAAAATAAGACGCTGAAGTTCTTGTGTCCGCTCCTTTCACTCAGTCTCTCGCGACGAGTTGAAGAACAGTGTCTCTCTCCTCGATCTGCTCCACGGCAGAAGGATGACGAAAAGGATAATAAGAAAGATAGAAGAAAAATTAAAATAACTAGGATCAATGATGTCGTAATCCTCGTTTCTTCTCTTCTCGATCTGTCCTCGGTGGAAAGTTTGTTGGAATCTCCTCTTTACAAGGCTCTCCTCAGCAGTTGATGAACATAATTACTTCTCAGTTGCGCTATGATGGCTCTCAGGAGCTTGTTTAATTGTGCATTCTTTACTGGGTCTCTGAGGAAGGCGGGTACGTCAACATTGTTTGGTCTACCCACTAATTCTGGACAGTTCTCAATGAGGTGAAAGAAGGCATGGTGTGCATATCTGCTGTCTTCTGGTGACAACAACATTCGTTCTGATTTTCTAGTCTCTAGATCATAGGCCTTTTTTGTGACGTGAACAGTTTTTACACTTTCTGCTGCATGGATTGCGGCCATGTAGTTCAGTTTGTACCACACTCGGTTTAGGAATTTGTTGTTTCTTGGATCTCTGATAAAGGATAAGGTATCTGTGGTTCTCCCGACGAGTCCTGGGCATTCATATATGATGCGAAAGAAAAGCGTGTATGTCAGCTCATCAATGATCACTTGTGGTGGAAGCATCTGTACCCTTATCACCGTACTCGGGCATTACAATGAAGGCTTCTGTGATGACAGTCAGTAGTTGCCAGATTATTTTCTTGTTGGCCAGATCTTGGACAAAGTCTGTGATACTGGTAACCCTCGCTACAAGCGATGGATATGTCTCTATCACTAACGGAAAACAGGACAGCACATCTCTTGTAATATTCCTGCTGGGGGATGTTTTACGTTCTGCAATACAAAGTCTTGATACTGGTTGCTTCAGGATACTGTGTTACACTCTCAGGCAATGTCTGATTTGCAGTCTATCAGAGTCTTGATTCTTTGTACTACTTGGGCATGTCGTGCTTTCAAAAGTCAATTTTATCAATGTTGTTGTGGCTTTGGATGTGCTTCTCTTTACCCTGCAACTGGGATGTACAGAGTGCTCGTTATGTCCTTATTCCCCCTTTGCCTGGGGGACCTGTCCAGTTTTATGCCACAACTTGCATCCGGGTTCTTTGTCCTGGTTTTCTGCTCATGCGTCCTTCTTCCTCACCATGGATCTTGTCTGCATGTGCTGAGGTTCTTCCCCGTTGTCTGTGGTTTCTTTGCAGTTGGATGCAGCAGGCGGGCTTTCTCCTATATAGGGTTTAGTCATTTAGGAAGATCCATGCCCTTCTGCCCTGGAGCTTGACGGCGGAGGGGGTGCAGTCCTCTACAATGAAAGGGCCATTAAATCTTGGCTCGTCCCACCTTTTCCTGGTAAAGTTCTTCACTAGCACGCTGTCACCAGGGAAGACGAGGGGCGCATGTACACCTTGCTCGGTGTCTACTTCAGCACTTCCTGCTGTGTTTCGTGCTGCGTCGTCCCCCTTTCGCCGTTGCTGCAGCTGGCCTGTAATGACAGAGGCGCTGGATGTTGTACAGTTAAGTTACTTTTGCATCTCTGTTCCCAGAACCTCTCTAATCGGCTGGGCATCACAACTAGCTCTATCTCTGGGGGTAAGAGGGGTCCTCGTCCTTCTGCCTGTAACTATCTTGTGCGGCGTGAGATGATGGTCGGAGCCGGGTTGGTTCCGAAGTGCATACAATGCCAATGGTAGACAGTGCAGCCATCCCTTCTGTAATGTTTGCTTCAACTTCGTTATCCTCTCCTTAAGCAAGCCGTTGATTCATTCATGTATCCCATTCCCCTCAGGATGGTACGCCAACGAGAACTCGTGCTTTATACCAAGCAACAAGCTAATCTGTTAGAAAACTGAATTTACAAAGTGTGCCCCGTTATCTGATCTCATTACTTCGCGCACACCCCCAATCTAGGGAATACCTCCCTCACTAGGAACTTGCCAGCACAGGTAGTGTCGGGGTGTGTACAGGGACCTGCTTCTATCCATCTAGAGAATGGACACATCACCACAATTAAATACCTGTACCCGTTGCACACTTGAATTATGTCGAAGTAGTCGATATGCAAGTGCTGGAATGGTCCATTTGGTCTGGGGATGATCCCTCTCACTACTTTCAATGTATGCCCAGTGGTGAATTGCTGGCAGATTATGCAGTTCACCATGAAAAATGCAACATGCTCTGCTAAATTCGGTGTGAACCAGTCTTCTGCGAGCATTGCAACAAGATTTTCTTTTGTCATATGGATGGGGTAGTGCAGTTGCTCTAATGCTACCTTTAGAAGGGCGACAGGCATTACTGGTTTTTCTCCTCCTGAGGTGCCTCCCCCTGGAGCTCCATTAGCTAAGTCTGCCCCATATTGCTATAGGCTTCTGGTGTGGCTTGCGCTACCATCATCCGCTCATGTGCACGTGCCACCTCCACGTCCATTATTGTTTCCTTCTTGGATGCCATGTGCTTTGCTTCCGTGTCTGCTTCATGATTTCCACGTGACACGAAATCCATCCCCTTGGTATGAGCGGCGCATTTCACGACCGCTATGCCCAGTGGGAGCTGTAGTGCTTTTATCAGCCTTTCCAATAAGGCTGCATGTTGCACTGGCGTGCCGTCTGCTCGGAGGTAGCCCCTCCTTTTCCAGCGCGCTAGACCTGCATGTACTGTGGACGTCACATAGGCTGAGTCACTGTACACAGTTACTTCCTGGTCTGCATGATTCTCAATGGCGAGTATCAGTGCCAGCAGTTCTGCAGCTTGCGCAGAATGGTGAGAGGGTATTCACGCACTGATAAGTACTCGAAACTCTCCATTCGGTAGGTGTTTTACCACGGCCACGCCTGTATACCTTTGTCCGTCTTCTTTGTTGATTCTCGAAGAACCGTCAATAAAGACGATCTCTCCACTTGCCAGGGCGTTTTCCTTTACCCTGGGGATCTCATCATAGAATTCCTCATCATTCGCACAGTCATGTATAGGTTCTCCTTCTGTGACTGGCTCAGCTATGAACGTAGCAGGGTTTACAGTTTTACATCGCACTATTTTAATCGATGGGTTAGAGATAATCACCTCATAGGCTGATGCTCTTTGAGATGTCAGTGTGCCCTTTGGCTTCTCTAGTATGGCGAATAGCGAATGTTCAACATACAATGTCATGGAGCACCCCATCACAATGGATGACACCTTTTCGATAGCGAAGGCGGCAGCAGCTAGATTTTGTTCGCATGGGAAGTGGCCCTTCATAACCGGGTCCAGACTCCCGCTGTAATATGCTAGGGGCTTGTACCCCAGCGAGGTTCGCTGCGCGAGCACTGCCGTCATAAAATTACCATCAGAGTGTGAGAACAGGTAGAATTCCTCTGCATAATTAGGAATCCCGAGAACTGGGGCCTTACAAATTGCCCCCTTGAGTTCTGCAAACCCTTTCTCCATTGCCTCAGTCCATTCAATTTCTCCTTTTGTTGCCTGGGCTTTCTCTAAAGACTGAAGCAAGGGCTTGGTGTACGAGCTGTAGTCAAAGACCCATGCTCTGACATAATTGCACAGGCCTAAGAAGCTCTGCATTTGTTTTATCATGCGTGGCTTGGCCGTGTTCATGATGGCTTCATCCCTTTCTGGGGTTACCTTTTTCCCCTCATGAGAGATCAGTTGCCCTATGTACAACACCTCATGCTGACAGTACTGCAACTTTTCCTTATCAACTTTGTATCCCTTTACAGCCAATATCGTCAATAGCTGGACAGAGTCGCACCTGCATTGCTCTTCAGTAGTGCTGCAGATCAGAATGTCATCTACGTACTGCAAAACAACACTGTCCACCGCAATATTGCCTAGGTCCATTTGCAGGACTCTGTTGAAAATAGACGGGGACTCGCAATACTCCTGTGGCAACCTCATACTTTTCAGACGCATCTGTCTGAAAGTGAATGACGTCAGGTCCTGAAAGTCACGGTGCAGTGGAATTGAGAAAAATGCGTTTTTCAAATCAATCACCGGAAATATTTTGCCTCAGTGGGTATGTTACACAGTATTGTGGATGGATTGGGGACTAGAGGGAACTCGGCTTCAACTATATTGTTTAATGCTCGTAAATCTTGGATTAAATGCCAGGACCCTCCCTTTGATTTTTTGACAGGGCAAATCACCGTATTGCAAGGTGATTCTGATGTCACTAGGATGCCCTGCTCCATCATGGTGGAAATTGTCTTCGCAATCCCTTCATCTGCTTCTCTGTACATGGGATATTGTCGCGCTCGTGGTAAAATTGCTCCTGGTTTCAGTTTAATTTTCACTTCACCTGCCCCCTTCAGGAGACCTACGTCATAGGGCCCTGTAGTCCATACTGTGGCAGGCACTTGGGCCATGTCGTCATCAAAGTATTCTGGACGTACCAGCGCAAACATAATTTTCTGTGGCACCTCCCGTTTGATCATTTTGACCCAAAATGTGAGACTTACTTCCACTTTTGTGGCTTCTAGGTCAGGGTGCTCTCCGAACAGATCGTCATCGGTGACGTCAGTCACTCGGTACCCTTTCTCAATGGCGATAATCGTACACCATTGTCTGCCTTCGTCATCATATCGTTCGACCAATACCACTTTCCCTCGCACTGCAGTATATTGTATCATTAAGGGAAATACTTGTCCCTCCTCTTCGTGCATGGGTATTCTTGGCCTGAACAGAAACTCATCAGGTGTCCTCATAGTTCTATCTGCGAGGCCTGGCAATCCCGCCATAAGCACCCACATACCATATGCAAAGACTTCTGGCTCTAACGGTACAGCTCGCATGGCTATACGTCCTGATAATTTTGCACACGGTTGAATAATGCATTCCTGGAGTGGAGCACACTATACCATTCTCGGTAAACGAGATGGTCATGTTTAATTTAGTCATCAGGTCTCGGCGCAAAATATTTACTGGGGTCTGACGTGAATATAATAGGGGTACATTCATTTTGCGTTCTCCCACTGAGACTGGGAGTGCGTCTGTAAAGGGAACTCTACTATGAGTTCCAGTGAAACTCTGAGTATCTATAGCCTCGCCGGACAAGGAAAAGTTGCCCTCTCGTATGCATGAGCACGTTGCACCCGTGTCAACTAAGAAGGAATATTATTTCCCCCCTATGGTGACATTCACCCTTGGTTCCCTGTTAGGGTCTGGTGTTACTGATAGGATAGAGCACATCAGAGTCCCCCGTGAGCTGTGCTATTTCATATATAAGTTCGGCACACTGTATACTTGTTGATCTCCCCTATCCCCAGGGTTAACTCCCCCTCCGGAGCTAGTGCCCTGTGACATTTGCGGCAGTGCCTTCTGGGATTGTCCCTGCGGCAAGTTCCCCATGTTTGGTGGTTGAACCACTTGCTGTGCACCTTGCTGCATGCCTGACGCCTGCGGCTGCACTGTGTGAATTTGTGCACCGCCCTGTTGTGGGATGGCAGGCTGATTCACCATGCCTGCCCCCATCCCTTGGCTGTTTTGCCACATGCCTTGGCTTTTGCACATACACGCCACATGTTCTGACATTCCACACAGCCAACATACTGGCGGTGGTTGGGCGACCTGACCATCTGGCATAGCTGGACCGCCCATCTGCGCGCTCTGAAAGCCATTTTGATTATTCTGAAATCCTCCCTGGTTACCTCGAAACCCTCCTTGATTACTCTACCATCCTCTTCCTTCAAAACCCCTTCCTCTTGGGTAAAATCCTGCGTTACCCTGATTATTCTGCGATGGGTTGGTCGCTTGTTGTGCACTTGGTTCGGCTGGGCTGGTGAGCATGGCTCCCTCGAGAGCATACTTCTAGAGCTTCTTTTGCACCAGCTTCGCCTCCTCGCCCTTACGAGTTGCTTCCTTTTTCCGATTCTTTTCTTCCAACAATCTACAGTAATGTGCAATTGTCAACTGTATTTCGGCCCACGGTTTAGCTTCTATTCCTACCAATTTCTTGAGCTGCTTCTGCACCGGTTCAGGCAACCCCAGGCATAATATATGGTAGAATACAGGGATAGATTTCGTCCAAGACTCATGCGTTTCGAGCACCCACACGTCTTGAAAATTCTGGATATAAATCAACGGATCCTCTGACTCTTTCATTTTCCGTGTCATTATAGCCCCCATATTAGAAGTGTCTGGATATAGCGTTCGCAGCGCTTTCCACACTGCTGCCCCACAGTTATTAAATGGTGCTCCGTCATGGGAGGTGTTATTTAGGGTTAGGGATAGCCTGCCCGTTTCCATACATCATCAGCTCTTTCACCAAGTATGGCAATTAGGAGGCCCTTAATGTCCCCTATAGCTAAGGTGACACCCCCCGTCATTTTCTCCAACTCGTGTATCTATTTTACGGCTCCCGATGTTAGCATTGGAAGCTTATTTTTAAGGTTCTCTCGGTCCATGTGTGGCCATGGAATATATTGTGGTCTTGCTCCCCCCTTTTCTAGCAATGAGAATTGGAATACACAGTCCTCCTTCTCATTCCCCATAGCTCTCCGGTCTATCGCCGGGGTGGCATTCCCGCCTTGCCGTCTACCTGGCAATGCTCTTAGTCTGTCTGTATAGGCTGGTGCTGACGCCCCCCTCTGACCGTGGGGTGTTACTTCATGTCGGCCGGACTGCGAAGCAGACTTCGGTGTCCTACTTGTGGACTCGCTAGTGTCTGACCATCGTACCCCTCGGTCCCCTGGGAGCCGATTTTTGCACCGTCTCCCTTCTTCATGCACCACATCCTCCGTTTCCCCACCGGAGTCAGATTCTGAATACTCCCAGTTTACACAACTTCTGGCATCTTCTTCGTTCTGCCCAATCTCCAGCCTGTCTAGGGACAGTCCCCTGCTCCCACTACTTCGGGTGACATCCTCAGTGTCATATAGCTGAGTGCTCTCTAAGCGCTCATCTTCCCTTCCACCATCGGATATCTGCTCTAGCCCCGTCTCGTCGTATATTTTATCGATCGTTTCCCCGATGCTTCTGGTGTTGAAGTCATCTTCAATATTTGTCCCGCTTGTACCTGGTACTGCATCGCTTGCAGTAAAGAATTCTTCTATGTCTTCCCATTCTACTGCAGGATTGAGTTTAATCACTTCCCGCTCCAAATATTCAAGATCCTGTTCCCTCTGTCTGCGCTTATGTTCTACTTCCTCGTCTATTTCCTTTCGCTTCTTTGCTTCTTCTCTAGCCTTATCTACTTCCCTCATCCGTTCATTTCTACGTTCCTTTGCCCTTCTACTTTCCTCATCTTCCCGCTTTTTTACTTTTCTTTCATGCACTCTCCTTTCTTCCTCTAACCTTAACATGTTCTGCCTGTACTTTTTATAGGCTGCGTATTGTGTGCGACTGAGCAGTATTCCTTTCTCTTCGTGATATAGTTGTTCTTGTCTTAGCCTATCTTTCTTTCTTGTCCTTTCATCCCTTTCTTCCATCCCTTTCTCTCTCTCTCTCCTTTGCGTTTCACCAGACCTCTCCCTTGGCCTCAAATCATCACTTCCTTTTCCATCCAACTTCAGTAATATTTGACCTCCCATCCATTCGTCTTTCCCGAATGCTATCTCATCACCTCTACCTTCATTTTTTAACGATTATTTCCCTCTTTCTCTTTATCTGGAGGTGCACAACTCCGTGCCCAATCTTTCCCTTCATCTTCGCATCTCTCTTTGTCCCTTGAGACCGCAGAGGCGATATTGTTTTCCTGTTCTTTTCCCTTATTATCGTCACTACTGTTCGTAGACGACTCATATGCGGGGTTGCTATACCCCCCTTAAGTTCTCTTAGTGGGTAAACACCCTCTGACTTGCTTCCTTCAATGACTGGCTCAAGCGGGGCTGGTGGCGCGGTAGGCGTCTCACCCCCCTCCGTACATACATTTAGAATCCAGTCTGTGGTGGTTCTTCCACCTTCGTTTCTTCAAACATTTTCCACAATTCTAGAACAGCAAGACGTTTCTCTAACTTCTTGCCCGAATATGTGGCGTGTAGGAAGGTATTCATGTGCTGTAAAACAGCCTTAGAGAGTGACCCATTCTGGGGCCACGGCAAAAACACCTTATTGGCAGTACCCTTAACCCACTCTGTGCTGTATTTCTTTAGGTTTGGTGCATGCTTGGGCAGTTGCATGCACAAATGCACAAGCGGGGTAACTTCCTCCATTTTTAATTTCGTCACTAACAGTATTTACACAGTTCTTTAACCCTCCAATGGTATGAGCGAGCACCACATACGCAAGCACCAATCCAATCTTTTCCTGCCAAAATTTATACCAACAATTTACTCAAAACCCATCAATTCAATGGCGATTCCCTCTTAGTTACAGAATCGCGTAAAGCCAAAATGCATTTCAGCCAATCATTAATACAATTATTTTACATTTGACATACAACAAGACACATATGACAGACACTCGACAGACTAGACAAACACCAGCTGGACAAACGTATACCTGCCTTCTAATCAATAACCCGTCATGGGGTGTAAACAAACCCCTTTGATGGCATCTTTAATCGTCACCGTAGCCTAAATTGTCCCCCCACTGTGGGCTATGAGTTCACGTTTCTTCTGATCACTCTTTAAAGCGCAGGAATAAGGCAAATCCTTACGTTTTTATCTCAGGTGCCCCCCTGATAATCCTTACGTTTTATCTCAGGTGTACTCCCGGTAGCCACTCTTTATTTCTTATGCTCGAGTCATTACCCCCTATATATATACAGTCTTCTCTACTTCTAACTACTTTATTTTTTTTTTCTCCGCCGCCCTCCGTTACCTTTCCCCTACTTGCTTTAATGCCTACAAGACATTTGCCAAAGTAACGAGTTTATTGTTTCACTCACCGATCGCATCTTTTCCTCTCTGAAACTTCGGGATCACCGCCCCTTCCTCTTCCCGCCTTTAAGGTTTTCGTCCGATTGGCTGCCCGTGGGAATGAGAAGGGTTATGCTTGGAAAGGCGGGTTCCTTCAGACCCACTGCAGATTTTTGAAATTTTACTCTATCATTGTCCACGGGGAGCTTCTCAGTCTACTCAGCCGGAATGGCGAAAGTACGCATGATCTTGCTGAAGGCCCAGAGTTACTTCGTGCCGTCGGTCTAAGGTGTCTTATTATTATATAATCAATGTTTAATGGCCGAAACCGTCCTCACGCTACCAAGTGTTCTGGAGGAGAGGAAATCACTGACGGGCCCATAAGTCAGCGCTCACCCTCTGGAAATTGTAAGACAAGATAGCTGCACCATGTGAGGAAGGGGGTGCATGATTCACTTACTCCAACACGACTCAATAATGAAGACTCAGTAAATTGGCAAAGGGAAGTCCGTTTAATGACAAGTACATCAAACAGAGACACAATTGGAAATCAGCAGCGTTGCGATCACCTGTCTCGCTCCGACTTCCTCGAACCTCAGACGAACAGCAATTCTTATAGGCAAAAATCGTCATCACTGACGTCTAATTCTATAAAAAATCGTCATGCAATATAATTGGTTAGGAAAGGTAACTTAAGTATAGGTGTTATATCTGTATATGATAATAGGGCATGCGGATTGGATAACTCTTATCGGGTGGGCATCTATGCCCATCCCTCTACATCACGCGTGATAGACGTCACTACATCTACAACGTCCTATTGGTTACAGTATCTATAGGACTCCAGATAACTTGGTCCATTGTGATTGGGTAGGTTACACCCCTAGACATAAATGTCCACTTTTAATTAGCAGCATGCAGAATGGACACCCCTGCCCCTAGTGTCCCAAGTTTCACCCTGCCATCAATCAGTGCTTTAGGGTGATGTGTCAATTAGTTGGCTAAGGATGGCCTCGAAACTGTAGTCTCTTATCGGGAAAGGTTATGGCATCCTCAGGTCCTGGATGACATCAGGCAATGGTACTTCTTCGCTCCTGGCTGGTCACGTGTTAGTTTACCATGAATCTGCTTTACTTTCCAGCTTTTAGTAATTTCAAATCTGTTTCAGCCTCGCCACCTGCATGGGCCCCCCTTATCTTGACCTTCATTAGGCAGGCTGGTATGCTCTGAAGTTGGAGTCTTGTGAGCTGACGCTCTCCTCCCCTTCTCTGGTTGACCTCGATTTCCTAGGCATGACCCGCTCTTTGTTGAGTTTCGATTCCGCTCCTTCACTTGCCTTTGGCTGGTTTACGAAACTTGGCCTGTCTGGCCTCTGGCAGCCTGGGTACATTTCTGCTTTTACAAAATGGAGTTGCACTTGTATAATGTGCCTTATTAAGGTAGATATATGGTTGGCGCTTGGCGCTCTATCTTCTATAAGCATTGCAAGCAGTATCGATTTCTTAGCATCTTGCGTTTCAAGCCTATTTACACATGTTTAACAGGTCAATTGCTTCCATCTTGTCTCGTAGCACCGTTTCCTCACGTTTTAACATTGTCTCCTCTCTGTGTCCATTCCATTCATTTTCGTAGTTAATCGCACTGGCATGTTATCTTCGATAGCTGCTTTTGTTCATTCACGAGCCTGTTCAGGCCCTTGTGTCATTTCCACTGGCCTTCCATTAAGGCTTTTGGGGTCTCTTCGTGGACTGTGTGTATGTACTCCTCATTTCGTATCAACGGCTGGTATGGCTGTCTGATAGGGTACCCTGCTGCCCAGCGTTGTCTGGTTATGGGTGCTTTAACCGGTATGGATTTTCTGATGTATACTGGGCAGAGTCCCAGTGCAGCTCTTTGTAGGTTCATTTGCTCTTCATACGTCACATACCTTGGCGAGTACGCTCCTGGTACCTCGAAATGAGGGGAAGGGGCGCAGGCCATGTCTGGGACCTACTCTACAGGTGCATTGAGGGGGGTTCATTAGGGGGGGTTGGGAGTTGACTGGGGGGGGTCTGGGAGTTTATTGGGGGGTTTGGGAGTTGACTGGGGGGTTTGAGAGTTCGTTGGGAGTTTGGGGGGGTTGTGCAGTTTCCTTCAATACACCTGTTGTGAGAAAAAACATAATGCCTGGATAATGATGATTTGGTGTGTATCCATTTATTGTATGATGGTGTTCAGTGCCCAAATTCCAAGATTCCTTGTGTGCATGTCCACATGGAGCCCGTGTGTCACTGACACATGTCTGTCAAAGTCCCTCTGGTTCAGAAGTATTTGTGAATCTGTGATTGGCGTATTGCATGGCCATCCTGTGCATCACGTACTGGCAGGGTGCTGCTTCACCTCTGTCTCCATCCTCATCATCCTCACCCGGTACATGCATGTCAATGTCAGCTGGCAGTGGTATATTTCTCCGGACACACATGTTGTGCAGCATGACACAGGCCATGGTGATCTTTGCCACCTTCTCAGGCCTATATAGGAGTGCTCCACCAGACCTGCTTAGGCAGCTGAACCGCACCTTCAACAGGCCAAAGTTCTGCTCAATCACAACACAGGTACGGGTGTGCACCCGATTGTACTCCTCTTCATGGCTGTTCTGTGGGTTCCGCACAGGGGTAAGTAGCCACGGCCTCAAGGGATATCCTCCATCACCTGCAAGCAAATACAAATAGGTGTGTGTCACTCTGAGCTGCCACCTTCAGGAATCACAGTCATGGGCGCAGCTATTTGGTGTGGACATGCACATGTCCCTGTACGTATGCACAAATGTCATCTAGATGCATACTATACTGCTATGCGGTGTGGTAGTCTGGTCGACGTTCAATAGATGATGCAGGGTGAAATGATGCATGCTGAGGGGGATGTACTGTGGTAGCACAGCAATGTTTAGCCTCCCATTTATGCTGCGTACACTACACAATAGACACATTGGCACAGTTGCAATCCTGTTTAGTCATGCATTGCTTGGCATTCACATGGTGGTCAGGTTGTGTGTCTTACATGTGATCATTGATATGCGTTACTGGTCAGATGTTAAATGTTAAATGTATTTGTACCGTGCACCGTCACCAACAGAATTGGTCCCCAGGCGCTCTGGCGGATCTGTAAACGATAAGGTGGGGTGGGTTAGTAAGGTGAAGACGGAGTAGAATAGTGAGAAGAGTGGCGTTCTGTTGGCAGCTTCAACTCGGTATATACCGGGTGCTGAGCTTTGGTGCGGGTATTGGATCGGTGTCAGTCCGCGTGTGCTGTTTCTATGGCTTATGTGTTATTGCAGTGTTGTGAAGTGTGTGCGGCTTGTTGTGCGAGAGATGGTTGTGTGAGTTTTTTGAGTGAGATAAGAGTTTGAGCTTATATTGGGTAGTAAGTTACCTGACTTTTAGTATGCTAACATTCACAATGTTGTCTAAGTGTGGCTCTTCACAAACCTATATAAATGCAGCACAGGCCAATGTTTAGAATTCCATCCAGGTGTAGGCATGCCAACATTGACAATCCCATCTAGATGCGGCGCAGACTAGTGTTTAGAAATCTGTCTAGATGTGGGCATGCTAACATTCACAATTTTATCTGGGTGCTACGCAGGCTGGTGTTCACAATTCTAAGTGTGGCACATGCTGACATTTGAGTTTCATCTAGGCGCGGGCATGGTATCCTTCAATCAATCCTATCTAGATGCGACGCAAGCTAATGTTCACAATTCTAAGTGTGGCATATGCTAGTCTTCAGGTTTCGCATAGGTGCGGGCATGCTAACACTCAAAGTCCCATCCAGACGCGATGCAGGCTAATATTCACAACTCTATCTAAGTGTGGGCATGCTGACATTCAGGTTTCACCCGAGTGCGGGCATGCTAACATTCACAGTCCTATCTAGATGCGACGCTGGCAAATATCCACAATTCTATCCAAGTGTGGACATGCTAACATTCACACTTCTATCTAAGTGCGGGCATGCTAACATTCAAAGTCCTATCTAGATGCGACACAGGGTAATATTCACAATTCTATCTAAGTGTGGCCATGCTAATATTCACAATTCTATTCTAAGTGCGTCTGCCGGTCTGGATATGGTTCGTCCGGTACGTACGAGTGGATGAGTCACTTGAGGGCTTTCGTCTGGGTCTAAGTATGTGATCAGTCTCTGGAGCCTTCCTTTAGTGACTATTTTCCATGATATCTTATGCTCTGTTAAGTGGTTGGTTCTTTGGGCTGAGTGTTTGTCCAATTTGAGGGTGGCCGAGGTTGGAGTTATTTTCATCGTTGTTTTAATGCCTGGGCATTCTAGTGCCTCTCTGTTGTGGTTATGCTGTGAAGAGCCATGATTTGAGGAGTTTCCTGAATGCTAGGTGGTTTGTTGTGTTCCGTATATTCTTAGGTAGGTCATTCCAGGTTTTGGGTGCCTGGTGAGAGAAAGAGGATCCTCCGAGTTTTTTTCTGTTGTAGGGTTTTGGTTCCAGGCGTATGTCAGTGCTTGATCTTAGTGTTCTAGTCGGTTGATGTAGGCGTGGTTTGTCACTTAGGAATTCTGCACCTTGTTTGTGTATTGCTCTGTGCGTGATGCACATGGACTTGAACTTTATTAGCTGTTTTAGTGGTAGCCAGTGTAGTATTTTTAGCGCAGGTGTGATGTGTTCTCTTCTGGGTAGCTTGAGGAGGAGTCTGGCTGCTGCCTTTTGTATGCGTTGCAGTTTTTTAGAAGTCGTTCGGGCATGCCCAGGTTTAGGCTATTGGCATAGTCTACTCTGGACATGATCAGAGCGATGATGGTAAGTGTTTTGTTGGCAAACAACATGAACGGTAGGATCCTTTTTGCTGCTCGCAGGTGGAAGAAACATTTCTTGATTACTGAGTTTACTTGTGGCTCTAGAGTGAGGTTGTTATCCATCAGGACCCCTAGGTTTTTTACAGTTGATGATGGTTCTCGTGTGGTGCCGAGCTCTCTTGGCCAGGGGATGTAGTTGATCTCTCTTCCCTTTTTGAGACAATCATTATCTCTGTTTTGCCTGGGTTGATTTTGAGATGGTTGAGGTTCATCCAGTTGAATATGTCACGAAGGCAATTCTCTAGTGTGGTGTTTTGTATGTTGAAGTTTATTTGAGTATCATCGGCATAGTTGTAGCATGTGAGGCCGTGTTTTTTGCTGAGTTTGATTAATAGGTACATGTAGATGTTGAATAGAAGCGGGGAGAAGGATGATCCTTGTGGTACTCCGCACGTGGAGTCTCTAGGTTTGGATTTAAAAGGTTTCATCCATACTGTTTCTGTTCTGTTTGTTAGGAAGGATTTGATCCACAGTAGGGCGGTGTCTGTTATCCCTAGTCCTTCAAGTCTCTTTATGAGGATGGTGTGGTTGACAGTGTCGAAAGCTGCAGACAGATCAAGGAGAATCAGGGCGGTACTGTTGTCTGAGTCTGCGTTTGTTTTTAGGTCATCCCATATTGAGAGGAGAGCTGATTCTGTTCCTCTCATAGGTCTGAAACCAACTTGTGCCTGTTCTAGTAGGCAATGCTCTTCTATGAATTCTTGGGTTATTTGGTAGACATACGTTTCTAGCAGTTTGGCTATGTAGGGTATTTTGGAGACGGGTCTGTAGTTGGATAAGTCCTCTATGTTTCCTGTTGTGTCTTTGAGTAGCGGCTTGATGTAAACTGATTTGAAGGTCTGTTGAGATTGAGAGGTTGAGGAGGTTCCTGTGGTATTCCATGGGTTCCTTGTTTTAGAATTGTTTTGTATATGTCCGGGGGGCAAGGGTCTTCAGGTGAGCCTGATTTGTTGCTTTGGTTTACCAGTTTGACGAAAGCCTCAACTGATATTTCTGGGAAGTTTCATAGCTTGTTTGTGTGTTCCTCGTCGGTGTCTGTGGGGTTTGAGCTGTGATTGCTTGGTCTGTTTTGTATGGTGTGTTGGATGGAAGTTATTTTGTTTTTGAAGTGGTCTCCGAGGTCTTCGCAAAGTCTCATCGATGGAATTGGCGTGTTGTTGCACCCCGGTGGGTTTTTTATTTCGTTTATGATTTTGAATAGTTCTTTTTGAGCGTTTGGTGCTCTTAAGATTCGGTTGTCGTAATGTTTCATCTTCGCTTTTTGTATTTCCTTTTTATATGAGCGGATCTGTTGTAGGAATTTCAATTTGTTTGCGGTGGTGTTGTTGGTCCTCCATTCAGATTCTAGTTTTCATTTTTTTCTTTTCATGGCTTTGAGTAATGGGGTGAACCATTTTGCTGTAGTTTTCTTACGTGATGGGGTGAAGGGCTTTTCTTTGGCGATGTCGTCTAGTGTTGTTGCGATCCAGGTATGAAGTAGGGCAACTTTTTTGTCTAGGTCTGCTTCTTCCATGGTTGATGCTTGTGGTTTGCTGAGTTCTAGGAGCTCGGTTAGGTTGGAGTTTTTTATGGTTCTCCAATTTCGTTTCATCATGATGGGTCTTTTTTCTTGTTGCTTTTTTGTTGGAGTGGCCGTTGTGATTATGAATGGAATGATGAGGTGGTCGCTCCAGAGTATTTGAATTGGGGGTGCCGTGGTGATGAGATCCTTGTTGGCGAAGATTGCGTCAAGTGTGTGCCCTGCTGAGTGGGTTGCTCCTTTGACTAGTTGTTGTAGGAGGTTCATGGCTGCTAGTTGGGCAGTTAGTGATTTTTGTGTGGTTGTGGTTTCTTTGTCGAACCAGATGTTGAAATCACCAAGGATGATCAGATGATTGTACTTGATGGCTAGGGTGGTGATTGCTTCAGTGAAAGCGTCTATGAAAGTCACATCGTAGGTTGGTGATCTGTATATCAGTATGAATTTCAGGTTAGTTTTGGAGTTTCCTGAAAGTTGTAGTATTAAGGATTCGCATTTATCGATGTTTAGTGGATCTTCCATTTTAATGGCCAGTTGTTCCTTGTGGATGATCGCTAGTCCCCCCCCCCCGCCTCTTTTGGATTTCCTATTTGCTTGGATGCATTTGAAGTCTTCAGGCAGGCAGTTGTTGAGGGTGATATTGTAGTTGTCGTCTAGCCATGTTTCGGTTACAAATAGGATGTCTATGCCTCCTTCTGACAGGAGGTCATATATTTCAGTTGAGTGTTTGGATATTGACCTTGCGTTTATTAGGTTACAGTGGATTCTCTGGGTGTGATTTTGTTTTGAGGTTATTTGTTGTTCAAGTTTGTACTTGTCTGATCGTGGTGTTTCTGCATTGATGTCGGTAGGATGAAGAACGGCGACGGCTGCTTCTTCATTGAAGCGGTGCAATAAGTTGATAACAGGGCTGATCAGTCTTGGTGTTTCTGCTGTGATGCTGCTCGGATGAAGATCAGCGGTGGTTTCTTCATTGAGTCTGATTGTTGGGTGGGATATAGCATTGTCGGTTGTCGGTGCTTCGCCGTATTGTGCAGGATGTAGCAGAAATCGATGTTGCCCCTCTGTTCTTGTGATGTAAGGGGTAATGGGATCGGAGCCCTCCCACTCTCTAGTTGAGTGCTCCCATCTTTTTCCTTCGTGTTTCGGGAAATTCTTTGCATGTTTCAAGGTTTCCGTGTTGGGGTGTCGGTGTACCGTGGTTGTTGCGAGGTAAGGTGTGAGGTATAAGGATTTTTCTCTTGTAGATTTTGTTCCGGTTATGGCTGTGTTAGGCGTGTTTCCTTCCAATGGGGCTGCTTCTTGTGGGTTCTGTCGGTGTTGTGTGTTTGCGTCTCTTGTTGCACAATCTTGTTCTCTTTCTCTGCATCCTTTTCTGGGTCGGGCCATTTTCTAGTTTAAAGTGCAGTCGTAGTAAGGTAGTTGGTCCTTCATGCTGTGTTGTGCAGATGTGTGCCAAGGATGTGTCCTGTTGGGGTTGGGGTGTTCAGGTCAGGTGTCATTAGTTCTGCATGCATTGTCCACTCAGCGTCCATTCCCAACCAGGTGGGGTATGCATTCCCCCCCATTCCCACCCAGGTGGGGTATGCATCCCCCCCATTTTTTAAATTTTTAAAAATTTGTTTTGGCTACGTAGTAACCTTTACAAAGTATAAAAACCGATAAGAACAGATCATAAAATTACATTACATAAAATTTGATTACGTACAATCAAGAACATTCAATATATCAAATTCTAATTTTGCAGAAAAGAATAAGCGGCTTATGCATTTAAATAAAACCATAGTAAATCAATGAATAAAATACAAAATGCAGAAGCAAACCATCTTTTGTAACCAGAAACACCTCCCTATAATTCACATTTAACTTTTAGAAAGCGTAGTATATCCAATTGTAGTTTGACTTTAGGGTCAATCAACATATCATTCCAAAGGGCTTCCAAATCAACACACTCTGAGCTAGGCACATACTTAATAAAATATTCTATACTTGCAGATCTTAGTCCCAAACATTGTGTCAATAGATGTTGTAGAGTTACTTCTCCAATAGCTAAATCACAAAATAAACATTTAGCCCTTGTTGTGGACAGACGGGCCTCATTACGACCCAGGCGGTAAGTTACCGCCTGGGCCGTGACTTTACCACCATGGCGTAAACTACGTTTACGCCATGGTGGTTGGCGGACTTACCGCCCCATTCCGAGGTCGGCGGGGCGGTAAGTCCCCAATCCCCATTTACCCTTCCCCATTCCCATTTTTGCCCCATAGGGCATAATGGGAGTGGGGAAGGCGTTAATTACGCCACCGTAAATTACGGTGGCGTAATTAACATCAAGTTCCCTTACCGCCATGGTTTTTTACACCCGCTAGAAGCAGGTGTAAAATCCGCCATGGCGGAAAGGGAACTCGTGATTGGCGGTAAGGGGTCGGCGCAGCTAACGCTGGCGCTAACCCCTTACCGCCAGGGTCGTAATGAGGCCCATTGCCTTATAGTCATGATTTGGCCTGTATTCAAAACATTGAAGCGAAAGCGCATGAACTCCTGTCTATGCCTTTTGCTAGGGAATCTTCTAAGGTAGGGTTCAGTTGTAGCAATTTTTTTATGATTACCCACCAGATGTGCATATAATGTTTTGCTTTTTACTAAGTTGACTGTCTGAATCCAGTCTGCGTGTTGGAGAAGTATCTACACCTTAGAAGGGTTGCAGATAAGCAGTTCTTTAGAGACCCAACTAGTGCCAGCACTTCTTGAACCTCATTTTCCAAATCTCGCACTACCACATAGGATTCCTTACCAGTGGCCAGGCACCGTCCAAGGATTCCATATAGAGTGGATTCCTTACTCACAAGCAGTTTCCTAAGCAGCGAGACTCTACGCCAAAGAATTACGCTAGAGAGGGAGTATAGCCCAAGTTCGAAACGTATTGCTGCTAGTGGAACACACTTCGGGAGATACCAAATTAGGGACCTTAGTACACGTGCCTCATATTTCAAAAATTCGCTCCTGAACCAAGATGGAACCAATTCCATTCCATAGCAAAACTGGGCAATGATTTTACTACGGTACATTATTATGCATGGTAGCATTGAAAATTTCCCATATTGACAATCAATTTTTAATAGTTGGGAAATTAATGGAATTATTTTTTTATCCAGATAGTTACATAGATTAACCCTGGTAACAGTCTCAAAAATGGGGTATCCTAGGTACCTGAAAGCATGACATATGGTCAGTTTAACGCGATACAAGAACCATGCAAATTTAGCTGGCCTTTTCCTGTAACTAAGTTGCATGATAAAAGTTTTAGTTTGATTTATGAGTAAGGCATTATCTACCGTGTACTTCTTGAAAGCAGACAAAACTCATTGCAGGCCAATAGGTGTTGAATCAAACAATAGTACGTGATCTGCATACGCAGTCCACACAATCCTGGTACCCTCCACTTTTGGTGTAGCAAACAATGCCTCTTCCAAGTGCGGACCAACATCAGACAGATACAAATGAAAGACTGTAGGGGCAAATATGCATCCCTGTCTAAGGCCATTTCCTGTATTAATTTCCTCTGAGAGATTTCCCTCAGTATTCAGACGTACCCTTATCTTGGATTCTGCACGGAGATAATATAGGATCGTTAGAAGACGTGGGGGCATATCCAGGGCAAGCATTTTACTCCACAATGTGCATCTGTCCACTAGATCAAAAGCTGAACAGAGGTCAATGGAAGCCAAGTATCCCCCCCATTCCTACACAGGTGGGGTATGCATCGCAACACATCCCTACACAAATGCACTGCCATGGCCCACTCATGCAACTCACCAAGCAGCCAGGCACGTGGTCCAGCATGTCACTCCATGTGACGGGGTAGCGTGGAGTTGCGCAGCACCATGGCATCATGTGTTGATCCGGGAAATCGAGCGCATCAATGTTGGATGATCTTGCTGGAGTCACATACCATCTGCACATTAATGGAGTGGTATTGCTTGCGATTGCGGTACACCGCCTCTACGGCATGGGGCACAACCAATTCGACATGGGTGCGGTCGAGGGCACCAACACAATTGGGCATGCCTGCCAGTGCATGGAAGCCTACTTTGGTGTCAGCTATCTCCCGGGAAGTCCGTGGTAGGGATACGTGTGTGCTAGCGTGCTTCAGGCGGGCATCCAGCACTTGGGTCAGCATGCGTGAAAATAGTGGTTGTGAAATGCCATGCAGCTGGCCCACTGTGTGCAGGTAGGTGCCTGTGGCCAGGATGTGGAGCACAGACACCACCTTTAGTAGCGGGGGGATGGCAGTGCGTATTTCTATGAGGCTGGCAATGCCGTTGCCTATCATGTCCACAATGGTGGTGATGGTGTCCCGGTCCAACCGGTACAGGGTGTGAATCTGCTCAGGGGTTAGATTGAATGGACTGGGTCTGATGCGAGGGATTGTCGGCTGCCTACGAGGGACTACTGGTAATTGCTGGGCCTGTCTCACCCTCCTTCTCCTCCTGCGCCTCCTCTGTGCTGCCTGTTGTTGTTGCTGCTGCTGCTGCTGTTGTTGCTGTAGTTGTAGCAGTATAGAAATGTCCTCCAGCGCCATGATTGCAACAGCTAGTGGTAGCATTTTGGTGTAGGAAGGGGTGTGGGTGTACTCCTTTTATACTGGGACAGACTCCATTGAGTCCACCTGTGATGATTGTGTGCACCTGTGGCAGTTGCCTTGATTGCTAATTGCGGGTGGTCCGCGATGCCTGTATGGCTGGCATCGTCCAGCCCCTGATTACCGGCTTTGGGATGCCGGTATTTGCATGTCCGTGTGGGTTGTGATGTCCTCCTATTACCGGCATGCCGGTATTGGCTCCCCGAAGGGGCGCGTGTAAGCGCACATGCCGGTATGAGGGGGCACGGTACGGGCAGTGCCGGTATTGCCGGGTTGTCGGGTCAGAATGCCCCGGACCCGTTAACGATGCCGCTATTACCATTCCGCCTTCCTTTTTTCATTACCTCCAATCTCGTAATGAGGCCCCGTGTGTACATAAATGATGTAATAAATGTCTATTAGTTATTTCTTACTTACAATGTAATGTAATCATTTCAGCAGAAGTAGCGGTCAGACCTTAATGTCTTTCCAAAATTGCAGTATTTCAAAGATTGGTATTTTCAATCCTAGTCATGAGAACTGTGAAAAATATTATAGGTAAGCTATTGCATTAGAAAATAGAGTAAGTTAAGCCATTCATAGAAATTGGCAATGTTAAGAATACCATTTGGACTTACCTAAATATCAGATTCGGTAGGATTAATTAGATGCTCACTTAATAGGTTGATACGTTCATATATCTAAAAGTAATAGTATAAACAGCATGTATTAGTGGTATTAAATTTATATTAACAAAACACGAGCATTGCAGTGCACGTGATAAGCGGTCCTAGTGTTTTCACTAGTCGCAATTGTGGCAGTGAGCTTGCGTACTTTGTAAAACTGTAACAGGAGTCCCCGTAGTTAAATAGATAAAAGTGATACAATCTCCTTTTTTTAGTATAGTTAATACTCAGTATGCAGGCGTATATGATAAGAAAGACTTGCGTGTCCACAAGTAGTGAACCTATCCAGCAAAATGTATCTTAAATTGGCTGTGACTTATATCCAAGTTAGTGAGTGAATACACGTTATCCAATACCCAAATTAGCTTACCATGAATTATGAAGCAATATATCTTCATTAACACAAAAATGCGGCAACATCCACTTATTATAAGGTCCTTGGTAACCCACTGTTTGTGTAGTTTATTCATTTATATAGACATACATGCATTTTGTGGTCCATATACAAACCATTGGTTACAGTTCTTAATTTACAGATCAGTCTTGCTTCCATCCCTCGCAATTTGAGCTCCATGTCACCACCCCTCGTTCCACCCTGCCTTTTTTGTACTCCTACAAATTATATCAGTCACTTGTCTTGCAATGGATGATGTTCCTGCCAGTGTATTGCAAGTGGCAACTTTGGGTCTTGGCTTCCCAGAGTATTCAAGTGTTCACGGTTTCTGATCCATAGTTCCCTGATCATGCTTCCTGTGTTCATTTTTTGACAGACACATATTATGTGAACAAGACATTTTGTTCTGCAGTTGATACATTCATTTATATGTGTAGTGCTTTTGTCATCCATCTTGAGCTCTCTAGTGTTGTCCCTGCCATATTGGCACATCGTAGATGTTCTGCACTTGTGAAAGTCTTTCTTTTTCCACCATTCTTTAGTATGTGTGTTCTGTATATCTTGCTTGAGTGTATGTTGGACTGTGTATGTATTTTGGGTGGGTGTGTATGTTGATCATCGTTGTTCATCTTGTTCCAGGATGGGTTGGAGTTTGTACTAACAAATAGCACAGATTATTGGACATGCCTTGCAGGAAAACAAGAAGCCTAACCTGTCCACATACCAATACTTTGGACACAATCAATATACCCCACACAGGGCAGGACTGCAATATTGTGGGGCATTTTACATGTGCATCCAGCAATATTGTTTACTTGATTATTTGTGTGAAATGTCCAGGCATGGGCTACTATGTTGTGGAAACTGGTCAACCTCTACATAAATGTGTGAAACCTCTATCATCAGAGTGTCAAGCAATGAATAAATGAGAGTCCAGTTGGTGAACATTTATCAGAAGCTAATCATACCCGTGATGATCTCATAATTGCTGTACGGCAGGATAATTTCAGGGCTGGCAAAGCCAGAAACACCTAGGAATTCAAATGCATTCACATTTTCAATGCACTGGCACAGGGCATGGACAGACATCGCGGTTTCATGTCTCGCTATCCCAAACTTACAGACTCTCACTATTTCCACCCATGGAGATACAGGGATCATAACATTCAGACACGTTCCATATTTTTTTCCATTCACAGGCATTCAACTGACACTGCGCCAGCCCCACCAGTCTCTCTAAGACAATGAATCGTTGCCAGAATACCTTCAACCAAGCCCCATCTGCCCTCAAATTGCCCCAGCTGAAAGCTTCTACTGGGACTTGTCAGGGCCCCTATCACTAGTCAACCGCCAACCTTTTCTCATGATAGTGATGATCCTGATATGGTATTTGACACAAAGTTACCACACTGGGCTACACGAATTACACACCTAACACATAACTGATTGTGTACCCCCACGTTCAGCCTTCTAGAGTCACAAGCCTCATATGTTGATGGGGAAAGGGACTGGCCTGACATACCGAGTTTCAACTGAACTGCACCTACAATGACTGACACTAACCCATCAGGTATACGGACAGGCACAGATAACAGGGTATTTCAAGGAAGGGCTATGTCATCTGTAATACTGTCATGTTTTTCAAAGGCTTAATTCCATCGCCGCCTGAGGAAGTGGAGAGATTCCATAAAAGCCCACAAATAAGCAACATACATAACTTTATTGGCCTAATTAAGGTACCAACTTGTTTTTTTCTTTTGGAACAACATTATATATGTATGTATTAGAGGGCGGTAGTTAAGATGAGTGACGATCCATAGGAAATGCAAACATTCTATTGCTGTTCTCTCATGCCAGGAGTTGCAGGTATGTGGTGTGCATCAGTATTTGAGGTTCACCTTTACACCCCTTTTAAGAGTATAGGCTGCCCTATGCCCTTGTGACCACAAAAGGTGAAGAAGGTATATCTCTTAGCTGTCCCTGTTTTACGTTTATGAGTGTGCTGTGTTTTGGTCTGTAGAAGTGTGAGGGCTGAGTGGGCCGTTTTAGTCCAACTCATCCTTGTACTCCTGCGAGACAGTATCCAATTCATCACACCTGTACTGTCAGTGCTTTTGTGGGCAGCATTGTAGTGTCATCATGAGCGGTGTGTACTCTGTGTTTGCATGAGTTGATCCTCATTGACGTCAAGCTTGTTGTGGCATGCAGTAAACGCACGTAAAGTCATCTGTGTATCCCCTGGCTGCTCCTTGGTGACAGGCTTCTGAAATCCACACTCAACTTACCTATGTGTCCACGCCACCATCCCCCTGTCAGGGATGACGTGTATGTCTCCCCACTCTGTACTAGGTGGAATTAGTGCATCTCGATATGTGCATGGTGTCACCCCACCATGCCATGTTCCGTCACGTCTGCATCCCAAGGTCCAGGAACACAGTGTTCCATGCAGCCATTGTGGAACTTTGGGTAGCAGATGTTCCGTCTGGAGGATGGTGTATACTCCACTTTACGCATGGCATAACAAGCTCGCCAATGCGTCCATGTTGGTCCTCCAGTGTGTCATTTTGGTCATGGTACTGTGGGTGCACGTGCTCTGTGGGAGTGTAATGTGTTTGGGTCACGATGTGTTGTTCACAATTGGTCAGTGTTCACATTTTTATCGAACACAAAACACATATTTATAAAACAAATGACATCACCTTCTCTGTAAGAAATGTTATAATTCAAGCGGAAAAACAGGGTGAGTTCATGTTACCATGATATTTGATTACAATATTTTTTTTAATGTACTGATAATGTATTTTTATGTTTTTACCTTAATGTTTTTATTTCTAATATTTGTACACTAAGGGCCTCATTCCGAGTCGGGCGGTAAGGGTTAACGGTCACCGGTAACGAGACCGGTGCCGTTAAACCCTTACCGCCCTATTCCGAGTTCCCTTTGCGGGTTGGAACTTAACACCTGCTTTTTGCAGGCGTTAAAAAACCAACCCGCAAAGGGACCTTGGAGCTAATTACGGCACCGTAATTTACGGTGCCGTAATTAGCACCTTCCCCATTCCCATTGAGCCCTATGGGGCAAAAATGGGAATGGGGAAGGGCCCATGGTGAATGGGGAATTACCGACCCCGCCAACCTTGGAATGGGGCGGTAATTCCGCCATTCACCATGGCGGAGTCGGAGAGATAACGGCGTCAGCCAAGGTGCTAATAGCGCCTTGGTTAACGCCAGGGTCGGAAAATGAGGCCCTAAGTTTTTGTTGGTTTAGCCTTAACTCTTTTGTAAAAAATGTTTTCCAATAAAAAAAAAATATATATATATATATATATATATATATATATATATATATATATATTTATATATATGCATTGCAAAATGTATTAAGATTAACCAATTTATGGCAACAAAACCCATAAAACTCAGCGGGTGTGGGAAGTGATGACAATCTTATCATGGAACTCTGTGGATAAAATTAAAATGTTCTGACTTAAAAAGAGCTCTCCAACCGTCCCCAAAGAGCCCAACCAATCATTTGATCCTCTTTCACCCTCCACAGTTATACCCTGATATGAAACCATCCCTTTCCCTCCCTGCAAATGTAATTTTAAGCACTTTTCTTTTTCGCCTTCAAGGAGGATTTCCATTGGAATTGCTTGCAGCAAGCAAAAATAAATATATAATATGGGGGCTTTTTATTTCTGAAAAGCATTAGTGCTGCAATGCAACATGGCAGATATATAACGTTTTTTTTTTAACCCAAGCACCCTCTTCATCAATTATTTTAAGAACTACTGGACAGATTTACACTAAACCCAAAAAAAGGAATATCTGCTGCACAACCTGTTCATTATTTGGCACAGATCCGTCCAGTGGTTTTCACCCTATGCAAATTTAATGGGAGACCCTTTTTATCTATAGGAAAATGAATGGGAGTAAACAAAAAAAAATGCGACGCTTAATGACGTTTGACGAATTGGCTGCATAATTTCCAGTTTGAAGGTGTCCATAACAGACAATTGTTTGGTGAAATTTCAGCCAGATACGTCCGCCTGGTCAAAAGTTATATACAGGGACATCATTTCACCATAATGCCAGGAACAGCGGAAGTGACATCCCACGGCCCTTGACCTCCGATGACATCACAGGAAGTGATGTCATTTGCCCCTGCCTCAAGTGACATCAATGGAAGTGATGGCACACAACCTTCAGATGCGTCTAACGCCGTGTTTCCAGGCGCTCTCATTTCAGCCAGATATAAGACCCGAGGCACAGAGGGAGGCGAGATTTGTCCACGATCACACATTGGGGAATGTCATTTTCCAGATTCAACACATAGCCTATATGTAAAACATTCATAATGCAGTACTTGTAACATGGTAACCAAAATCTCTAGCGCAGGCTACAGATAGTGTATGAAAAATCTATAGATCAATGGACACAGAATGACTCATTATCTGTGGTATTGATGTGTTAAACAAGCCAAAAAAGCACTGACCTGGGGAGGCGTGCACTGTCTGTTTACCCGGTAGCAAAATTCACTAGCAAGGGTGAAAAATGTAATCATTCATCAGGATTAAGTATCAACAAAATTCCCTGGTTATAAATTTATCTGTGAGTCAGCTACCACTACGATAGAAGAAACCTATTGTGTGGGTGTAAACTGAGGCCATCTGTCTCTGTGTGCATTTATCTTTAAGTTATGTGACAAGCAACCACATGTTGGGCCCCACAACCCAGAGCCAAACATAACACCTTAATGTCCTAGGCTTTGATACATTTCGTCGAGAGTGGTGCTCAATGCATCTAGGATTTTCAGGGCTCTATGTGCGAGGTGCGTCATTTAATGACCCCCCCAGGACTGGCATGTGAAAGACGCTTCCACAAAGCCCTTTCCAAGAAGGAGTTTGAGTGGGGAGGGGTGGGTCACTCCATGGCTGTCCTGGATGAGTTTGAAGCCCATCTCAACCATTCACATCACACTTGAATGCATTCAAGGTGAGCAGAGCCCAATCAGTGTTGTGGCACAAAATGTGCCCCCCCCCCTGCGAGCCATGCTGAGCCCCCCCATAGCTCCTTAACAAACCACAGGGCACACCACACCATGGGCCGGCCCGGTCCACCACGTGTGCACAATGTCCATGATGATTATGCTGCTGCAGGGGCATGCACTACTCCAAGTGAAAGAAGTAAATATGTTTTTGAATGAAAGCTTAAATGTTTCACCTAGCATAGAAAGAAGGGGGGGTACCTGGTACCCAAATATACCAGCCACCATTGGAGGCTAATGAGTTATTTTATTGGAGGGTGTAAATATTTGCCACAAATATCGAGGGTGACCGAACTAGCAAAAACAGGTTAGGGCGAGGGGGATTCTTCCCCCCTCCCATGAGAAAATGTTTTGAATAATGGGGTAAAATGGTGCATTGAAAAGCACACTTTCTGTGTAAATTTGGGTAGAAGGCTTGACAGTTTCCATTCGGTTGTGTAGGGTGTAGGGTAACTCATGGAAAAAATGTACAATAGATGCAAGTCACCAAAGTGCACAAGCACATTTCCAAATGTGTTGTCATGCCGGTCCCATCAATATATGCCAGTATAAAAACCATTTTTATGCTGGCTGTGCCCATACATTTCTATGCTGCCTCCACCAACATATGCAAGTATACCCATATAAGAACATACTCATGTTCGCATTGGGATGTTTGATATGGCATTATTACTGGCACTAACACACACACACACACACACACGCACGCTCTCTCTCTCTCTCTCTCTCTCTCTCTCTCTCTCTCTCTCTCTCTCTCTCTCTCTCTCTCTCTCTCTCCCATTCCTACTCATTCACCCACCACTCACTGACCCATACACCTTCTCTCGTGAATACTCACACTGCATTCTCCACACAGACACGTACCCATCGAGAACATTGAAAACACTATCACATTCATGCTCATTCACCCACCAGTCACTCACTCATACCCCTTCTCTTACAGCTACTCTCCCTGCATTCTCTACACAGGCACACAAACAACATTCCCACCCATACGATTCAAACACACATTACCACATTCATACTCATTCACCCTCCAGTCACTCAATCATACACCTTCTCTTACATCATCTCTCACTGCATTGTCTACACAGGTAAACACCCACCCAACCAGAACATTCAAACACACACACAATATTACATTTCATCTCATTCACCCACCATCACTGACCCATAGCACATACATGCCTCTGACAGCAACTTCACACATGCAAAATACACATAACATTTATTTTTTTAAAAAGTCTTGCCTGTTTTTCCAGCTTCGGCCCGTCACTCAAGGCCACCCTCGGCTCCTCTGTGCTGCTCACAAACAGGAACCAGGAAACTGGGAGAGCTTCCTGGTTCGTGTATATGAGCCGAGATTAATTTGAAGGAGAAGGGGTTGGAGCTGATTGTGGCATGTGACAAGTGCCATATGTCACAGTCCGCTCCAACCTTTACTGAGCGCTTCTCGTGCTGCAAGCCCTGGCCCAGCCTTCACTCTGATGGGTGAAGACTGTGCCGGGGCACCCCCAGACCTGGTGTGGCAGGGCCCCTGCACCATCAGCGACCCCTGGCAACCCCCAAATGACATCCCTGGTTATATAGTTGTTTGTTCTTAACTACAGGGTGGCCTATAATATTTTCCAAGTATATGGAAAAAAATGTCTGTGTGTACCTGAAGTATAATTTTGCTGAGACAGATAATGTTACAGATTCGAGACATCACCAGATTTCGTACAGGCGACATTTTCCACTTTCGTTTTCTGACAGCTGTAAATAAAGGACTTTACGCCTTTCCAAACAGGAACTTTGTGAGTCACAAGCAGAGCGGATAACCGTCATATATAATCACAGAGAATTCAAGTTGTAATGAAACTGCAGCCACGGGAAGCTAAAAATAGAAAGGCTGGCTTCCTCCTTCAGTTTCTGTTCCAGGTTTTCTAACCACTGCACATCACTCCTCACCTGCCGCACCTCCGCTCACACTGCACAGGCGAACACAAAGTTATGCCATTGTACCGAACTGTGACCCTCTATTCCAACAATTATTTAACCCACAGACCTCTGCAATTATGACGTTTCCTAACCCCGACTCTTACAGTATTGAGACCCATATAAATATATATATATATATGTATATATATATATATATATATGTATATCTGTCGATACATATCAACGTTGACGGTGACAGGCCACTATATGCTGGCCATAACATAGTGGCACTAAATAGTTCAGTGCCAAATCAGAAGCAATATTGTTTGTATTTGGGGAGGGCTGCACAGTGAGATTCTATGTCAAGACGGATGAGCATTATGCTTCATCTTATTACTCTCCAGCAGTTTCAACAAATTAATAAAAATGTTCAATCTTTTCATTGAAATAACGTTTTTTTTTCTTTCAAAAACTTCATTTCCCATCAGTCCTAGGTCCCTCTCCCCAGTGTCCTGGTCATGTGACCTAGTCCTTCCACTTCCTGTAACCTCCTCTTCTTTTCCTGCTCTCTAGAGATAAGTACCCTTTCATTTAGCTGCGTAATTTAACAGCATTTGTATTAGGGTATTATGAGAATTAACCGCGTAAACAAAGATTTCATGATATAAGAATGTGGGCTTGAAACTACAATAGGCGCAGGGACCGTGCAACGTAGAAGATTATACTTTATAAAGTATTTCGGATCATACGGCGGCCCCGTGCTGCATTTCCAGCACTCCAGGGGCTCGTCTGAGGTGTTCGCTCTTACTCGCGTGCGACGCAATTGAGCAAGGAGGCCCCCACCCTTTTGGGGGCAGAGTAAGGCTCCGAGAGCCTGACAAGGTTTTCCTTCCCGCTCACGTAAGACGCGAGCGGGAGATTAGCCCCCACACTCTTGTGGGGGCAGAGCGAGAAGGCTCTGAGAGCCTGTCAAAGCCCCTCTCTCCCCGCTCGCGCAAGACGCGAGCGAGGGAGTAGCCTCCACCCTTGTGGGAGCGGGCCTTAATGCCGAGGGAACTGGCATAGAGAGTGAGAGAGCGCAAGGCCCCCTCCTATGGAAAGGAGGGGCCAAAACACTTTGCTGGCATTGCGCCCCGGTCTCCTGACAGTGACAGTAATAAATATTACTGGAAAAGACTCAGAGACTCCAAAAGGAGAGAAAACAAAAGCAAGTAAAGCGTGACAGCTCAGACAGAGCCTACCATTATTACAGTGCTCAGCACTGGGTATCACAGATGCTGCTTGTCAGCCCAGGTGCAGCCTCAAGAAATAAGAATGAATAGTGGACGTGCCACCACACCTGTGAAGGTATTACTAGGCACCTACCAGCACACAGCATGGCTGAATTTGAATGGAGTGAGGAGGAGCAAGAAGTCATGTACTCAGAAGACTTGGCTCACAGCTTCAAGGAAGTGCTGGGTGAATCACTCGTAGAGGCAGTGGCTCAAGGGGCCAGACCCCTGCAGGAAAGGCTAGAGACAATTATTTCTGAGCCAAAGAGACAGAAGCACCACACCACGAGCAAGCATGTCCACAGGGCCTGCGCTAGAGGGCCCGCAGGGGTGTAACAAGGCCCGGAAGAGCAAGAACTCTTCTGACCCCCCGGGCCAAACAGAAGGGGTAGATCCAAAGGCCCCAGAGGCGACGGACGCTTTCGTTAGGCTAAAAGAAGCCTTTATGTCTAAGTTTGGGGTGCCGAGCCTCATGACCCCCTATCCAGGGGAAGAAAATATGGGCAACACAGAGGAAGAGGTTCCCCACGAAGAGGAACCCGCAGAATCTCCAACCTCCTCTCAAGAGGAAGGAGATAAGGAAGGAGACAAAGGGAATTTGCCGCCACCAAAAAAAGAGGCTGAGGAAATTGAACAATATAGAGGAGGAAGAAACCTCATATATGTTTCAGCCAGAGGAAATTAGAAACCCGTAATCCTCTGAATGGGTGCCCTCACCAAGAGTCGCAAGATACATGACTCAGAGGTTGCGCAAGGCACTCGAGAAGGAGATGAGGCAAAGGATGAGGGCAGAATGTGGCGGAAGCACCAGAACTAGACCCTAAGATGCTAGCTTTCATCGCCAAATCAAACAGGGACCCTGGAAAAGGGATTGACCGCTCATGGAGGAGTTGCCAGGAGAAAGTCCTGGATCTAGCAGGTCCCCTAGCCAAGATTATAGACTTGGCGGAGTGAGCGAGAGATACAGGGGAAGAAGTGGACCCAGAAGTGTTAGCAAACTGGGCACAAAGAGCAGTGTATCTTTTGGGGAATGCCAATTGCGCGATATCCTCCGAACGCAGAAGAGGATTACTGCTGAAAATAGATCATAAATTAGGAGACCTGTCCTCATACGAGGCGGGTAAAGCAGCGCAAGGGCTGCTGTTCAGTTAAATTTTTGGAAAGGAAATGGGGAGATTCGTAGGGACCTACACCTCACTGGAAAAGGCACAAGCCTCAATAAAAAAGATCTTCCCCGGAGTTTTTGGAGGCACCGGTCAGTACAGAGGTCGAGCGACCAGTCGCTATCAGACGTCCAAAAGGCCTCAATCAAACAGAGCATATTACTGGGAGAATAAAAAGCCAGACACTTTCTTCCAACCCAGGGGTTGCTTCCCCAGAGGAAGGCAAGGCAGAGGACAAAGAAGAGGACCAAACCTCCCCACAGGTGAGGGCATCCACATATCCTTCAGTAGGGGGGAGGACAGCAACTGGGAAAACTGGTGCACGCTTTCGAATGATGCTTGGGTACTACAGTCAGCCAGAGGCTTACACATACAATTTACCCAGACCCGAATCCAGTACAAAGCCCCCCGACCAATAGTATCAGCGCGAACGGAGAAAGACTTGCTACACGCAGAACTACAGAGTCTAGCAATAAAACAAGCTATTGAGCCGTGCGAGGCTCCGAGGTTCATAAGCAATATGTTTCTGGTACACAGAAAAGACAAAGTGAGACCAGTCATAAATCTGAGAGACATGAACAAGTGAGTAGTCTACAACCACTTCAAGATGGAAGGGACTCACCAATTGAGAGACGCGCTCAGACAGGGCGACTGGTTCGCAAGAATAGATCTGAAAGATGCATATCTCACGATTCCAGTACAAAGAGAATATCGACCCTTTCTAGCATTCGACTGGGACGGGCAATTATGGCAGTTTGCGACAATGCCATTCGGATTAGCATCAGCCCCCTGGGCGTTTACGAAACTGATGAAACCAGTAGCAGCAGCGATCAGGGAGAAAGGAATACGGATCATCATCTACCGAGACGATATCCTGCTAATGGCAAGCAGCAAATACATACTTCGCTACCAGACCAGCTGGGTAGCGAACCTCTTAGCCTCACTAGGCTTCCTAGTGAACCGAGAGAAGTCGGAGATGATACCAGCCAAGAGGATAGAATTCCTAGGCTTTATCATAGATACCAGGACAGCGACCCTGGAGCTACCGAACAGGAAGATTCGAGACATAAAAAGAGAAATAAGGAACTGCCTCAGCAGACCCGTCACATCAGTGCGAACGATCGCACGGATTGTAGGTCTGTTAGCGGCATCAATCCAAGCAATATTTCCAGGGCCCCTGCATTATCGGGTACTACAGAGGCTAAAAATAAGACACCTACAGCACGGCCTCAGCTACCACCAGCTAGTGCCGCTAGACCAAGAGTCCAGAACAGAGCTGGAGTGGTGGCTTCAGAACATGGAGACATGGAACGGCAGAGCCATTTTCGGCGACCGTCCAGACATAATAATAGAATCAGATGCCAGCAGAGCAGGCTGGGGAGCCCGGTGTGGGGAACTCCAAACAGGAGGCAGATGAAGCTCGGAGGAACTCAAACTGCACATAAACTGCCTAGAACTATTAGCAGGCTATTTCGTGATCAAAGCCTTCACAAAAGATAAAGTGAATTCATGTATCCTACTGAAGATGGACAACATCTCAGCGGTCAGATATATAAATCACTTAGGTGGAACGAAGTCCAGGTTATTAGCGGAGATAGCCAAGGACTTTTGGCACTCCTGCCTGGAGTCAAGAATTGCAGTAATAGCAGAATATGTACCAGGTGTGCAGAATGTAGTGGCGGACTGGAACTCCAGACATCTAACAGACTCCAGCGATTGGATGCTGGACAGAGCAATCTTTCGGCAGATAGAAGAGCTCTGGGGGCCAGTGCACATAGATCTGTTTGTGTCCAGACTGAACGCACAGAAGAACAGATATTTCAGTTGGAGGCTGGACCCAGCGGCAGCGAGGACGGATGCCTTCCTACAAGATTGGAGAGAAGAGACACTATACGCATTTCTTCCATTCGTAATGATAAGCAAATGTTTAACGAAAGTGCGCAGAGAAGCAGCAAATCTGATCATGGTAGTTCCGATATGGAAGTCGCAAGTATGGTTTCCAGCACTTACGGAGCTAATATCAGACTATCTGAGTATGTTGCCTCAAAGAGAAAACCTTCTCACGGACCCAGTTGGGGTGTGTCACTCTCTGAGAGCGAAGGGGACACTGCCGCTGATGGCGTGCAGGATAGCAGGAGATGCTGGAATCTCCCAGGAATTTCGGCGCAAGCTGCGAGCCTCATCGCAGAGTCATGGGCTCCGTCGACTAGAAGGAGCTACGACGCAGCTTGGAACAGATGGTCGAGGTGGTGCAAGAGGAGAAGTTTTCATCCCGTTTCTGCACCTTTAGTAGAGATATTAAACTTCTTGGCAGAACTACTGCAGGACGGTAAAGCCTACAGAACGATAGGAGTATATAGATCTGCAATATCAGCAGGACATACGCCTATTGATGGAGTCCCAGTAGGGGAGAATCTGGCGGTGATTAGACTTCTAAAAGGGATAAGATTTAGGAAGCCACTGCAACCTAGATACAAGTCTCTAAGGGACGTAACAGTCGTACTGCAACTATTAGCAGACTTGCCCAGCAATAGATACCTATCTCTAGGTAGACTGTCAGGAAAATTGGCAATGCTGCTATGCATGGTATCGTGTAGAAGAGTAGCAGATGTCAGAGCACTGGAAATAGACAGAATGGTATAAGGACCAGACAGGGTGACCTTCCACCTGGCCAGGAGAATGAAGACAGATTCCTCCACTATAACATATCCATATATGCAAGAACACCCGAAATGGTGTGTAGCCGCATGTATAAAATAATATGTAAATAAGACCGCAGAACTGAGACCGATGGGGACGACACAATTGCTGATAGCGCGCAGGAAGCCGCATAAAGGTGTAGGGACAGCCACTATAGCGAGATGGGTTAGAGAGATTATGGGCCTCATTCCGAGATTGGAGGTAGCCATGGCGCTATTAGCGCCATAGCTGCCTCCAATACCGGGTCCGGCTCCGGTCTGGTTGGATGGGACTTACCAGGTCATTACGACCCTGGAGGACCTGGTAAGTCCCCATTCAACCAGCCATTCCCCATTCCCATTTCAGCCCCCATAGGGCTCAATGGGAATGGGGAAGGCGGTAATTACGGCCCTGCTAATAGCAGGCCCGTAATTAGCGCCCTGGTCCCTTAGCGGGACCCGTGAAGAACGTGTGGTCCGACCACACGTCCTTTGCGGTTCCCGCTAAGGGACCTCGGAATTGGGCGGTAAGGGATTACCGGCACCGGTCTCCTTACCGGTGCCCGGTATCCCTTACCAGCCAACTCGGAATGAGGCCTAAAAGGAGGTCATTACGAGTTTGGAGGCAGCCATGGCGCTATTAGCGCCATGGCTGCCTCCAAACCCGGGTCCGGTGTCACTGAATGGGGACTTACCGGGACATTCCGACCTATGCGGACCCGGTAAATCCCCATTCAGTACACCATTCCCCATTCCCATTTGAGCCCCCATAGGGCTCAATGGGAATGGGGACGGCGCTAATAACGGGCCCGCAAATTGCGGGCCCGTTATTAGCTCCAAGGTCCCTTAACGGGTCCCGCAACGAACTGGGACCCACTAAGGGACCTTGGAATAGGGCGGTAAGGGTTTACCAGCACTGACATCCTTGCCGGTGCCGGTAAACCCTTACCGCCCAACTCGTAATGACCCCCTTTGTGAAGCAAGTTGACAGTACAATCAAGGTTACAATTGCAGTTGAAAGCAGTCAAAGAAGAGGAGGTTACAGGAAGTGGAATGACTGGGTCACATGACCAGGAAACTGGGGAGAGGGACCTAGGACTGATACAGTGGCGGCTGGTGAGTTTGAAAGCTGGTGGGGCGTAAATTTCCCAGGGCGAATATAGTCGCGAGCGCGCGCAGCGAGCGAGCCCGCGAGCCCACCCCCCCCCAAGGGGGGTGCGGGGGGGTTCTCCCCCCGCGAAAATTTTGGAAAAATGGCCTACAAAATGTGCAATTTACTGTCCAAAAAACCCACCGAAATATGAAAAAAGCATTCGGTTTTACATATTAATGGTGGTACACTATTCTTACGTGTGCAAGTGTGATGGTGTATTTTACAGCAGCTTGTACCTTCTTTACTACAGATGAACACAAACAGAGTTGGAGTGCCCTGAGCACCAAACCCTACAAAAGACTCATGCTAGCTCACCTCGTTCTGGAGAATGGTCACTGCAATGAACTCCTTCGCAGGCTATGGGAAATCCAAATCCCCGAAGGTGCACTGTGGAGGTTGAAGTCTGATGTTTTTAGTTGCACAATTGCCCTGGACTGGTTGGATTTGTTCATGTAAGGTGTTGCTGATGGTCTGTAAAGAGAAAGCGAGAGACTGATCTGAGAAAGGGCAACATAGGCTTAGAGCAGTATTAAAATGGTTTTCACACATGAAGGAGAGAGAGTTAACTGCTTGTAACATTGAAGCTGCACCAGAATAATCATTAGTACAATGTGTAAAGAAAGTACCAGCAACTACCACCATGTGCCAGTCATCAGTTGTATAACGCTGCAATATAAACATTTTTGTAATGTTTTCGTTCTGGGGCTTTAAAAGTGCGCTTTGCGGAGCTCACATTACAAAATTAATTTGCTGCAGCCCTTAAGGCACCCGATTTATAAGCACTCTACGTGTCCTTCGCTGAAGTCCTGTTAAAAACAGCATTGGCAAAGCCACTGAGATCCTGTTCAAACACAAGCATTGACAAAGCCAGCATTTTGGCCTTGTGCATACGATGTAAGCTTCTGCCAGGCACTGCTATTAAATCATGATGCCCAGGAATTTGCACCATGTTTCTGCTTCTACAACAACAGGTAGTTAATTCTGCTACAGCTGTGCCTGGCAAGTGGCACTGTGCCTGGCAGTGTAGCTGTGCTACAGCTGTGCCTAGCCACAACAAGGGATGAAGGGGTGAAGGTAGACAGATCAAGCAAGCACAACACAAGGCAGTGAGCCGAGGTCAAAGGGGAAGGTGGGTAAACAGCAAGAAGAAGCACAGGCTGACAGTTAAATACACATGCACATACAATAAAACTAAGGTTTTCCCTTGTAGTCTCGTTAAGTTATACCCAGAGTTAAACTTAACAAAACCGTTTGCCCTTTTATCTACTAAGGCCACATTTCGAGCCTCACCCTAGGATCCCAATGTCACTGCTGCATACATACTACAAGGGACGGGCGTGTCCACGCACAGCACACACACACATGGGACGGGACTGAATCTGGTGCAAAGGACGGGAGGTCAGGCATTCGAAGGGAATGAAGGGATATATGTGACTTTTTTTGTAGTCCCTAAATCAAGAGTTCGTCTGATTAACTCCTTTGGGTAGTTGCTCAACATTGAGGTTTGGATCAGTGGAAGGTGAGACGGGACAGACATTGCGCACGGTGAGTAGCGGGAGGTGGCTGCATTGTTGGCATTAGCCATGATTGTGGAGAGGCACATCTCGCTGTCCAGCTGGACCCCGAGGATCGAGGATTGCGGCGGCAGGTGAAATGATGCCCAACGGGAATGATGAGATGTGAGAAGAGGTGGCATGTGACACTATGGATGTGAGCACTTTAAACAGCTTTGATTTGGACGAATTGAGCATCAGTCTGCGATGCCCTTCCCGCAGTGCCAGAGGGAGTAATTTTATCATGAGGAAAGGGGGAGCAGATGTGCACTGCTACGCTCTCCTGGATGATAATGGGATTTTGCTTGTAGAATTAAGGCTGCAGAGCCAACTCAGCTATGCAGAGGGGTATCTGACCACACCTCGAGTCATTATTGGTGATAAACCCGAATGAAACACATGCCAGCAGAGCCTCTGGCGGTGTGCCCCGTGTTATCCTGCTTGTTCTCTTGCTTACATTCTTTTGCTTCCAATCGCTCAACACCGTTTTGAAAAGGTGAACGTGTGCTAAAGTTGTGGTTTATTTCTACCAAAATCAGTCGACACCAGTTGTGCACAACATGGCACTTTCTCGAAGTTGTTATGAGGGTTGACCAATTGTCGGTATTAAGATAGCTCAGCGGGTTGAGCGCTTGCTGCTGCGATCAATGTGTGATCGGCAGGTCGCAGGTACGAATCCTGGCAAGGCCAACTCAGCCTTTCATCCTTCCGAGGTCGATAAATGAGTACCAACTTCGGCTGTGATGATATGATAAATGTATGTACATGTTCTCTGTAAAGCCCTTTGACTTAAGGCGCTATATAAATAACAAATCATCATCTAGCTTAAGATTGGATGGCATGTGCCATTGTGTGCCCATTAGGGGAGAGGTAATTGGCAATGGACGGGCATCACCACTCGCTCCCCTTAAATTTCCCTTTCATGGGAGCTGACAGTAAAAGCACAGTGGCTTGCACCGCGTCAGGCATCTGGCTGTCCATCGCCTGGTAATGTGAGGCACACTGTATACATTGGCCCTCGGAGGCAGAGCCCACGTTTCCGTTAGCCGCGCGGCCCGCAACCACTCCCGGCGCATCTGCTTATTGTGCCGTTTTATATTTTCGCCATTTTTCAACAAAAAATGCTGAAAATATAAAACGGCACAAGTCACCACCAGGAAGAGCCTGGCTGGCAGGCAGAGACCCTCTCCCTGCCAGGGCTCTCCCAGTGGTGACTTGTGCCGTTTCCCGGCCGTTTTATATTTTCGGCATTTTTTGTGGAAAAATGCCGAAAATATAAAACGGCACAATTAGCAGATGCGCTGTGAGTGGTCGCGGCTGCCCGCGGCTGGGCAGCAGCAGCACACGCCTGCCTGCCCTGGGTTATCCCAGTCCGTGCATGGCCCACTGGGCCTTGCGCTTGCGTACCGGTCCGGCGTGGCCCAAGGCAAGGCCCTTGGGCCATGCACGGACCGGGATAAACAACAAGGCTAGGCCCAGGCGGCCCCCGCCGACTGCCATCAACTTGGGGCGAGCCTTGGTGGTAGCGGGTGGCCCGCTACCACCAAGGCTCGCCCCAAGTTGACGGCAGTCAGCTCGGCAGCCAGCAACACTGAACGACGTGTAGGCCTTGGCCTACACGTCGTTCAGTGTTGACTCGGCCCTGGCCCTGGGCCCAGGGCGGTGGTGGTGGTGGATCACATAGTTTGGGCTCGGGGAGGGGAGTGTAAGTAACACTCCCAGTCCCCGGGCCCAGAGAAGAAACGGGGGTACTTACCGCGGCGCCTGGTCACTGGGGCTGGGCAGCAGCACAACTTGAATGTTGATGTTGACTCGTCGTACCGGGGATGGAAAGAGAAAGTCAACAGGGTGTGAAGGCGGCGCAGGCGCACGCACACACCCTGCGCCGCCAATAGTCTGACTCATAGATACAGTAATATCATTGGCTGTTTGCCAGCCAATGATATTACTGTATCCATGGCAGGGGAGGGATTCGAGGGAATGAATAAGTGCGCTGTTTGCGCAAATTTCAGACTGGCGGGGCCACCCCTGAAGCGCCCCGCCAGGCTTCTAATGAAAGGGGCTACGTAGAGTGCGTGGAGCTACGAGCTCCACGCACTCTACTATAGAAAAAATATAAACTAAATTGGGACGCGCCCCGGCGCTGGGCCGACCTAACACACTATTGTTTCCTTGCCACAGCGCCCCCGCGCTGTTGGCAAAGGAAATGCAGCAGTACTAAAGCTAAAAGAGATTCAATCAGAGAAGTTCTCTGACTGAATCTCTTTTAGCTTCTCTCTTTTTTTGGGGGGGCGGCGCCCGGCCGCCCTATCATAGCAGCCGCCACTGGACTGATAGGAAATTAAGTTTTTGAAGAAAAAAAAAAACGTTCTTTCAATGAAAAGATTGAACATTATTATTAATTTGTTGAAACTGCTGGAGAGTAATAAAATAAGAAGATGAAGCATAATGCTCACTTCCTTGTCTTTAATAGAATCAAGAGCTCCCTGCGCTATTAGCAGAGGGAAACTTCATTGTGGGCTGATTCATGAAGAGGAGGTGAGAGAAAAGGGTGAGTAGGAGTGGTGCACAGTGTTTTGCACTCGTGAAAGAAAGGGCAACAGTGCAGCAACAAAAAAGCGGATAATAATATTTGTACCGCAATATGGCGCCAGCCACCAGCGCTGTTGCTTCATAGTGCTTCATTTCGTAGCACTTTAAGGGCAAAAGGGAAATGGAGTGGGACACCGATCATTCAAGTCTTTAGAAACACTCAGCTTAGTGGAAGGGACAAGGCACGAGAATAAGGGCCTGAATTACAAAAGTGTTTTCAATGGGACTTTCCCATGTTAAAACATTTTTGTGAATCAGGCCACAAGTGCAGTGCAAGATACATGTGACCAAATAAAGACAGGCCATAATGAACAGCAGTTCCACACTCAGGAGCGTAAGGTGCAGGTAGGGTTGAGGCTTGAAGATTTCCTACAAACATAGGCCAGTGGTGGCCCCGGGGCTTGCGTTGAAATGCTTTTAGCGCCACAAGATTGTGACCTTGAACTGCACAGCCCATATCTTTATTTGCTGGAAATGCCACGTAGCTCTTCCAGTAGACTTTCCTCCTAGCCCACAGGTCATGCATGTCCCACTAGCTCACAAATTACACACATGTGTGACAATGGTTTTCTTATCATCAATCTGACAGTTTCCCTTCAGAAACGAAATTACAAGTCTGGTGGAATCCCTCCCAGATACCTGGCGTGATACCACCAGACGGTAATACCGTTCCCGCCACTTGGACCGCCAGAATTACCAGCAGGTTTGGTAATCTCCATTCCATGGAGGTGCAATAGGACTCCATGGGGGGGATTGACGATTATACTGGCTGTTTTTGGCCGGTGGGGTCCTGATTTACCTCTAGCTCTTGGCTGGAGCTAAATCAGGTCCCTCACCAGCAAACTTGTAGTTTGCCAGTTCAGAAACATGACGGCAAATGTTATTACCAGCATGTTATTTCCGCACCAACAAACCTATAATGAGGCATTGTGACAAACTCAACATGGCTCCCCTGTTCCATGTAAGTGCTAAATTGGCCAACTCCAAGATGGTGGGCCATTGCTCTGATTATGCAACTGCAGTATTCAACCAGGGAGTGTGTGCCAGCTGTGGCAGGGATGAAGGGTGCATATATAAGTTTGGTCAGGCACTTGGTCTGCATATGTTATTTGAGGACGGGTACTGCACATACTTTTTTGGGGGGGAAGTGACGCTGCACAAACTTTCCCTTTTGTGGGGCAGTGCACATGCATGTTTTTTGTATTGCCAATGCATCCTCCGCCCCATAGGGTGAGGCTCTGCCAGACTGTGATTTGCCTACCTGTACTTGCTTATCTGATACATGCAATGTCGCATCTGACCTACCTGTATTTGCATACCTGATGTAGCCCACCACACCATGAGGTGAGGCTTTGCCAAACTGTGCACCCATACAAGTTCACATCTAACCAACCTGCATTTGCATTCCTGATGTAGCCCCCCTAACCATGATGGGAGGCTCTGCCTGACTGTGTTTTACCTACCTGTACTTGCTTATCTGATGCAAATGTCGCATCTGACCTACCTGCATTTTCATACCTGATGTAGCCCCCCGCACCATGAGGTGTGGCTTTGCCAGATTGTGCAACCCACGCCGATGTCACTCTTATACCTACCTGTACTTGCACACCTGATGTAGACCCCCGTATCATGAGGGGAGCCTTTGCTAGATGGTGCACCCATACAATGGGCCTCATTACGAGGTTGGAGGTAGCCTTGCCGGCACCCGCAAATGGGAAATTACCGGGCTATTCTGGCCCAGCCGGACCTGGTTATTGCCCTTTCGCAGGTGCTGGGCCCGGTACATCCCCATTCGAGCTCCAAAGGGCTCAATGGGAATGGGGAGGGTGGTAGCACCGGTACCGTTAATAACAGTACCGGTGCTACCATCATGTTCTGCTCGCGGGTGCCGGTACGGCCACCAGGTCAGACCTGATGGCTGCAAGGGCACCCACGAGCAGGACTCCTAGTATCGCGGTATGGTAGCAACCGTGCCGGTAGCGATACCAGCGCCGTTGTTGCCTTACCGCCATACTTGTAAAGAGACCCAATGTCTCATCTTACCTACTTGTATTTGCATACCTGATGTAGCCCACCACACCATGAGGTGAGGATTTGCCAGACTGTGCACCCATACATGTTGTATTTTACCTACCTGTTTTTGCACACCTGATGTAGTCCCCCCTTTTCCCCCCCCGCACCATAAGGTGAGGCTTTGCCAGGCTGTGCATTCTTCAGCTATCCTCATGCTGTAACCTTCATGTAATGTAACTAGCGCCTAGATGCCTCAGGGTTTTGTGCGCTGTTATAAATGTAAACATAAATAATAAATAAATAAAAGTGCACCACGATTGTCAGGCGACTCCCCCTCCAGGCTGGTGACGTCCCTGGGGGTTGGGCGATGATACATAGTGGTGGGACCAGAAACCCACATGGGCAGCACCTGAATCAATGGCAGAGCCAGCCAAGAACATCTCATCGCTGTGTCAAAGTCCTCAACAGTAGATACACAGAGCCTCCAAACCAGCATGTAGAGCTGCTCCGCAGAATGCAGGGAGAAACGCAAGAAGATAAGACCCACATGGGAGGCAGGAACTTCTGCCAGCAGACAGAGTATTCCTAACAAGATTTGGACCAAAAGGAAGAAGCAAAATTAGCGGCAGATTGGACTCGGCTTCTCTCCCCTTGCCAAGAAGTTGCAGATCAGAATGTGCCCCCTTTTCCCCTCTTTGTCTCATCCATGTAACCAACGCCTAGATGCCCATGGGCTTTGTGCGCTTATACAAATGTCTAAATAAATAAAAATAAATAAATGTAGAAGCTTACAGAGAACTAGTGCCTTCAAACATGCAAACAAAAGACTTTTGGTCTTGTTCTGTTAGGCAATGTTATGTTAAAGGTTCTTATACCGTGCACTGTTGCCACCTGCCATGATTTCATGGTGCCCTGGTGGATCTGTAAGGCAAGGAGGGAGGCAGGTAAGTTAATAGGGCTGAGCGGTCAAAAAAGAGCAAGGGAGCTGTAATGTGCTGTTGGTAGCATTAGTTTGGTGACACTGTTCACTGGGCATAGGTATGTTTTCGGTTGGTAACTGCCATATGGTGTTGTGTGAGACAGTGGGCCTCATTACAGGTCTGGCGGAAAGCCTGCCGGTGATACCAGCGGCTTGCTGCCAGACCCAAAAAAAAAAACTGGTGCCTGACTTCCCGGTAACGCCGGGGTATTACAACCCCGGCGGCTGGGAAGTCAGGCCCGGGTAATTTTGTAAGTCCCTATTGGAATGGGGACAACGGAAGCACCAGCACCATTAATAACGGTGCCGGTGCTTCCGTGAAACTCTGCGGGCGGGTGCCGTTCCACTCGGCACGTCTGACCCGGGCGGGCGGGATGGCACCCGCCTGCAAAGTTGTACTGTGCCGGTCTGGTAACAACGGTGCTGGTAGGCTTACCGGCACCATTGTTACCGGACCGTCAGAGTTATAATGAGGCCCTATGTGTGGTTTATATTGCTGTTGTGGGGGTGTTGTGAAGTGCGTGCGGTTTGGTGTGCTGTAGATGTATGGTTGCACTTAGTTCACAGTTTGAGAGGTGTAAGCAGAAGGGTGATATTTTAGTAGGGTTAGTTAACGGCAGTACCTTTTCTACCTACGTTGTTCCGACTAAGAGCCACCCATATCACTTCCCCTTTAGTACATTCTGGTGTGCCGCAGTTACCCCCCCCCCACGGGTTCCTCCATGTTGATGTGTTCCCTGTGCCCCGTGGTCCGTCCATCCGTGCTAGAGCTGGACAACTCTCTCTCCCCTGTTTTTCCTTCTTATGGAAGTATCTTTGCTCTACATAAATGTTTCAGTATATATGTGAATAACTTGGGGTGGTGGGGGGGGTGCCTGAAGTGCCAGGGATTTATTATCATTTATCACAACCTATGTATCATACTGTAATTTTCTTTATGAACCTCAGATGGGGGCCTCATGATGTAGCACTCTAATTGGAATTATAACCATTGGAATTGTAATGTAAATTAAAATGATATCAATATAAAGTGAAATCCTCTGGTTGATTAAATCTATTTTGATCCTGGTGTCGGCAGAGTGTGTGCTAGTGGCTCCACCTTGAGTGAAAACAATAAAAGGGACAAAGGGCACCCCTGTCTCGTCTCAGAGAACATACAGGTCAGAGGAGAAAGAAATCTGTACTTGAGTACCAAACCTTAGGGGGCAAGATATAGCAGTCTCGCAGATTTTTTAAGCATCCCTTGATGCCAAAGGCCGATAGGGCCCTTTAACAGGCATTACAACCTGATGCTGCCTTTTTCGGAAATGAAAAGAAAAGCATCTTCGGTTTCCTTTGATCGTACAAGTGAGTTAAGATCCCATTTTATAGCGTCTGCAGAACGTTTCCCCTAATGAAACATGTCTGATCAGACTGGACTAACATGGGAAGGAGAGGGCCATGCTCACTATACATTTTTTAACACTACCAGGCCACTAGCCATGTCCTTTCGGCCGTGTCCACTGTACAAATTCCCCCAATATGTTTGTCTTTTGGTCCCCCCCACTAGTCAGAGCTTTTGGCCATGCCAACTGTATATAATGTAGCTTTAAAATTCCTCTTTTTTTTTATTAATCTACTTTGTTTAACTCGTTCTTTTAAAAAAAAAAAACATCTTTCCCATGACCGTGGTTATATGAGCAATGTTCTACAAATAACCGCGGTTATATGTAGTCCGCAAATAACCGTGGTTATCCGTAAAAAGTGTGCAAAATCCAAAACTCTTCCCTTCCCTCCCAGGCACTCACCAAGTGCTGCCCTCTTCTTGTCAAGCTCCCCCCACTTCCCCAAGTCATTGTTCCTTCCCTAGCCCTTACCCATTCCCCCAATACTCATTTAATGTCACGCACTTTCATCCCCGATCGCTTTTTCTATTATAACCGTGGTTATCCCGCATTATAACCGCAGTTATGTGAAAACATTCGAGCTCTGAACTAGGTCCCAGTCACTCCCCACCAATTCCCCAACTTCACATTGTGTCCTCTTTCCCTCTCCCCACCTCTAGCCTGATGCCATGGCATCCTTTTTCCTCCTCCAAATGGCATTTTTCCACTTTTCGTTTTTGGCTAGCCGCGGTTATTCCAGTTATAACTGTGGTTATCTCTTGCAACGAAGAAAAAAAGGTGGATTTTCATTTCTGAAAAGCCTCTCTCCTGCAAAGCATCATGATATGATATGATGTGATATGACATTTATAATGTGCCTACACAAGTTTTTCAAGGGACGACAAGGCAAAGGAGGGGGAACAGAAAGAAGACAGACAACGATCCTACTAGGCCAGGTGTCATTCAGATCGCGCAAGTGTGTGGGAAGGGGGAGGGGACACTGCAGTACATGGGGAAAAAAGAATAAATAACAATAAGTAACAGTAAGGCCAGCAGGTGGCAAGTGCAGGGGTAAGTGCATGCATCAGGTGTCAAGTGCTGGAAGTGGGACTGTAGGGATACAGAAAACAGTCCCCAAGTGCGGGAGTTGCCAGGAAGGCAGTGCAGGTGTGTGACTGGCGGGGAGGGGACCTGGGCACTGAGTTTAGAGGGTGGCCAGGTAACCAGTGCAGTTTCAGCCAGGAGGTCAGCAGTGGAGAAGAAGAGAAAAAGCAGAAGCAAAGAGAAAGGTTTTGAGGTGCTTCCGGCACTGGAGATGATTCTCCTCAAGTTTCAGGGAGGCAGGGAGGCTGTTCCAGAGGGAGGCCCCAGCTGAGGAAAGAGATCTCCCACCAACTCGTTGCTTAGAGAAGTGACTAACCCTGAGGGAGTTGGAGGCGGATGAGCGAAGAGCTCGAGAAGGTAGATATTTAGGGGGGAGTTGAAGGTATAGAGGCTCCAAACCCCAGAAGGCCTTGTGAACAATGCAGAGGGTTTTGTACTTAATCCTCGCAGCCACTGGGAGCCAGTGCAGAGGTTTCCGTCCTGGAGAGATACGATCCCTGGGCTTGAGGCCAAGGACAAGTCTTGCAGTCTTGTTTTGGATGAGTTGAAGGGGGCCGAGAGTAGAAGCAGGCAGATTTAGAAAGAGGCTGTTGCAATAGAGAGAACCAGAGCTCTGGAGACAGTGAACTTCTGGGGGAAGGAGAGGTCAGGAAGAATACCTCTGAGGAGGTGCAGCTGGTAGTGTGACATTCTTAGAGACATCAGGGATGTGAGGAGACAAGGAGAGTGTGGAGTCGGAGATGTCCTCAAGGTTTTTTGCCTCACAGGTGGGAGCAGGAAGAAAGCCAAGAGAGGCCGGCCAGAGAAAGGAGACAGGAAAGGAGAGAGCGGGTGTGCCAATGAGGAGAATCTCGTTCTTACTGGCATTAAGGCAGTTATCATTGGCAGCATACCACTCCTGGATGGCGGACAGACAGTCAGAGATGAAAGAAGGAGAAGAGGTGGCTGAGGGTAGCCAGAAAATGAGCTGAATATCATCTGCATAGCACTGGAACTTGGGGCAGAGTGCAGCAATGCGGTGGGCAAGAGGTGCCAGGTGTTGGTTGAACAGCCAGGGAGTGAGGTTAGACCCCTGGGGAACACCACAGGTAGAGATTGAGATAGAGGAGAGGAAGGACCCAAGTTGGATCTGGGAGGGTCGATCAGAGAGGAAAGAAGTCAGCCATGCTAGGACCTGACCGGTGATCCCCAGGTTATCATGGAGACAGTTGAGCAGGGTGGCATGGTTAACTGTGTCAAAGGCAGCAGAGAGATCAAGTAAGATGAGGACACAAGGGGTGTTGGAATCAAGGTTGGAGAGCAGGTCTTCAGGGGAGATATAGCTATAATTTTGGGGGAAGGGCTCCCCCCCTTCTCCTTCAAATATTTGATCAACTACTGGACGGAATAACCCAGACCACTCCCGGAAATCGAGTTAAAGCTTCGTGCCCAGGTTGTTTCATACCTTGTCCAATTCCGTCCAGCGTTTTTTGCTGTGCACTGTGCAGAAACTTTGACTTTTTCCCTGTGGGAAAATGAATGGGGAGTAGGCCAAAACAGCATTTTTTAAATTTCTTAATAACTTTTACATTTTCTAACAAATCTTTCTCAAAATGCGAGTTTCCTATGTATCTCAATACTTAACTAAACTATAGTGCAGCGACATATATATATCTATATGTCTATATATATATATATATATATATATATATATATATATATATATATGTAATATTTTCCAAGGGTGTCTGTGCAGACACAGATTCCCTTTGTAGGCATCTCTTCTTAAATGCAGTATGAGCAGAGGAAACATTACCTTGGGAAACAAGAAAGACAGAGCATTGATCCCAATTAAGTCACAAAGGTCACAGCCATTTGATGCTCCCATCCAAATCATGAGGCAGTCCAAAGGAGTATATGTGGTTGAAGGCTAGAAACTCTTTTATGTTAGGGCGAGTACTGTGAAGAATAAACTGAACATCAAGCACAGTGTGCATTATGTTCTTAGTGATTCAAGCATGCAACACTGTTATTACAGATATATTTGTCAAATATAAAAGTCTGTGGTCATTCTTATGCTCCCAAAATGCTCTTTGATTTCATACAAAACCGCAAAGAACCATCATCACGGCTATTTGTCCCTTCCCCTTTTCAGGACTGCCTTTCAAAAGAGTATAATAGGTAATAATGAATATGGTTATTCCAGCTTTTGAAAATGTTTTTTCGTACAGTAGGACAAGTGACATTACTGTATACTAGAAGTGATATTTTGAAATAAACAACCTAACATTTTAATAACAGGCACTTTTCAAAGTTATTAATAAGATAAGATCCTCTTTCTTTTCTTAATAGCTACTTTTGCTGAGAATGCACACCATTTTATTTCTTTAACTGTCCTTACTTCTTGTAAAGGATTGTGCTCAGAAGAAACAATGATCTGTTTCTTCTAGCGGCACCAATACACTGTTTAATTGAAAGACTGAACAGGAGAGATAAAAGAATGGAGAGAATGAGAGAGAAAGGGACAAAGAGAGAGTGAAAGACACACATACACAGAGAGCAAGGGATAGAGCGAGACTCAAAGAGAGAGAGAAGAAGAGAGAGGGAGAGCTAGAGGGAAGGGAATGTCACACAAAGGTAGAGATATAAAGAGTGACAGTGGAACAATGAGAGAGTGAGAGAAAAAGAGAGAGAAACACACACACAAAGGGGAAAAACAGAGGCAAAGAGAGAGGGGTGGGGAAAGAGATAGAGAGAGAAACAGTTATACAATAATAGAGGGAGGAAGCTAGTGAGAGCGAAAAACAGTCATACTGATAGAGGGAGCATGTGTACTAGACTGCACTGTAAGAGAGAGAGAGAACAGAGCCCCAAAGACCACACTGACAGAGGAAGAGGTAGACAGAGGGAGCCTGAGCACATTGGCATAGAGAAAGAGAGGGAAAGAGAGAAACAGATTGCACTGGCACAGAGAGAAACAGTGAGATTGTATAAAGGCTTTTAGGGATATCATCAGGGTCTGCAGATTTTCCTATAATGAGGCTTTTAATCAGAACTATAATGTTCTGCCCCATCAGTGGAGTATTTAAAATCAGATGGTCTGTTCCAGAGAGTTTTTGGAGATCAAGACCATTTAAATATATATTCTGATGCAGTTCAGTCCAGGGCAGGAGCCTGGGAGCAGAAATCTTCTAAAGGGAGACAAAGGCCCTCATTATAAGTTTGCCGGTCCGGAAATAAAGTGCTGGTTACAACGTTACTGGCACCTTTTCCAGACCGGTATCTACAAGTCTGCCGGTAGGGGTAGCAAACTACCGGCAGGCCTGACCTGCTGGTAGTTCAAGCCCTTACAGGCAGTCTTTTCACTGAAGCACCAGTGCTGTTACTAACGGTGCCAGTGCTTCAGTGTTCCCATTCCTGTGGAGTCCTATGGCTTTTTCCCTCTTGGAGAAAAGTGGCCACAGACAAAATTACAATCTCAAGAGTCAAACGAGGCAACACAGCAGATGTTTAGTTAATTATCTCTGTGAATCTCTACTTTACAATGAAATAGACGTGTTCAAATGAATCTGTAAATGCACATTGAAGGACTTTTTTTTTTTTTTAGAAATACCAGCAACAGAAATAGAGGGTACTACAGAAGAGCAATGCAACTTGATGATCTAGGAACTTATCTATTATTAGATCAGAACACAATTTATAAACTTTGACAGAACACTCAGGTGGTTTGGGCTGAATCACAAGACTGGGTTATGTTATGTTAATGTAAATGTGTAGAACGCACTGTCATCAAAAAGGCATCATAGCTCTAGAAAGCAAGTACAAGGCAAAAAGAACTAGAAGAGGTAGGTTTTAAGCGACTTACCGAACGTCCAGTGATCTTCAATAATTCTCAGTGGTCAGGGGATAGAGTTCCAGAGCTGAGCAGCAGCCACTGAAAAATAGTGGCTACCGATCCAATAAACATTGAACCGAGGCACAGAGATCAACTGGGCATCAGCAGAGCAGAGTGCCCTTGCAGGTATATATGGTTTGATTTTCACCTGTAGATGTTCAGCACCAAGGCCATAGAAAGCCTGGTGTTCCAAACAAAGTGACTTAAATTGAAGACATTTGGCCACAGGGAGCCAGTGGAAATGTCGAAGGACTGGGGAGATATGTGCACGTCTAGGCATAGACATGACTACTCTTGCTGCAGAGTTCTGCAGAACTTGCAGACGCTGCAGGAGGTAAGCCGGTTGCACCAAGTACAGGTTATTGCAATAATCCATAGTCGAGAGAATGGGAGAGGATACTACAAGAACACAAAGTTGAGGGAGGAAGCAAGCAAGAATTGTCCATACTTTTTTTTATTGGAAATGACCTTTCTGACTGATAGCACTAATCAGTCAGAAAGGCTGATAGTGATGAAAACATTTTTGCGCCGAGATCCTTCACCGATAGAACAGGCAAAGGACAAGGGCCCAGGCTTCGAGGCCAGAAAGCAGCTGTCCAGAGAGCCGAAGCAGAGGGAGGCCCCACAACCAGCACCTCCGTGTTCTCCCCATTTAGTTTAAGCCAATTGACTGACATCCATCCCTCATGGCTTCAAGACAACCACAAACATTTGAGAGCTGTCCAATGAGCGAACAGATCTAAGCGAACCAAAATGTGTGTGTCATCAGCATTAGAATAACAACTGAAGCCATGGGAGAAAATGAGTTCAGTCATTGTTTGAATGTAGGCATTAAACAAAATAGGGGAGAGTGCTGAGTCCTGAGGGACACCACATGGGAGCATACTATGGGAAGAGCGAAGGGGGGGCAGTGAGAGAGATTGAGTCCTATCAGAGCGGAACAAGGAAAACCAAGAAAGAACAGGACAAGCAAGGCCTGCCCTGGAGAGGCGGTCAAATAGAACTGTGTGATCAATGGTGTTGAACGTGGTGGAGAGATCAAGGGGCAACAAGGCTCCAATTCCACTTTGATCACAGAGGAGAGCAATATTGTCAACCACTGACACCAGCACACTTTCGGTAACCCCAACCAGGTCGGAAACCTGAGTGAAACAGATAAAAGAAAGAAAAGAAAAGTTAGTTTATGAAAAGAACTAAGGAGGGGACAAACTAAAGTTTCAAGAGGTTTCATAAGAAACAGGAGAAGAGAGATAGTGTGATAGATAGTTAGCCAGGACAGCTGGATCAAGGGATGTTTTTGTCAAAAGAGGGACCACCAGCGAGTGCTTGAGAGAGACCAGAATCAGACCAGATGACAGAGAAGAGTTGATATCAGCTGTGGTCAGAGGGCAGATACGAGGAAGTATCTCTTTTAGAGTTACAAGGGGCATATGGTAAACAGGGGAGGTAGACTTCAGCTTAAAAACAGCCGACAGAATTTCGGCATCTGGGAAAACAGGAAATACAGGTAGTAGGTGGACAGTGGCTCATAATGTCAGGCACAGGCGGGCGAGGAACAGAGGAAATAAAAGTTTACAGGATTTTAATGATTTTCTCCACAAAATAAGGTGAGAGATGATCATTGCGACTGGGAGGGTAGGATGGGTTCAGAGGGGACTGAGGATAGAGAGCGAAACATTTTAAACAATTCTTTTGGCTTGTTGATCGAGTTACTAATCTGATTAGAGAAATAGGAGCATTTAGTAGAAAAAATGGCTCTATGGTATTAAGTGGCTTAAGTGGGCAAGTTCTAAGACAAAAGCATAGCTCACAGCGAAGACTACCCCATGCCTAAACTGTCCTTCTTCTTAAGGTTCATAAACATCTCTCATTTCCTCCTTGGAGGATAATTATGGCAAGACCCAACAGTATTTTACAGCCATTAGTAACTTTTGTAGATTCTTTTTTTCTGCCGAATAACTATACTAAATTTAGATAAGAAAATGTTAGCTATCCTGAACACATAGCAGCTACTAGTATTGATGTTGAGAAAGTACTTGCCCATATCTCTTGGGCGATGTGTCTGATGTTTTGAAGAGACTACAGTTGGCTCTAGTTTCGTAATCCTCTTCCATGTGTGATATAGTGGGGCACAGGTGCAGGTATTGGTAAATGGTGGAGTATGTTTTCTTTTCCCCTTCCTATATGTCACACATCTCGGTTGCCCTTTGAGCCGCTCTTATTTGATATTTTCATTGAACCACTAGCTCGTATTTTAAGGTGCTCAAAGGAGTACAATTCCAAAACTGTAAAACCAAAGTCTTTTTATATGCTGACGACCTTCTGGCTCTTTTGTCTGACTCCGAATCCTCTTCAAATGTTTGTGTGATGTGTTGGAAGCCTTTGGTAGTGTGTGGGCTGCTTGGGGCTGATGCGCATCGATCCTTTTGTAGAGGCAAGGAACTTTGTATAGCCAAATATGGTTTCAGAGATTTAGGAATCAACATCTCAAGAGATACAGTTCCCTTTTCATACAGAAATCTACATGCCAAGTTGGCAAAGATCTACTCAACTTGAGCTAGTTGTGGGGATATTAATCTTTCTCTTTGTGGGTAGGCGGGTGCTATTAAAATGTCTTTGTTTCCCAAACTGCAATACTTTTCAATATGCTCCTCCACCATCTGTCGTATGTTTACTCCTCATGTGGACCTCCAGATGTTTTTGACTGCAAATCCCATGATCCTTCATTGACTGTACTGGCTATAAGTCATGGGAGTTAATGGCCAAAACATCTGGCGGTCCGCATAATAAGTAACAATGAATTACATCTGCTGAAGATCTAAAACATATGTATGAAATATTTAAATCTTTTATGGGCAATAAGAAAACGTCAAGGATCAAAATGTCAATCTAACAAAGCTCTGTGCAGCATGGAGTGTTTGGATTTCCAAATGTTGGAAGATATTATATGGCTTAAACTCTACAATTCCTCCTCTATTGAACTTGTGATGACTGGCCAGCCACCCCAACCTGGACTGCAATAGAAAATGACTAAGGACCCCTCATCCCCATTCATTCTCTATTGTCTATAAAAACAAATGTTCCTGTTGCCACAATCATACTGGTGATACAGGAAACATTAGCTAAATGGACAAAGATAATTAGGCAACAAAAGAAAATTGCCTATTCACATGTGTTTTCTTTGGCAAAACCCTGTCATGAAAATTGAAAGTAAAAAGCTAAACTTTAAATCTTGGCAAAGGGCTTTAATCTGGAAATCCTACAACATCAATGTTCCCATCCATTGATGCAGAAGACACCCAGACACATTAAAGAAACAGTAACATTTGTACAAATGTTATTTGGTATCAGGGTGATATTCTTTTTATCATTGATGCAATGTGCCTGTACATTTTGTGAAAAAAGTGGTGTCATTTTTAGAACTATCACATTTAGCTTCAACTAGGAAATCTTTGGGATTTTTGCTACAACAGCTTGTATAAACTAGGACGGGGATGCTATATAAGGTACAAGGTTTAGGAATGTGCCGTAAATATGGCAATAGTCCATTGCAACGCAATTAATACAGTCATCATCGAGGTGTGGAGAGATAATGTGACTTCTACAGCATCACACGCTCTCTTGGATTGCCAGAGTAGATTAGATTATTACAGGAGGGATGACTGAAGACAGCAATTTACATTGCTTTCAAGAATCTCAACATTTCTCCTTCCATAACCTCCTTTGTGGGTCTTTGCCTATAATTCCTAAACATATTAACAGTGTACTCAATTTATCATATGTAATTTTTAATCAGATGATGATTATGGTAGGTTTACTGATTCTTAATGCAATGATGTACTTGCTATATTTGTTTACTGTGGCTTAGTCATTATGTTTTGTCCTGAACTAAATTAACCTTTGGTCAATAGGGACGTGGTTGTTAATTGGTGAGTGTTTTAGATCTGAAACAATGTATGTGCATTAATCTTATTATTGAGACGTCCTTATATTCAGTCTTTTCATAACATTTATCTCTTAACATTTATGTTTGTAGATCACCTCTTAGCATTGCTGTTTTTTTAGGTATCATTATTGCCCAACAATTGATACCAAGCAGATTGTTTACTTTGCTGAAACTTAGAAGTTTTATACATTTATTTAGTTGCTGCTTTTTCAAATAATTTCCTTATGTATTTTCAGGAGGACACAATTAATTCTATATTTTGGAAGCCTGTTTTTGTTTAATCATGTGATTCACATTATGTAGTTGATGGGCTATGCGTTATTGTTGTCTTCTCCTAAAATTGTAAAGATTTTATGGCATGGTCTAAGGTAAGCTAATGAACTATGAATATGTTGATTATTGATGAAATTGTAACCAATGCAGCTATTTGGGTTGGAGAGTATCTACTAGTGTGCAATCAGAACTGAGGGAGAGTTCTCCTCTTGGTCTTTCTGGGGTCCCAATAGTAGCCACCAGGTAACTTGGTGGCCACTGCTGTGCACCATAACTTTCACATAACTTTCAATGTGATTTGAGGTTAAGTAATCATAGGTCTGCCTACTGTGTATTCTGCTCACTGTTGTCCCCCACCACACTTGAACAATGCTGCTCTGGTAGTTGTCTGCGCATGTCGCTTGACAGATGGTCCAGTGACACTTGAGAATTGGCCGGCTAAGTTGGTCGAGTATGGGGAAAAGGGCCAGAAATGTTTTGTAGCATGTCATTAGGCAGACTTGCAATATGTCCCCAGTCTTCACGGGAGTGACTCTGCTTCGGCAAATAACTAGGTGTAGACACATGAAGTGTTATTTTAGAATTCCAGTGACTAATTCAAATGTGCATTTGATGTGCACATGGATCCCCTATCATAGCACCTTGTGTCTCTTATTGTGGGGTTTCTGTATTGTGTCATGGTCTATATTTTTAGTGGGTATCCTATGTCCCCTTTGAGCGGAAGTGGAAGGCGCTGCTACTTAACAGCACAGCTTTTGTCTATGTGTAGGTATGCACCTGTGGGCTCGGGATGATTGTGAAGTGCAAGTTGGATGTAGTAGCAAACACTCATCTTTGTATATTGACTTACCTAACAGGACACGCCTTGACACACAACTGGTCCCCAAAATAACTGGGCCATGGCATGATCCTGGGATTCATTTTGAGTAGGCGGTGAACCATAGGTGTGCATCACACACCACCTGTATTTTGGTTCAGTTTTTCCAGTTGTAGTAGGTACATGCTCCTGTGATATGGTTTTTGATGACCAGGGGTGTGCCATCAAAGGCACTGCTAACCATGAGGAATGTGTCAATGTCATAAAAGGCCTGCTTGACAGCACAGATTACCTGTGAGTAATATAGAAATGTAACAGATTGTGCCAAATTTGAACAGGGTCGGACTGGGCCATGCAATTGTCTCGGGCACCAATGAAAAAGTGCTCCACAGTTGCAAATGGTTATGCATTCCTTTAGTGACACTGTTTGAATAGTAACCAAGGGGAGTTTTTAAAAAAAATAAAGTGTGATGTTACCACCTCTGTGACTTCCTTTACTGCTTTGCTGATGTAGTCGACAGAACCCCTCCCAATATAGGGCAGGAGGCTACCAGGTCAAAAGACAGAGCCATCCCTGCCACGGATGCAGGGAGTGGAGGTGGGGGGGGGGGGCAGTCCTTGGACACCCAATATGCTATTAATTTCACAGCTTTTGATTGCTCCCGAGAGTCAGTGGAGTGCTGCGGCCAATGGAAGAGGTAGACAAAACCAGCAGGACTACAGTATAAAAGGAGACTGAATGAGAGGAAGACTGTGGGTTGCAGAGGTGGGGTCAGGAGATGCATGTACAAAAGGTGAAAGAGAGAGAGAAAGAAATATGATATTATTATTATTATTATTATTGTATTTATTGAGTGCTAACCTAGCTTCGAGAAGCAACAGAGCTTTCTACAGCGATATACAACAATACAGATAAAGAACAGACTGCCTTTCAGAGGTAACAGAACAGATATATAGCGGGTGCAGGATACAGAGGGACACAGAGGAGGTGTACAGATGTACCGGGTGGTGGGAAGGAGGGAGGCAGGCGGCATCTAGTGAGTCAGGTGGTGTTAGGGGTGACGTGATGGCCAAGATGTTGGGGAGGAGAGACCCCTTGAAGATGTAGGTCTTCAGTTCTTTTCTGAATTGTAGGAGCGTGGGGACAAGTCTTATGCTGACGGGGAGGAGGTTCCATAGTCCTGGGGCATAGGCAGAGAAGGCTTGTTTTCTGTCCTCTTTCCTTTTCCACGTATCCCCTGGTGGTGCGCTGTGTGCCGGAGATGCTGGGTTTATCTGTGAGGTAGCTGGGTGACTTGAGGGCGACTGCCTTATAGATGAAGCAGCAAGACTTGAAGGTGATTTGTGTTTGCAGTGGGAGCCAGTGAAGGTCAGTGAGGGCCGGGGTGATGTGGTCGTTCTGTGTAGACCCTTGATGAGGCATGCAGCCAGGTGAAGGACACTTCTCAGGGGCACAAGGGAGGACAACGGGAACCCTTTAAGAAGTGCATTGCCTCCATCGAGGTCGGGTAGGATCAGTGCTTGCACTGTGGATCTAAAGCTGTCTGGAGGGAGGAAGGGCTTGACATTCTGAAGGAGGGAGAGCTGACACCAAGCTGTCTGAGTTTTCTTAGCTATGTGTGTCTTGGAGGAGAGGTGCTTTTTGATGTGGAACCCGAGGGACTTGGAACAGCAGGTGAGTTTGGATGTGAAGCCCTCATAGTTCATGGTTGATAGCCAGGTCTGTATGTCTGGGTTTTTGCTGTTGTTGGTAAGGAGTAGGAATGATGTCTTGGAGGCTTCAAGTATGCACTGGACATCCAAGAATGCATCAGCGAGAGGCAGGTTTTAAGCCTATGTATCTCTTTGATGGAGTCAATCTTGAGGTATAGCTGTGTGACGTTGGCATATTGGTGGATGTTTTCTGTGGCTCGGAGGGCTCACAGTGGCTCCATGTATAGATTGAAGATCACTGGGGAGAGGATGGAACCCTGCAGACTCCACAGGTGGCGGGTAGCATTGGTGATCTAGAGGCCTCAATGGTTATGTGGTGCATTCATGCATGTGGTTCTTTGTGAAGTTAATCTGGTAATGGAACTGGGTGTAGGGAAAAGGCCAAGGGAAAAATAACTATTTGATGTCCATTATGTACCTCATTTTATATCAATGCTTTTCTGTGTGTTCTGCCATATACATTGTGTTAATCCAAACGGTGCTTTGCTTTCTTAGCATGTCAATGTATTTCCTTGTACAACTGCATCAGTGATTGCATTAATTTGACTGTGTGCAGTGTACGATGAGTGATTTCTTTGTCTGTCTTTGCATATTGGGTGTTTGTTTTAGTGGTTGTTGGTAGACGTGCTCTGAGCACGATTACATTTTGGGGCGTTGGTTGGTACTATGTGTGTGAGGTTATGTATTTTATGTGCCAACTTCATTTCCTCGGCTGATGTAGTCACTTTGGGCTGTGGGCATTGTTTTATTGATAAGGCAGAACTAGCAGGATTCTGATCCTGTACGTGTTTGGGGAGCAGGTTCTAATTGCATGTGTACTCCAGCATTTCTAGTTTCAGTAATTATTTAGAAAGGGAGCATTTTCTAGGTTAGAATCTAAACCAGAGTATCCGATTCAACAGTCACAGAATTTGGCAACTAAACGTTTCTTTGATAGGGCCTGTGTATTAGTAAAAGAAACACACTTCATACAGAAAGAGGAGCTAAAATGGTTGAAATCACATTGAGTGAAGGCACTTATACATTCTGCTTAGAATTTAAACACTATAATGACCACAATCTTAATAACAATAAAATATAGGTTAGAAAATGACCAAGTAGACCCTTATGGAAGTTTGGCAATATTTAGAAAGGAAGGCCATGGAGGCGCTATCAAAGTAGCGTGATTCCATGGTCCAAACTGAGACAAGAGGAAAGTATTAGACAAATTCCTCAGTGAGATTGCCTCTGTCTTACTTATGGACATAGGTTTTAATTTCCCCCACATCCCTCAAACTCCATAACCCTTGTAAATACCTTGGTGAAAATCTGAAAGTGGTAAGGACTGCGAAAATGTAAGAATGATATAAACTTTGCTCTTAACTGACATATGGCAGGAGTCACATCCATTGAAAGTAGTTTGCATTCTATTTGTGTAGAAGTATTAGCAATCCTTTAGGATACATTTTGTCCTGTTGATATTTTCTAATGCCCTTGCTGGTTGAAGAAGATCACAATTCCAAATTTTTGTCTAATCAGAGAGTTATATTTCTGCATCTAGGACGGAGAGACAGGTGCTTAGAACCATGAGGGTGACACTGGATCGAACTTCGATGCTACATAAAGATAATTTTGAATTATTGACTCTATTCTATTTTTCACAATAACTGGATTATGATTCTCCATGGCTAGACTTAAAGTTGTTATGTTATGTTAAGTTGTCTTATACCATGCACCATTGCCATTGACATGGTCTCCAGACGCTCACGTGCGTTAGGTAGATTAGTGAGTGAAGAAGAAGTAGGATAGAGTTTGTTCTTTTCTGTTGGTGCTTGTAGAACCAGGAAGAACTGGCGTCTTGTGCAAATTGGCTTTCTAGGTGTGTTTGGATTGTGCGCACTGCGGTTATTGTATCTGGAAGGGCAATGTCCAGTGGTTAGGGTGTTTGTTTGCTGCAGCTAGTTTCATGGTGGATGTGTGGGTTGTGTGTTCTTGTGATAGTAGGCTGATCCGTTAGATCGTGTGAGGTAAGTGTGGGGTATGCTGGAGAGGAGTCAGGAGCAGGGAGGGTCAGTAGTTGGTGTGTTGTTAGTTTTAGTGTTGGTTCTGGGATTTGTACTGTCATTGGGTTATCTTGGGTCCCCTTGACTGTATTATGGTAATGTTTGTGAGTTGAATAGCCAAGTCATTAGTCATTTTCTGGAGGTGAGGTGGTCTTCTTTTGTTCTTATTTCCTTCAGGATTGTGTTCCATAGATTGGCGATTAGATTGAGAATGCCGTTCCTCCGAATTTTCGTATTGTTTCATTTCGATTTGGAGGTCGTCGCTTGATCTTAGGTCTGTTCCTGCTTGTAATGCTTGATCTTGGCCTGGAGGAATTCAGCTCCTTGTCCGTGCAATGATTTGTGGGCCATGAAGACGGCTTTGAAGTTAATGCTTTGGGTGCAAGTGTAGACTTCTCACGGCTGTTGTGATGTGATCTCTTCTGTTTAGTTTCAGGTGTATCCTTTCTGCAGTGTTTTGGATGCATTGGAGATTTTTAGTGAGCCTTTCTACCATTCCAAGGTAGAGGATGTTTGTGTAGTTGATTCTTAATAATACTAGCAAGATGATTGCAGGGCTCTGTGTGGGAAGAGAGATAGGGCAGGATCCCTCTAAGTACTCTCAGGCGGTAAAAGCATTTCTTTGCAATAGCCTTGACTTGTGATTCCAGTGAAAGTCTGTTGTCCATGAGTATTCCCTGATGTATTACCACGGCTGATGTTTCCGGTTGGGTTCCCATGCCAGGTGGCTAGTCCACTTGTGTGTCTGTTGCATTGTCCTCTTGGGGTGAGATCATTATTTTTATTTTGGTTCGGTTTAGCTTGAGGTTGTTGGTTGCCATTAAGCTGTAGATGTCAATGAGGCAGTTGTTGATGGTGCTGTTTGGGTCTTTGGTTGCGGCTATCTTGACGAAGAGTTAGGTATCATCTGCGTAGTTGTAGGGTGTCAGTCCATGGTTTCGAATGATTTTCATTAAATGTTGAAGAGGACCGGGGAGAGGCTAGAGCCTTGTGGCTCGCCACAGGAGATGTTTTTGGTGTTAGAGGTAAATGGCGGTAGGTAGGTTCTTTCGGTTTGGTCAGCTGATATGTCCATTAGTATGAGGGCAGATCGTGTACTGTTGTCTGTGTAGAGTAGAAGACGTACATGTCATCAATAGAGCCCTCCCGCTCTGAAGTGGTAGAAGGAAGTCTGCAGACACCTTTGAATATCGAAGAGCTGTAAATGAAATTTGACAAGTGCAAAGTGACGTCATGGAGAAAAGATATGAGGATGCACTGAAACGATGTAAGAATACTTAAAGAATCAAGATGTAACCGAAGAAGCAAAGCAAACGTATATGCAAATGTTAATTAATCGTAAGCAACAAAGATAAATAAGAAGAGATGCAGTAAATGCAGTAAAATGTACATATGCAGAAATGCAAAGTAGATAAGACACATAGAAGCTTGTTTCAGTAGAAAATAGAACACAGGTAAAGCAGCCATGATGAGAAGATGGTCGTCGGCTCTGAATAATAGTAAGCAAAAGGCTTTAAGGACAGAAATCAAGGCTGCAGAGTTGAAAGGTCCTGAAATACAGATCCGTGCGAAGAACAAAGAATATTTGTTTGGCTAAGAATCAAGGATGCCACAACGAGAAGCAACTGCAAGGCACAATTGGAGTCAACGAGGATAAGCAATATACGCAGGACATCTTTTTCTTAGATTAGATGAATGAGCAAACATTTGCGAATGCCAAGTATTGTACAATTAAAGATGCAGAAAACATATGCAAGATGGGGCAACCAAGTCTCCATAGGCCAAAGAGAGCAATGACACTCAGTATAATTAAATCAATAATGTTACTAACCCATATGCAAACTATAAGTAGATATGTTCCCCTAGCCAATCCCTCCATCCGATTTTATTATTTGCCACATAGGATGATGTCATAGCTGACGTACATCGAGGTATAAAGCCTTCGTGCAAACAAAATGTATCTGAAAGTGTGTGAGCTACAATTTGTTGTTCGCCAGGTTTCCCTACTTTATTGAACTGATAATAAAGTAGTACTTTGCCATATTCTTTAAGCCTGTCCAGTTATTTGGGCCTGAAATTAATTATTGTGGTAATTCCATCGAGCACCTAGAATGCTCCAGGTGCTACTGCACATTTGGTAGCAGTGTGGATGGTTCTGATCCAGACCCTCGGATTCTTGACGTCTTCCACCATTAGTCGGATGACCACAGAGTTTCCTGTGGAGAGCGGTAGTACAACACGTGTGAACAGAGACAGTGAGCAGGTGCCTCTTTGTAGAAATTCCTGTCTGTTCCCAGCGGGCACCCTGTGGACTGAAGGTGAAGTGGTCTATTGGGGAAGAGTCGATACCGAAGAGCTCGAACTGAACAATGGATGTTAGTAGAAATATTGAAAGTGGCAAATAAAAGGGGAGGGGCCGTATTGCCTATATATATATATATAGGGAGAAGGAGATACCTCGATACCTGTCCTCAAGGAGAGAGAAGGGACTGCGCTGAACTCAGAAACAGAGTATGTTTTAAGGGATTCCTGTGGCTTCAGCCAAAGAAGGGTGCACTACACACTCCAAAATTGAGTAAAGTAGAGATGAGATACTCTTATTAGAGATAATAAGGAAGACGATCGTAGAAAAAATATGCACATTTGTCTGGGGTTTTGAAAGAATCACGGTGTAAAAATTGACGTGTCTTGTATTAGTGGTGATAAAATAGGTGTGAGGCTTTAAACTAAAGAACAATAGTAATACATTTGATTGACATTCAGACCCTAAAAAAGCAAGCGATTGGCGCCAATCAAACCTAGGAGGGTAGCAGCTGAGAAAAAACAGAATACAATAAGATTCTTAAATTGTCAATAACAGCAGAATAATAGAAATTAAAATAACCATAAACGAAGATATACAATGGATATTGTTGTATAGGCGTGCAACTTGTTTGTAAAATTGATTTTTGGAAATGGGCAATGATTGATGCTGTTAGCCGCAATTGATTGTTTTGGTGTGATTAATTAAATAATAAACAGAAAAGGACTGTTAAGTATTGACAGTTAAAAACGGCTTGTCATTATGGGAGACACATCCCTCCTAAACCTATGCCGGACACTACCAAGATATAAATCTAAATTTAGGAAGTATCATGCTGAGTGGGTAAAATGCACGACTAATAAAATGCTTATGTCGTGGCCTCAAGAAGGTTCGTTATCAAAAACAGTATTGTAACACATGACAGCATACTTGCGGGCTGCATATGCAGGGAAGAAGCTACAGAAAAGGTTAGCCATTTTAGAGTTAAGGAAGATGTATCAGAGTGAGAAAGAGGACATGCCTGAGAAGGAGAGGATGCTTAATCAGCATAAAGAGGAGGACGCAATGCCTTTAGCTCTTCTTTCTCTGCCTAAAAATGATAGCATAATAGAAGATAAACAGGGAATTTATCCTTTAAAGGAGTTAAAAGCAGTGACGGGGTATGTTAATCCGAAATATGTACCCCTACGTCTGATAGTGAGGACACTATGGAAGAAAGCAAGAGTAAAGAATGTAAATATATGTCCACATTTGATAAACATTAAGAGCATAATGAAAAAAAGGGACCAACAGATAGAGATAGAAGAGGAAGCCAAGAGACAAAAAAAAGAGAAAGACAGAGCAAGTGGAATGACAATAGTACAGAATCAGTGGATGGGAGGACAGATACTACTCAAATTACATGGAAAGGGTATTGACGATGTTAAGCAAAGAGAAGAGAGAGAGGAGCTAGAAAAGGAGCGAGAAAGGGCATACAAAGAGGAGAAAGAAAAAGAGAGGAAGCAAAAGGAACAACGGAGAAAGGATGAAGAACAGAAAAAAGAGAAAGAAAGAATAGAGGAGAAGAGATGTGCAGAAATAGAAGCACAAAGATTGAAATAACATATGTTGCAAAGTAGCCGATAGGAAGAAGAGAAAAGGGAAATGAGAAGGGAACAAGAAATGAGAAGGATTAGGGGACTAAGAGTTGATGAAATAGATCATATTATAAACAGATGTGTAAACCCAAATGAGAGAGGGTCACAAAAGCCTCGCAGGGAGCTGCACAAGATACCAAGAATACAGACAAGGCCAGATGAGCATGATGCAGAAGGCATAGGGAAAAGGATTGGTGATTTATATAGGCAAATAGGGGAGAAGGATGGCTATAAGACCAAGGGGAGCATCGCAGGAGATGAACGAGATGACGTACTAACAGACATGCATGGAGTGCTTACCTTAAGCAGACTATATCTTGACGAAGAGGAGGGGGATAACAGCTATACTAGTTGGGCTATAATGATGTCAGATGAAGAAAGGGAAGAAAATGAGAGAGCGCAAAGAGAAGGCGCATGTGAGATGAAGGAAGAGGGGTAAAGTCAGATTTAGGGGACCCAAAATAAAAGACACCAGAATCTATTCCCTATTCTGAACGATCACCAGCACGGCCGCGTAGTGCAGGGGATATATCCCTGCCTTATGTAAGCAGATTGAGATCATTGCCAGGACGAAAGCAAACAGGCAAAACTAGCCCTACCTGGAAGATGGGAAGCATAGGTGGATATGATTTTGAACGAGGGTTTACACAATTCCTGTTATTAGAGAAAAGGGGAGGACAACCACAATATATACTGTGGCCACAAATGGATAAAGAACATTTGAAATGTAAATTGCCTAGTTTGACTACAGGTGCGGGAAAATGGATTCATGAGCTAGAAAGAATGACAGCGGGAATGACGTTAGCAGTGGATTATGTAAAAGGCTTGCAACATTATGTGTTACTACTGACTTCTGCAATTGTATTCACTGTCCCCTCTTGCTTCTCCACTCTTTTTGACTGCTTACTCTCTGTTCTCTCTGCCTCTCCATTTGTCCCCTTTCCTATCTCCTCCCCTCCTCCCCTTACTTTCTTCTATGCACGTACTCTATCAGAATTGTCCCTGGACCTAGTATGATGGCAACCTTGTCTGTCTTCTCCCCCTCCGCTTGCTGTCCCCCCCCAGCACTATCTGAAATGTTGTCAGGCCTAGTACGATAGTCGCTTGTTTTGTTCCTCCCCTCCCTTTCTGCTCCCCTCTTCCTCACCTTTTGTTTTTCTCCAGCTCTACCAGAAATATTGTCAGGCCTAGTACAGTAGGCGCCTATCTGTTTCCATTTCCTTCCCACTCTCCCCTCCCTTCTTTATCTATGTCTTAGCTCTTGCACTATCTGAAATGTCATCAGGCCGAGTACGATAGTTAATTTCACATCCTTACTGTTCATGGCCTGTAAGAATGTCATTGTATTTTCCCTTGTTTCCTTCCTTGCCTTGAAGAGCTTTGAAACACATTGTGTATAAGCGCTATATAAATTAACTATCATATCATATTACAGCTAGTCTAATGGACAGAGCTGATGACATTTGGAGACAAGCAGAATATGCGAGTGTGACTACAGAAAACACAACACATGATGGAGCGCCATTTAATAACTGCAGGGAGAGCGCTTACAGTGCAATATCCTGACACATCAGATGTGGGTTCGCTTATGACAAGGAAAATGAAGGAGGACGAAGATCATGTTGCTTTTATTAAGGAGATTCGAGACCTTTGGTGTCTTGAGACGAGAGACACGTGGGATAAAACAGTAGCATTTTTATTATCATATTTTATGTCAGGGACTGCCAGAGCCAGTGCAATGGCAGATGAAGAAAGATGAAGAAAGAGGTAGACATGGAAGCAAAGCCATGGCCAGAAATACAGTTGACTATCGTTCATCATTGTCGATTGTGACCTGAATAAAATAAGAAAAAAGCTGAGACTAGAAAGCAGGAGGAAGAAAAATTGGTTCAGAAATAATTGTCGAAATTTGCAATAGAAGGGTCAGTATTGACGAGTGGGGAAGTCATGGCCACACAGGAAGTAAAGCCAGCGCCGCAAGCTAATGCAGGGTATCCTATAGATCAAAGTGGGTACAACTTTTGGCCACGAGGTAGAGGGAATGGACATGGAAGATGAGGCAGATTTCAAAATCTCAAGAGGGTGTGGGGGGGTTGACAGGCCGTGCGCTCGCAAGGGGTCTGGGAGGATGGGAACACTCAAGGTACCAAACTCCTTGTACACTTCAAAGGGATCTCCGTATGGTGACCATTGTCCACATGGCCTCCCCAGACCCAGTGTCTCCAGACTCCCCTCTTCAAGACCCTGCCCCTGCAATCAACAAAAGTTTGTGTCCCTTGAGCAGTGTTCCGGGCCTTTTGCACTTGCCTTATGTCCATCCATCCCCACTCCAGTATCAATGGCAGCTCACACCTATGACCGTGCAGTACCGAGGGGGCTGGGTGGGTGGGAATGCTCAAGGTGCCAAACACCATTTACAACTCAAAGGGATCTTCTGCACAGTAACCATTGTTCACTTGGCCCAACAAGACCGGTTGTCTCCAGACTCCCCTTTCAAGACCCCGCCTCAGCAATCAACATATGTTTGTGTCCCTTGCACATTGTTCCAGGCTTTTTGCGCTTGCCTCATGTCCATCCATCCCCCCTCCAGTATCAATGGCAGTTCGCACCTGTGGCTGTGCGCTCGCAAAGGGGGTTAATAGGATGGGAATGCTCAAGGTGCCAAACTCCATGTACACTTCAAAGGGATCTCCGCACGGTACCATTGTCCACATGGCCTCCCCAGACCCAGTGTCTCCAGACTCCCCTCTTCAAGACCCCGTCCCTGCAATCAACATAACAGTTTGTGGCCCTTGAGCAGTGTTCCAGGCTTTTTGTGCTTGCCTCATGCCCATCCATCCCCCCTCCAGTATCAAAGGAATTTTGCACCTGTGGCTGTGCGCTCGCAAGGGGGCTGGGAGGATGGGAATGCTCAAGGTGCCAAACAACATGTACACTTCAAAGGGATCTTCTGCACAGTGACCATTGTCCCCAGACTCTCCTCTTCAAGACCCAGTCCCTGCAATCAACATAGGGTTGTGTCCCTTGAGCAGTGTTACAGGCATTTTGCGCTCGCCTCATGCCCGTCCATCTCTCCTCCAGTGTCAATGGCAGTTCGCACCTGTGGCCGTGCGCTCGCAAGGGGGCTGGGTGTATGGGAACGCTCAAGGTGCCAAACACCATGTACACCTCAAAGGCATCTTCCGCACGGTGATCATTGTCCACATGGCCTCCCCAGATCCGGTGTCTCCAGACTCCCCTTTCAAGACCCTGTGCCAACAATCAACATATGTTTGTGTCACTTGCACATTGTTCTGGGCTTTTTGCGCTCCCCTTGCCCACATCCACCCCTCTCTGTAATATCAATGGCAGTTGGCACCTATGAACAGGGTCGCAGGGTCGTACTGGGCCATTACATTGTCATGGGGAGCCAAAGAAAACGTGGCCCACAGTTGGAGGTCACTATTCATTCCTTTCGGACACTGTTTGAATAGTACCCGAGAGGAATATTTATTCAGCAGCAGTGTTCACTACTACTAGCCAGATATTGATGTAACTCATCAAACTGGCCCACATTGCCCAAAAAAAGTAGGCCACTTTGATAAAAGAAATAAAAGAAAAAATGGCCCATGCAAGCATTTTGCATTTGTGGTTCAGCCCTGGCCCTACTGCCCTATAGGCAGTACGAGCAGGCCTATACCTGTCCACTCGCAAAGGGTGCTAGGTGGGTGCGTATGGCAGATGTGAAACATTGGCATCGAGGCTGAGTGGGTGTCAATGAACACGTCACACATTCACATGCACACCCACTTTTCTAAGCCTTTTCAAACACCTTGACATTTACCAGGAGAACATCTCTGCAATCAACAAGGTATATTGTCATCGAGCAACCTCTTCCCCAGCTACCCGTTCCACAGCTACTTGTTCCCCGGCTTGCTGAATTGGCTCATTTGTTTGTGCAAGTAAGGATAGGTCACCTATTTGGTTCTGTATGTTCATCGATCGCTGCTCTAAAAGTTTCAGTCAATGTCCACCTAATGTACACAGTATTCTAATTTTCATTTATCTCAAAGACTTCACCATTATTGATTGTCTGATGTATTTTGTTCTCGGTAAATAGCGCATTGCATCACTGCGCATTGTAACAGAATGGAATGTTTCCTGGTCCATGTTTGAATGCATGTTTTGTTATGGTGCTTGAAAGTTAATTCAATGGAGCAGTAATACGTTACAATTTGTGGTATAACAATCAGTTCTGGCAAAAGTGATTGCTGTGTTAATTAGACTAGGTTACACAGGTTTTCCTTATTTATGTAAAACAAACTTTACAGACAAAGCTGTGTAATAGTTGCTTTATTCACATTCATAAATTATTATTTCTAATAATGAATTATATTTTTTCTACAGATCGCACAGACTTTTCAAGAATGGCTTCATGTATCGTTTTTGGTTGCCCTTCTGTGAGCCATGTCAAAACTTCGGACACAGTCCTGCATATATTCCCAAAGGATATCAATTTAATAAGAAGATGGATTACAAATTGTGGTTTTCCAGTGGACGAGGTTGAAAGTAGAGCCCAGGCTGTCTTGGGGGACGTGAGGGCCAATCGATTCCTCACTGTCTTCAAACTTCCTCTCCATTCTGCCAGTGTCTGGGCCCTCCCTCCATCGGCCTACTTCGGAGTGACCCCCAATAGCCCATCTGAGTAACTACTGCCCCGTACAGCTCCTACCAATCCCACTGCTGCCTTCCAGAATCACTGCCTCCATCTTTTGATCTCCTGAAGGCTGAACCTGTTCCATCCAACCTTTTGCATCCCCCACAGCTTGTAACAGCCTCCTGGACTTCTTGCCTGTGAGTTTCCCGGACTACTACTTCAGTTACAGCTACCTCGGACAGCTCCTATCTACCCCACTGCTGCCTTCCTGTGGAACCTGATCCTCCCAACCTTCTGCGTCCTTTACAGCTTCTTGCAACAGCCCTCTGGCTTCTTACCATTGAGTTTCGGAGTCCTCGACAGCTTCTTGCAGCAGCCCTCTGACTTCTTGTCACTGATTTTCCTGGTCTCCTGCTTTGCGCCACAGCCCTCCGGTCTTACTCTCCCTCAATACCACTGACTGCTGCCTGGCCCTACCCTACCTCCTAATCTGCCCCCTCTCCTTTCTCCATTCCCCTCCCTTCTCAGGGTGACCTCCCATTCACAAACCCCCTTCTCACTTATACTGCTCCTTGTTATGCGCTGTCCTTCCTCTCAGTCCCGCCTCTCCCCCCCTTCAAAACTCTCTGTCTTTTTATCATAGCCATATCCTCTCTTAACCCCCCCTCCTCCTCCTACACCCACTCCTCCCAGCCTCCACACATCCCACTCCGGCATCGCAACCTTATCTACCCTCAAACCTCCCATACTTCTAACACCTTTGAACTTGCCCTCTGGAACACCAGATCGATCTGCAACAAAACCACTGCTGTTCTTGACCCTTTCTTACGCCCTCATCTTCAATTTCTCTGTATCACTGAAACTTGGATCCCTCCCCACAACACCTCTGTTCCAGCATCCCTCAACTCTTCATTCGCACATGTCCCTCGTCCCTCAGGCCGTGGTGGCGGCCTTGGCCTAATTTTTCGTCCTCACTTTACTTCCTCTCCATCTCCTACTCCACTACCCACTCTTCCTACCTTTGAATTCATGTATAAAATCTTTAACTCTCCCCACGCTAGATCATTCCTCATCATTTATCGCCCCCCTGGCCCTGTTCTACATCTTCCTCCTCTCCTCTCCTGTCTATCCTTGATTCCTACTTTCTCACTCCTCTCCCCTCTCCTCCTACTCACCAATCCGGTTCTACCATTGACCTTCTCTTTACCTCCTCCTTTACCGCTTCTCTCATATCTTCTCTACCTACATATCTTTCTGACCACTCCCGACTCTCCCTTTCCCTCACTCCCCCTCTTCTGCTTCCCCTCCCTCCCTCTCCCCTCTATCCTCTACCCCCTTCTTCCGACGTGACCTATGTAACTTAAACCCTTTTCTCTTCCTAACTTCCTGCTCCTCTTCCCTCTCCCCTTTCTCACTTCTCTTCTCTCTCAGCCACTGTAGCCTCTTCCACCTTGACTTCCTCCCTCACCTCCACTCTTGATCTTCTCCACCCTCTTTCCCCTTCCGCCCTTCCCGTCGACCTGCCCAACCCTGGCTCTCTCCTCACCGTTCCTCTATGCGCTGCCTTCTTAGGAGCTTTGAATGATCCTGGTTTAAGAACCCTACCTCCTCCACTCAAGATGTATACTTCTACTATCACTCCCTCTACGACTCGTGTCTCAACTCTGCTAAGCGTCTTTACTTCTCTGACCTTCTCCACTCTCAATCTTTCCATCCTCGCCATATCTTTCAAACTTTAACTCGACTTCTCTCTCCTCCTACCCTTGATCACTCCATCACCTCTCCTCTCTCTGCCTCTGATCCTGCCACCTTCTTCTCTAACAAAGTCCTTAATCTCTGCCGAACTATCCTCTCTTCCCCTTCTTATTCTCCTCCTCCACATCCCCCTCCCTTTTCCATGTCCTCATTCTCCCCTATCTCACAATCTGAAGTTTCCCTCTTCCTTTCTAAAACACATCCCACTGCTTCTCCCTCTGACCCCATTCCACAGCCCTCATCCCTAAAATCTACCCCCTCCTCATACCCTATCTTACCTCCTTTTTTAACATCTGTTTATCCACATCCTCCTTCCCCACTCCTTTCAAGCACGCTACCATCATACCCAGTCTCAAAAAACCTTCAGCTAATACCCTTCTTGCCTCCAACTATCGTCCCATCTCTCTTCTTCCATTCCTATCTAAACTTCTTGAGCGCATTGTCTAGTCTCAACTTTCCACGTTCATCTCCAACCATTCTCTCCTTCACCCAATCTGACTTCCGCCCTCTGCACTCCACGGAAACCGCTCCCATCTCTGTCCTCAACTCTCTCCTTTCTGCCCGCTACTCAAAGCATTCCTCTATCCTCATCCTCCTTGACCTCTCTGCTGCCTTTGATACCGTCAACCACCCTTTACTCCTTAGCTCTCTCTCCTCTTTTGGCCTTAAAGACTCTGTACTTAATTGGTTCTCCTCCTATCTTTCTAACCGCTCCTTCTCAGTCTCCTGGGGTGGCCGCACCTCCCCTAGCTTTCCTCTCAACCATGGTGTTCCCCAAGGTTCTGTCCTTGGCCCCTTTCTTTTCTCTCTCTACACTTTCTTCTTGGCTCCCATTATCTCCTCCTTTGGTGTCTCACACCATTTCTATGCTGATGATACCCAGCTCTTCCTCTCTTTCTCCTCCTTCTCTCCTGACATCCATCATAAGCTTTCCTCTTGCCTCTCTGCTATTAAATGTTGGATGTCCTCCTCTCACTTCCTTATTCTTAATTCTGACAAAACCGAAATCCTGTTCTTCCCAGCCAACACTCTTCCTGCTCCCTCCCCTCCTCCTTTTCTTCTCTTTCCCCCATCACAACTCCCCTTCTCTCCCCACGCCTGCAACCTAGGCCTACACATTGACCCCCACCTCTCCCTCTCTCGCCACATTTCTCTCACTGCCAGATCTTGCAGTTTCCACCTCCATAACATTCATAAAGTTCGCCCCTTCCTAACCTTTCATGCTACTAAACTCTTAGTCACCTCCCTCATCTTCTCCAGACTCTTCTACTGCTCCACTCTTCTCTTTGGACTCCCCTTCTCTCACCTCACCTCTCCCCCCTCAAATCCATCTACCACTCTGCCATCCGCTCCCTCTGCCTTCTCTCTCCTCATGATTCCATCTCCTCTTCTCTCAACTCACTTGGCTGGCTCTCTTTTCACTCACAGCTTAAATTTAATTTCCTCTGTCTAGTCTTCAAATCCCTCTATGTCCTTGCCCCTCCCTACCTATCCTCCCTTCTCACTTTTTATACTCCTTCTCGTTCACTTTGTTCTGCGGATCTCTTTCTTCTCTCTCCTCCTCCTCCACCCTGTGCCCCTTCCCACTTCCGCTCCTTTCAACTTCTCTCTCCCTTCCATTGGAACCGCCTACCCCTTCCTGTCCGTTCTATTACCTCTTACCCCTCAACCCGCACTTCTCTAAAATCCTATCTCTTCCACTCACCGCCCCTAGCTTCCTTTTTTCCTCTCTCACTACTGACTCTACCTCTTCCCACTCCTCCCACTCCCTCCCTCACTTAGCCCCTCTCCTTCAGTGGCCTTCCCATCAATAATTGTAAATTGTTCCTTGTACTGTTCTCTGGTTCTGATTCAATTTGTCATGCATTGCTTATTGTATTATGCTTGTTCCTCTTGTTAAGCGCTTTGGATTAAAGCGCTATATAAATAAAAATAAATACAAATAAATACAAAATCTACAGCCTGCACTTTACCAACAATATGTACGAACAATCAAAGTACACAAAAAAGCATCAACCCAGAATACCAAATGGAATTCCGACTCAATTTCAGCACACGCTGGCTCAGGTGAGTAGTGGACATGAATTTGTTATGTTTGTTGGTATGTAGGACAGTTTTTGTATAAATATGTCTTCTCAATGATCTCTCGATTAATTTAAAATAGTGTATTGAAAAGGTAACCTCAAGAACGGTTTGGAGTTTCGGTGTTTATTTCTATGAATGTTGTATTATTGAAGTTTCTGTAGTTACCCAAGTTTAAAAATGTTTCACTTTAGACTACTTTCTCTATCCCCGCTTTCAAGCCACTCTGATAAATCAGTGAAATGTGACCCTTAGTAAAAACTTCCATAGTGCCCTTTAAAAGTCGCGTAATGTTATCGAAATGTGTTGTTTGGCATGTCCTTCTATATGTAGAGCTCACTGATGGAAGCACAGACCCTCACCAGTGATGAAACCAGAAGACACATCTAGTATCCCAATGGTGAGCCCAACTGACATGCACTAAGTGATATTTTAGAGCGTTGGATCTGGCCACATTTCTATTACTAATGTACCTTTTCCATTGTACTCTTTTCTGACAATGTACTGAAAATGAAGCAATATTCTTCATCAATTACTTTTCCGGAGTCAACATCAATCTCACTCGCCTATCAAGTAATTACATTGTACTAGTCCTTTATATGCGAATGAACAATACATGCATTTGTTATGTGTGGAATTTACGCATATTGAAAATGATTATGCATAATATTGGTTATTTACACAAAGTGGCAAGCATGGGTGTCTCTCAGTGTGTACCATCGTCTGCACCTCATGATTCCTGTTTAATTTTGCTTTTACATCCGTATTAAAACAAGTACTATGTTATAGGGGGATGCTGGAACTTCGACTACAATCACTCCAGAGTCTGAGGTATGCGTATTTACAGTTTCCTTGCTACAATCAAAGTAAATCCTACAAAAGATATACTTTGAGGCTGAAATGCATGTAACCTTGCACTGTTTCAAACTTTTCTGATTTTGGTTCTAACATTACACGTCTTCCCTAATGCAGAATAGATTTGAAAGGAAACATTTCAAAGCAAACAACTTTTTTTGAAAATTACATTTGTATTAACATTTTGTAACAAAGAATCAAGACGTGTTCAAGAAATAAACAGTGTTTGCAAAAAAAAGGAACCAATAGTCATTTTGTCCTTACTTTGTGGTTGTAAGCCCCATTCCCCTTATTCCCCTCCCCCCTGGCATGCATCCCTTACAACCACATAGCAATCCTTCAGAGACGTTTGTATGCTCCTGCTTTCAATGCCCCTGTCAATGCCCATCAGGCAATGCGCCATATTTTTCAAAAAATGGTAACCACATTCACCCACTTTGACCCTGGATTCATTAAGAATGTGTGTTAAATATTCCATCTCATAGATCGTTCTGACCTTCCTTAGCCACTCCCTTTCCATGCAGGCTGTGTTCCGCTTCCAGAACTGAGCAACACAGCTCCTGGCCACCACCAAAAAGGTGTTTGTCATATGGTTTCCTTGTTCCTCTCCTTCCTCCTCCCATACCCCAAACAAGAGCCCCCAAGGAGATAGGCTGTGCGTAATCCCATCAACCACTTTGATCCAGTAAGTTTGGATGTGGGCGCATCCCCACCACATATGCTCCAAGGGTTCGGCACTTCCAACATTTTGAGTCTGCTCCTGGGTATATTTTGGCCAACAGAGAGGGGGGTGGTGCCACCGGTGCAGGATCTTGATTGCTTGCATTCTGAACTGGAGGAAGGCTGTAGATCGGGAGGCCCTCCTAAACATAGTGGCCCATCATTCATCAGGAATCTCTTTTTGCATATACTCGGCCCATCCCTCCCTGGCTTTTGGGTCCAGTTCAGAATTAGGCAGTTCCTTATAGATGTTTTCTATCCAACACTTTGTGTCCACCCCCTGTAGAAGCAGAGACTCAAAGGCTGTGAGGTCCCTTTTCAAGTTGTGTCCCCACTGCAAGTCCCTGAGAGAGCCCTTCAACTGTAAATAACAAAACAGGGAGAGCTGACCAATTTGAAGGTTGTCCGCCAGTGTTTCCAAGAATAGAAATTCCTGACCCACCCACATTTGCCCTGCCCTGCTTAGCCCCGCCTTGTACCATGCCTGAAATTGCAGGGGGTCTGCTACAAGATTTCTTAGCGGGGGAGCCCAGATACAACTGAGGGGTGAGGGCCAGGTCGTGACCCACCTCATCTCGTTCCCTTCCAGAATGACCACAGCACCTCCAACATGGGGTGTTGGAGGACCCTAGTAGGTACATCCCTCTGTGGGACCCACAATCACTTGCCCAGGGTGACCGGGTAAAGGACTGCGTTGTCCATTGCGACCCACTGTTTCTCCGACTTTGACTCCAGGTGGTCCATCCACATGCGCAGCTGGGATGCCCTGTAATGTGTCCCAAGATTTGGAAGACCCACTACCTCCCTCCTCCCGTGAAAGAATGAGGGTGCTGTAAGATATCCTAGGCCTCTTCCCTGCCCACAGGAATTTCAGGAACCTGTGCTTGACTACTTCTAGAAATGGTGTTGGTACAATCACTGGGAGCATCTGGAACAGAAACAAGAATTTTGGAAGGATAATCATCTTAATACTATTGAGTCTCGCCATCTATGACAGGTTAAGTCTAGCCCACCAGTTGAGATCCCTCTTTATTCTCTCCCAAAGTGGTGGGAAGTTCCTGTCAAATAAGCCTCCAAGGTCTCCCGGAATCTCCACACCCAAATAACGGAACTCGTCTCCCTGCACTCGGAAACCGAGTCCCTTCATATAATCCCCAATCTGGGTTTTCTTGGGTCCTACAAGGTATGCCACAGATTTGCTATGGTTCACCTTGAAGCCTGACAATTGGCGATATATCTCGAGCCTCTCCAGTAATGCCGGGAGGGAAGCCTGGGGATGAGTTATGTACAGGAGGGCGACGTCCACAAACAAACTCAGTTTATATTCTTTTTCTCCCACTCGCACCCCTCCGATTCGGCTCCCGCCCCTGATGTCTCTTCCCCAGGGTTCCATGACCAGTGCATAGAGGAGCGGCGACAGGGGGCTTCCCTGCCTGATTCCTCTTCCTAGTCCAAAGGGTCTCAACTCTTCCCCACCACTTTTTCCTTGAGGGTGGAGTACAGGGCAGCCATCCGACCCCCCACCTACATCCCATTCTCATTAATGCCAGCACCTCTTTTACAAATGACCAGCTCACACAGTAGAACGCCTTCTCAGCGTCTAGGGATAATATCAGAGCGCCCCTTTCTTTAACCGTTGGTGAGTGCAGGAAATGCAGGGTTTTACATAGGTTGTCCGCCCCCTGATGATTTTTGACAAAACCAGTCTGGTCCGGGTGGGTCAGTCTAGGGAGGATGTTCTCGAGCCTGGTGGCGAGCACTCTTGTGAAGAGCTTAGCATCCACATTGAGGAGGGAGATGGGTCTATCCGCCTGACAGTATGTAAGGTCCTTCCCTGGTTTAGGATTTACCACTATTCTAGCCTCCAGGAAGGAGGGGGGCACTTCACCCACCTCTCTAGCAGAGTTTAAGACCCTTGCCAGTGGTGCTGCCAGCACCTCTTGAAATTGTTTGAAGAAGTCAGTGGTAAAACCATCCTCTCCCGGTGTCTTACCGGCATTTAATCTCCCTATAGCAGCCATTACCTCTTTCGCTGAGATCTCGGCCTCTACCTCCTCGGGGGTGAGCTTGGGGATAGCCAGGGCCTCAAGGTATGCCTTTATCGCTTTGTCCCCCGGCTCCTAGGCTTTTCTATAAAGCTCCTCATAGTATTCTGCAAAGAACTCGAGGATCCCCTCCCATGGACCCACCTTATCCCCCTGTTTATCTCAGATCCTTTTCACCCGTCTTTCCCCTCTGTTCCCCCTGACCCTAATGGCCAACAGTGACCCAACCCGATGCCCATTCTTATAATAATGCTGCTTTGTATATCTCATTTTCTTTACCACCTCCCCCATAAGTGTGGTATGTAGGGCCTGCCTCTTATCGCGGATGTCGTATTGCAAATCTGTCCTGTCCTTCTCCCTACATTCAACTGAGCCTGAGTTCGCAGATTTCTTCTTGTAATCTGGTCTCAATATGCCCTCTCTCCTGTTTTTTCCAGGCACCCTCTGTTATCAGCAGTCCTCGTATAGTGGCCTTGGCCGCTTCCCACACGGTATGAAGATGGATCTCCCCTGTTTCATTTGTCTCAAAGAAGGTTAAAATTTAATTCCCCAAGTATTCTTCAAACACCGGGTCCCGAAGTAGTACATCATTACATCGCCACCCCGGGTTGAACCTTCTCTTAGCTTCAAATCTCCAGGTTGCCGTAAGCATTTTGTGGTCGGACCATTTGACGGTTTCTATTTTAGGCAAGGTAATTTCAGCCACTTGTTCCCGTGGGATCAACAATAGGTCTATTCTGGTGTACGTAGAGTGGGGGGGGGAGAAAGTGGAGCCACCCACCTGAGGGTGGGATTCTCTCCACACATCTGCCAAGAAGTGCTCCTCGAGGTGGACTGCAAATTCCCTGTTCTCCTTTCCCATCTGCTTAAATACTCCCCCTCTTGCCGACCACCAATCCAGCCCTGGTCCGTTGCTAGGTTGAAGCCCCCCCACTAGTACATGCCTTTCCCCCCATTCATCCAGTGCCACAAAAGCCTTCCTGAGAAAGTGAATCTGCCCGGTATTGGGTGCGAACACTGTGGCCAAGGTAAACAGAACTCTGTCCACATAACCCTTAAGCGCCAGGAATCTGCCTCCGAAGCTCCTCTTAATTTGTTACTCCTTTAAGCAGAAGGAGCTTGCTAGGACAATCCCCACCCCTTCCTTTTTATGTTCCCTGTTAGAGGCCCAAAACATTTGCCCCACCACCCCCTTCCTCAGGGGCCGTTCTATCCCCTGTCTGAAGTGTGTTTCCTGCAGGAACAAGACTGATAACCTGAGAGACCGGAACATATTATCAGTCAGGGATTGTTTATTTGGGGACTTCAAACCCTTGAGGTTGAAAGTAGCAACTTTAAGATCAATCATATCCCTGCTTGGGATATTCCCCTATACCCGGGGGCCTTGTTCTACCATATGACCTAGACGACCCTTCCCTGTGCATGCCATTTCCCCTGATACCCCTCCGTTCCCCCCTCTTTCCACCCCAATGCCATGGTTCCCTCCCTTACCCAGGAACATCAATCCCCCCCTAAATCCCAAGCAAACAAGAACGGGGCATAAAGCCCAACTATTTAGAGACACCTGGATATCCCCAGGACACCAGGGTGTGTGGAAAATGGCGTTCGGCCTGGCCGTCCTTTCCCCACTGAGCAAGCCCCTATCTGGCAGGGTAGTGCCTCATTCACCTCCCATTTTTCAACAATTTATTAAAGCAACGGTTCACTTCGGCAGGGGTGAATGTCAGGTCTTTTGCTTCCTACAACATCTAGAGCTCCCATCTCTTTTCCTCCCTTTGGGTTGGGAGAATGCACTCTTGAAGTGCTCCTGCAGTTGGCACTGTCTCTCCCTTTCTGGCTACTCCTCTTCAGTCTGTAGCTCCATTAGGACATTGTCCATGTCCTCCCCTTGATGGAGCACATCATTTTCTCATTTAAGTTCGAATCCAAGGGCAAAGGGAAGGTGCCAGCGGTACCAAACCTCATTATCTTGAAGCCATTTCATCAGGGGTCTGCACTTTTGACGCTGGTCAAGGGTATGGGCCGATAGGTCTTGAAAGATCCTAATCTGAGCTCCTTCCCATTCAATTGTGCCCTGCTCCCTTGCTCATTGTAAGATTTCCTCCTAATCGGTGTAGTAGTGGCATTTGGCCACCACTGAGCCTGGTCCGTCGCTGGGTCCTGCGCCTCTATGGCCTCCAGCAAGTTCTGAAATAGCCACTTCAGGGACTTTTTGAGTTCCTTTGGTGTTTCTATATCTTGGTCTGGGAGCCCCCAAATGCAGAGATTGTTCCTCCTCTACCTATTTTCTGTGTTGTCAACTTTAGATTGCATCTCCCTGTCTCCGTGCTCCGGCTCCTTCAGCCACATCTCCACCTCAACAAGCCCAAAGTCCACGGCACAGTGTGAGTGTACCAGGGCTTCCACTCGGTCTTCTACCTTTGTAACCCTCTCTGTAAGCACACCAAGCGACCCCAGGACCTCCGCCCTGAATGCCCTTAGTTCTGATAGGACTGCATATAGGTCCTGTTGTATGCCCCTTAGGGCCCCTTCTCTGTTCCTGCTCTGGCTTTGCCGGCCATACTTCTTTCCACCTCTATACCCCCCCTGTGGCTTCCGTTGCCCCACTCTGCCTTCAATAATGTTCAAAGGCCCTCTGGACTCTGGGGCCCTTTCCGCACCTGACCCACTAGGGTCTTCTTCTGGTGGGCTTGAATCTGGTCCTGGTCGGTGTTGGCAGGGGTTGCACTGCGCGTCAGTTCTCCTTCAGCTTCTGGCGCTTTGACAGTTTTTGTGGGGAGCTGCCCCTTTCGTCCTTTGCCCGGGGGAGGGGGGCTGTGGCCCGCTGCACAGTGCTGTGTCTGATTATCCCCCTACCCACATTTGCAAGTGCCTGTTCCTCGTGGTAAGCCAGCGGGGGAGGGGCGGGTGCCTCACTGCTCACCAGCCTCTTATTGTGCTTAAAAACGGTGCTGGTGCTTCTACCCTGTTGTCTCTACCCTGGTGGAGCAGAGGGGGAGACAGGTGTCCCACTGCGCTATGTGTGCTCTTTGCCTCCATGCAGGAGCATTTTCTGGGGGGGAGGGGCAGTCACTCCACTACCCTCCAGTAGCCGGGTCTCCTTTCTCCTGTTCCGGGTGGCTTTATTATATCCTTTGCCCTGGGGAGGAGGGCTTAGGCCAGCTGCCCAGCGCTGTATCTGGTTCTCCCCTGGTCGGCTCTGCAAGCTCCTGTTTCTCACGGTATGTCAGTGGGGAGGAGGGACAGGTACCTCGCCTCTCCCCAGCCTCTTATCCTGCCTTAATATGGTGCCGGTGCTTCTACACCATTGTTTTCTACGCAGGAGGAGCAGGGGGGAAGACAAGTGTCCCGCTGCGCTTTGCATGCTCTTTGCCTCTGTGCTGGAGCGGTTCCAATGGGGAACAGGGGCGGCCACTCTGCCAGCTTCCAATTGCAGGATCTATTCTGCCGGTGCGCCAGGGCTCTCCTGCTGCTGTCTGCGTGCCGGGGGCGGTGTGGGTTTGGAGTGGGGAATAGGTGCCTTACTGTGAAGTGTTTTGGCGAGGCTAGCCTGCTTTCCTTTGCATCGCCTGGTCCACCGCCGCGAGTGTCTCCCTCTCCCGACAGCTGTGCCTCCACACTGGAGCCTTGGGTCCCTGCTCCGACGGTGTATGGGGCTCGGTCCGCTGTTCTCCACCGGTCCGACATGCATTATCCCTCCGGCGGTGGACGGCTGCCCTTCACGGAGCTCCTCGCTGCTCACGGGGGTGCTCTTGGAACTTAATGGCCTGGCCTGGTGCAGTGCTCCTTACTCACGCGGCCATCTTCGTCCGCGCCCCCTGGTGGTCTCCGCAAACTACTTTTGAAGGCAACATTATAATCACTATGTTTTGCAGGGTCATCTCAGATCAAGTCCGTGTGTCATCTCAGAAGGTTATCAGGTGAAAGCTGAAATGTATTGTATGACCAAATCACGTGCACAGTTTTCAAGGGTTTGTTCATATGAATGTTCTATTTGTGTTGCAACAACAAACCTTATAGTATAAGGTTCGCAATAATTTTTTGAGCAAGTGCTATGTGTGATGAAAGATTTTACATTTCATTTTGATTGACATTTAGCTTTTTTTATGATTCTTCTCTCCAAGAAATGTACTGAAGATGTCGAAAATTGAAGAGGCACATGGAGCAGAGGTATACATAACCTAATATAAAATGCAATTGAGATTCACATTGGGAATCACATTGGGATTACCTTTTTATAGTGTTGTAATGTTTTGAAGTCCATCAAGATGGTTCTGTTTGTAGATATGTGTATATGTACATATGTTAGTTTGAGTGGAAAAGAAATTTGCTTGATTCAAACTATATAAAACACTATTTTTTCAGCTTGATGTTGCGGTCGGCAAAGCGAAGTCCACGGCTTCGAAGTGAATTAAGAAAACAAGCATAAAGAACAAAGCAGTTTATTTTGGAGAAGTTTTTAAGCAAATGTTTTAGTCATATTATGTTTTTATCTGTATGTATGTGTGCTATACATTGAGCATGTTTTTCTATAAATCTGTTAGAGGTCCAGACGGAAGAGGTATATTAAGACTCAGACAACAACTGAAACCAAAGGTGTCACTTGCCAAACCAATTTCACAATGGAGCAACTACTATTTGAGGCAGAGTGTGGTCCAGACAATATTTAGACTTATGATGTATATTTCCAGTGGCCAGAAAATGAATGGAAAATGAATGGAATCTCACCTGCGAACCATACAAATTTACCATAGACCATTGCTACTTTGTGGAAAATCACCCAGATGAAACTGAAGACAATGAAGATGCATTGCAATTGCTTGCAGGCCCTCTGACACAATCTACACCCTCTAAAAATGTTCCACCCACCAAACATCGATTGTTACCTGTTTCTCCAATTCATGCGGAAATATTACAGCGTGAACTCACATAGGCTGAAGCATCAAGGCAATTGACTGACGAATTAGCTCAAGATCTTGACTTCAGTATGCCTAGTTTGAGGGAATTGTCCACCACCGTTGAGTCACAAAACACAGTACTGCAGGGCGATTGGCTATTAAAGGAGCAAAGATACATTGTATTCAAGTGCTGCCTGGTAGAGATTGTACAAATGATTAAATGTGTTCTTAAATTAAGAGGGAGCATATGCGTGGAGCTATTGGTGAATTATTCTTGTGTATTACAAGGCACCAACCAGAAAATCCAGGCCAGCTGTGTTCACCTCCATAACACATTTTCATGGTCTGCTCAACTGATGCTCAGTAAAGTGCCTGCTGGAAATGTACTTTGTTCAGCAGCTTTACTGTTTAGCGGATCGACTTTCAGTACGATTTCCAGTTTCGGTTCATATGTGGGACTTGAGTTCCTTGCTAAAACCCAATACTACAAATATCAGAGGGAATTCTTATGCACCACTATTAGTCATGCCTGGAAACTCGAACAGATGTCAATGGACAGTACATTCTCTGGCAGAAATGTCAGGCTAACTGGCGAAAGACAGTGTGACAGTCCAGGATTTTCCGCTAAGTACTGCACTTACCACTTTCAAGACATGGAAAGTAAATAAATTGTGAGTTCGGTCATTGTGCATGTGTCTGAATGTACATTGTCTGTGGCAATAGAGAAACATGGTTTCATTAAATCCATCGAACATCTGGCATCCAGGGGAATGCAAATAGATCTGATAGCCACTGAAAGGCATGTTGGAATTTTAAAGGCCATGCAAGAGCAGTTTCCACACATTCAGCATCAATTTGATGTATGGCACGTTGCAAAATCAATCAATAAAAAAATTACAGCTGCTGGTAAAAAAAACGGGTTTGGAAAACCTTTTCTAAAGTGGTCTCAGTCTATCAGCAACCATCTTTTGTGGAGCTCCAAAACATGTGATAATCTGTAGAAATTCAACTTGAAAAATGGCATCCATTGATGCACCATTGTTCCAGCATACCCTCATGGAGAGAAAACCACCATTTCTACAAATGTGCACATGGTCCTTTATCGAAGGAGACGGAACGCAAGAAGTGGTTGGGACCATGTTTTCCTCCACACACAGCACTTGAGAAGATTGTGTACAATTAAACGCTTTCAAGAGACCTGAATAGACTCACCAAATTCTGCCATACTGGAGATTTGGAGGTGTTCCATAATATGTGCCTAAAGTACAGGCCCAAAAGGTTGCATTTCGGCATAGACGATATGGAGGCCAGAACAAGACTAGCTGTTCTTGCACACAATGAGAACATTGGGAGGGAACAAGCGAAAACTGCAGGACCTTTCGGGATGTTTCATTACCTCACAGCCTTTACAAAATGAAGCAAACAATGGGTGGCCAAGTCAATATACCAGAAAATGGATTTTGAATTTGTGAAAGATCTGACATTGACTGTGTTGGCCATGCATACTCATGGAATGGATCCTGATTTTGTTCCCAGGACACATACAATGCCACAGAACATTGCAAATGAGCCTTGTCCTCCAAAATTGGAACTTGTTGAAAGGTGGAATTCCAGATTTAAATGATTTGTAGATGTCTTCAAAATCTGCTCACAATCACATGTTTGATATGTTCCCCAATGTTTGGACATTTTACAGAAACAATCTATTAGAATTACACTTGCAATTTCAATGTTAGATAATGTACTAAAACATATTTATTTATGCCGATATAATCAGGTTTATGATGCATTAAAGTATTTCTTTTACCTTTCCTTCATTTAAATTGCTTATCCTCTGTCTAGAAGACACGTGTCTGGAATTGCTGTTGGTACTCTTGTTCAGAAGAGAATTGCCCTAGCATTTCGGTGCTGGACTGCCCATGTGGGTGGGAGAAAGATTGATATGCAAACGGATATTTCCCATCTGTGAAAGGTACACTGAGGCTTGGTGTCTGTCAAACCCTCTGGTAGACCCAAACCCCATGCACACATGCAAACCATGGCACCTGCCCTGATGGCCTCCCCTTAGCAGACACAATAAGTCATTACAATAAGGGATATGTTTTTTATATGGACAAACTGGAGGTGCGTCCTATCGACACTATAAGTTTGCTGAAAGGGCAATTGAAAGGGGTAAAAAGGATGTCATTGCAGACATAAAATCTATCCTATGGCTCCAGTTGGTATCATGGATCAAATTCAAGACCCTCAGAAAAAATCACAAACTGGGTCCTGAGACCACTCAATCTCCTACTTTCCTTCCCTAAATAGTACCCTCATAAAGCCGTACACTCCTCTAATTACAACTCCATGACAGTCAAATACTTCTCCAATCTGAGAGTGGGTGGCAGGTCTCTCTCCCACACAGGTCCCTGCCTTCCCAACAGGATCCATGCCCCTGTCAGACCTCTGGAGCACCTTCTACAGTTCCGCAAACTGGTAAAAACTGTACCCTTCTACACCACTTTCCCTTCCCTGGAAATGACCAAACTGTCGCAGTAACTGATGGTCTGATCCTCATGACTGCCACAGGTTCCCTGGTCCATCCTCCAAGTCAATACTACTCGAACCTACTAGCAACCTCGACTAAACTGGCAAGGATTGGTCCGGACTGTGCTGAGAGCCGGTGAGTACTTGCATCACTTATGGGGTTTCCCCCTGGCACAACTGATTTATTTTACGCACGAATATCCCCTATAGGTATTCGATCTTGGCTGGGTTAGCCTGCGCTCCCTAGCTATTCTCACCTTTTCAAAACTGTTCTGCCACCAAGGGCAGATCCTACTCGAATAATGGGAACCAATTCTTCATCGCTTCAAGCCCCTTCCTGACTTGCTACAACCTTCCCAAGAAGACCTGCTTTTTGCTTCATCTGCACGATCGTGTGCTTTTACGCACAACTGCACGGTTGAGCACAAGGGTCCCCACTTCTTAGTGCTTGTCTAGAAAGTTAGGTAACGACTACAAAGAATTGTCTAATGCTCCTAGTGTGTTAACCAACCCTTCTCTTTACAGGTTGTGGCTGCGTTGTCCTAATTTGTCGCATTAGGAAACCTATTGTATATATGCTGTATAGTAGAGTATTGTGTGTGATACCCGTTTTTGCATAACTAGAGTTTTCTTGTGTCTATTGGTCCGGTCGACAGTAAATGTATAGACATGTTTCATATACACTTTTCTAAGAGTAATTTGTGGTTTGTTGCTGTGTGTGCTCATTGTGGGCTTCTGAGCACTCTCATCCCTCCTGAGACTAAGGGCCTCATCACGATTTTGGCGGTAACCCTTAAATGCGGCGGTAACGCTATTGCTGCTGCATTTAAGGGTTCGCCAAATCACGGCCTTGGCGGATTTCCCCCCAGCTCTGAGCTGGGTGTAAATCTGCTGCAATTTTGCCGATATGCAGCGCTATTACTGCTGGTGGTAATACCACCGGCGGTAATAGCACCGAACATTCCCCATTGGGCCCAATGAGGAATGGGAAATTCCCGAATGGGCCCAATGGGGAATGGAGACTTACTGTTCTGCCAAACCCGTGATCCGGCACTAATAGCGCCGGGGTGTTTGGCGTTAGGGCTAATAGCCCCGGCAGTAATACTGCCAGGTTTAGCGCCCAACTCGTGATGAGGCCCTTAGTCTTGACCACCTGCCAAGCTACCTAGATTGGTCTGGCTTGTCCAGAAAGTTCCCCTGTTTCACTAAACCGAGGGTGGCCTCCTAAACATCTGCCCATCAGGTCAGAGTTTAGAAATCCATCTAAATACCCTCCATCAGCTCTTGTACACTGTAGGAATCAAGAGTCACACCCAGTGGTTAGTTGCTGAAATAGTGCTTTATTCTTGAAACTTAACCAAATGAAATTATAGTCAATTGTTTTTGGCTGTTGAGAGTTACTTCACTTCTCTGGCCGCTTCCTAGGAAAATAACCTTCTTTCCTAAGCCTCTTGGGACTCCGGATAGGCCCACCAGTCGTTCCTTCGCTCTTCGCCCTCTCCGTATGACTAGAAAAGGAAACAACAACACGTTGATCAGCTCCCGGTCTTTTATAAGTCGTGAGTGACTTGTCTCCCCACCAATAGGGTCCTTCCCTGTCTATCAGGCTTTCTATTGGTTGTTCCTGCCACGTCCCGCCTCCTTTAAAGGCTGCCGTCTGGGGTTGTGTTTCCTGATTCTCCCGCCTGTCAGGGGAGTCCCGTCCATGTTCCCATGTGTGTCCCGAGGCCCCTCCTTCCCCTTGCTTGGGTGTCCCTGCTCGCCCGCCCCCGCTGAGCGAACTGCCCCCGTAGAGCGACCCGCTCCGTCTGGCCCGCCGCCTTTCTCTTCTTGTCTGCTCCGGCGGCGAGAGGAACACGCCGGGGTGCGCGCGTCTCCGCACCGCGGCCGGCCGCAGCTCCGAGCCCCTGACAGCACCCGTGACGGCCACCCCGGCGAACCAAGGTAAGGGCTGGGCAGCTTCGTGGGCCACTGTCAGTACTCCATGTTCCCCCATTTCCCTTCGCCCGACGGGACCCTCTTCACATCTCCCCATCACAAACCCTGGCCGATCGGGCAAGGGAGCATTCCTGGACAGATAGTCGGCCACCAGTTGGAATCCAGCTGGCTTGTGAATGGTAAGGAAATCAAACGGTTGCAGTGACAGGAACCAGCGAAGAACACGCTGGTTGGTATCCTTATGTTTGGCGAGCCATTGTAGGGGAGCGTGGTCAGTATACAACGTAAAGGGGCGGCCCAAGAGATAATACTTGAGAGTTTCCACTGCCCATTTGATGGCCAAACACTCTCTTTCCACCGTTGAATAGGCCTCCTCGTGAGGAACGAGTTTCCTGCTCACGAAACAGACTGGTTGAAGTTCACCATCATGTTCCTGTGAAAGAACCGCACCAAGACCATGGTTCGAAGCGTCTGTTTGCAGAAAAAAATGGTCATGGAAGTCGGGGCACCGGAGTACCGGATTCGAGGTAATCCTTTGTTTCAGGACCTCGATGGCATCCAAAGCCGCGACATTTTTGGACAGATCAGGAGTTCCTTTATTTCTTAAAGCGTCGGTCAAGGGGGCAGCCACCGTGGGGAAATCAGGGATAAACCTTCGGTAATAACCGATGAAGCCTAAGAAGGCTCGGATTTGTTTTTTTGTAGTGGGCGTTGGAATCTCATAAATGGCTTTGATTTTTGAAGTTTGGGGTGGTAACATGCCTCCACCAACCAGGTGTCCAAGATACTTAGTTTCGGTTTCGTGCGCACCCATCACCGTCTTCTTGGGATTGATGTGTAAGCCTGCCCTAGCTAACTCAGCCACCACCTGTTCCAAGTGGTATAGATGGGCCTCCCAGGTAGTGCTATACACGACAATGTCATCTAAGTAAGCTGCAGCATACTTCTCATGGGGGCGTAGTACGACATCCATCAATCTTTGGAAGGTGGCCGGAGCCCCGTGTAGGCCAAAAGGTAGAACTTTAAATTGATATAGGCCTTGGGGGGTTGCAAAGGCGTTTTTTTCCCGGTCTGTGGTTTTCAAGGGGATTTGCCAATATCCCTTGGTTAGGTCCAGTGTACTCAGGAAGTTTGCGGATCCTAGGCTCTCCAACAATTCGTCCATTCTTGGCATTGGATAGGCTTCGTATCTGGAAATGGTATTCAGCTGTCGATAATCCATACAAAACCTAATTGTACCGTCCGGCTTTGGTACCAGTACTATCGGGGAGGACCAGGAGCTGGTGGATGGTTCAGTTATATCCATGCGTAGCATGTCTTTTACCTCGTTTTTGATGATTAGCCTTCTTGCTTCGGGGATCCGATAGGGTCTTAGCCGGACAGTCTGTCCGGGATCGGTTCTGATCTCATGTTCGATTAGATTGGTTCTTCCAGGTAAGGTCGAGAAGGCCCCTGCATAGGGTGATAGGCTGGCTAACAGTTCGGATTTCATGGAAGGTGTTAGTATTTTACCCCATTGAACGTCTTCCAGCTTGCCTTGTTGTCGGGTCACATTTTGTTCTGAACCATCGTCACCGATCTCCATCGTTGCCGCTAATATGGGTGTGGTCCATGCCTTTAGTAGATTCACATGATATACCTGGTCTGGTTTGGTCCGGTCGGGTTGGTGGATTCGATACGTCACCGGACTAAGGACCTCCTTAACTTCATAAGGACCTCTCCATCTGGCCAGGAGCTTGTTCGTACTGGTAGGTAGGAGGATCAATACTTGGTCCCCTACCTTGAACGTTCTCATCCGACTTCCCTTGTTGTATGTTTTCTCCTGAGTTAATTGGGCTTGTCCTAGATTCGTTTCGGCCATTGAACGGAGTATTGTCAGATGTTCTTTTAGCTCTTCGGTATACTCTGTTAACGAAATTTCATCTGAAGTCTCCCATTCCTCTTTTACGAGATCCAATATGGTTCGGGGTTGTCTTCCGAAAAGGAGCTCAAAGGGAGAGAAGCCTGTAGATGATTGCGGTGTATCTCTTAATACCATTAAGACCAAGGGTAATACTCGTTCCCAGTTCTTCCCATCGGGTCCTGTTACTCTTCGTATCATCTTCTTGATTGTTTTGTTATACCTTTCGACTAACCCGTCTGTCTGGGGATGATACACTGAGGTACGTAGCTGATGAATCTGTAGTCTCTCGCATACTTGTCGAAGTAGGGTGGACATGAAATTGGTCCCTTGGTCGGTAATGACTTCCGAGGGTAGCCCCACCCTCGCGAAGAAGGGTATGAGTTGGTCACATAACTGTCGGGCTGAGGTTCCCTTCAAGGGGAACGCCTCAGGATATCGCGTAGCATAGTCAACTATGACTAGTAGATACCTGTACCCTCGGGAAGCAGGTTCTATAGGTCCCACGATGTCCATGCCTATTCGCTGGAAGGGTACGTTAATGAGGGGCATTTTCTGTAATGGGGCCTTTGCTGGTAAAACCCCACTGGTTAACTGGCAAGTCGGGCACGCCTTGCAGAACCGGGCTACTTCCCCATATATGCCTGGCCAATAGAACCGTCTCAAGATGTTCTGCTGGGTTTTTAGGGAGGCCATGTGCCCCCCACAGGGGTGGTTATGTGCTAACTGCATTATGACCATCCTATGTGTTTTTGGCAAGACCAGTTGTTCTTTTATGTTCCCATCGTCCGCTTTGTATTTGCGATATAAGAGGCCATGATGAAACAAGAACCCCGGTCCCTTTGTTACATCTGGTTCTATCTCGTTGGCCGCTCTCTCCCGGGCTACCCGAAGGGTTGGATCAGTCAGGGTTTCGCCTCTCAGGGAATCTTCATGATCTTCGGGGTTCCAATTGATTGGCCGAGTCATATAACTGGCTTGACACCACTCCAATCTGTTCCGTCTTTTGTGACCGGGAGGGTTTCTGGGGTTCTCTTCTTTCGTGACTTTGTGGTTGACCCTGCTTCCGCCTTCTTCCTCTATGGTCCTTAGTGCTCTATCAAAGTGTGGTATGTCTGTCCCTATGACTACGGGGGTAGGTAGGGTAGGAAGGACGGCAGCCTTTAACTGAGTGGTTTCGTGGTTCATCTCTATCTGTATCTCCTTCACCGGGTATGATTTTACGTCCCCATGAATACACCTTATTGGTATAGAAATGTTAGACAAGTTAGGTGTAGTACTCACGGTTGGAGATATGGCTGTTTGTCTACTTCCGCTATCTAGCAGCGCCCTCGTTGGTCGACCATCTACCCTTATATCCACAACATAGGGTCCAGGGCTGCGTTCTTCTGGATGGGTTTTCATAAAGCCAATTTCCATGGGCTCTGTCGTCTTCCTTCTGGGGCAAAACCGGGCAATGTGGCCCCATTCACTGCACTCAAAGCATTGGGGCTGTCGAAACCCCTGGGCCATAGGAGACTGCTTCTCCTCATGTCCCAGTTTCCTTTCTTCGTGTTTTTTTGGGGCGTCCTCTGGTTGCCTCCATCGGGTGGGGATCCCTCTTGGTCCCTTTTGTACTGGGTGTTCCAGGCTGGATAAGGTCATCCTTCCTATGGCACCGGTTATGGGGAGACGGCTATACCCGGCCTTTTGATAAGCCGACGCGATGTCCACGGCCTCTGCCAATGTAGGCCGGTGGTGTTGCCGAACCCATCTTTGCATTGGGCCTGGCAAGGCTTCTATAAACTGTTCCAGTATTATTTTGTCCAGGAGCGGTTGGTTAGCTGGGGTAGGTGCCTGGATCCACTTCTCCGTCAGATCTTTGATTCGGTAATATAACTGCCGGGGGCTTTCCCCATTCCTTAGCTTTGTGTCCCTTAACTGGATACGGTAGGCCTCCTCATCCAGGCCTAAACGGTCCAGTACGGCTGCCTTGATTTCACCGTATGGAGTGTTGCCATTGGGGTTCACCGCCTGATACGCTCCCTGCATCACTCCGGATAACAGGGGAGCCACATATTGTCCCCAACGTTCGGGTGGCCATTGCGCATTTCTCGCTATTCTTTCAAAACTGGTGAAGAAAAAGGCTGGATCTTCCCCTTCCTTATACTTCTGAAGCAGGGTGGACGGCACCATGGGCTGGTTCCTGGAGCTGGCTACTGCGTCCGTGAGCCTAGTAATGGTCTCGTGTTGTTTGTCTTGCGCCGTAGTTTGCAAGGCGCCCTGCAATTGGATGGCTTGCTGGAATGCCTGGCGGTCAGCTGCCGCTTGCTGTGTTTGTAGCTGTAGTAATTGTTGCAACTGTTGTTGGCCGTCCGTCAGCGCCTTAATTAGGGTCTCCATTGCGTTGTCGCTATATCCCACCTTCGTTGCCAATGTAGGAATCAAGAGTCACACCCAGTGGTTAGTTGCTGAAATAGTGCTTTATTCTTGAAACTTAACCAAATGAAATTATAGTCAATTGTTTTTGGCTGTTGAGAGTTACTTCACTTCTCTGGCCGCTTCCTAGGAAAATAACCTTCTTTCCTAAGCCTCTTGGGACTCCGGATAGGCCCACCAGTCGTTCCTTCGCTCTTCGCCCTCTCCGTATGACTAGAAAAGGAAACAACAACACGTTGATCAGCTCCCGGTCTTTTATAAGTCGTGAGTGACTTGTCTCCCCACCAATAGGGTCCTTCCCTGTCTATCAGGCTTTCTATTGGTTGTTCCTGCCACGTCCCGCCTCCTTTAAAGGCTGCCGTCTGGGGTTGTGTTTCCTGATTCTCCCGCCTGTCAGGGGAGTCCCGTCCACGTTCCCATGTGTGTCCCGAGGCCCCTCCTTCCCCTTGCTTGGGTGTCCCTGCTCGCCCGCCCCCGCCGAGCGAACTGCCCCCGTAGAGCGACCCGCTCCGTCTGGCCCGCCGCCTTTCTCTTCTTGTCTGCTCCGGCGGCGAGAGGAACACGCCGGGGTGCGCGCGTCTCCGCACCGCGGCCGGCCGCAGCTCCGAGCCCCTGACAGCACCCGTGACGGCCACCCCGGCGAACCAAGGTAAGGGCTGGGCAGCTTCGTGGGCCACTGTCAGTACTCCATGTTCCCCCATTTCCCTTCGCCCGACGGGACCCTCTTCACATACACCCATAGGCTCCTCCTTCCATCCCCTTCACTAGCACGGCTGATTGGCACAAGGCCTAGTCAGAGCATGAATGTAACGTACCGTTTTGGAATTATTTTTCACCAACCTTCTCGGTTCCCATCTCGGCTTGTGGCACTTTGAAATAGAATTTTGTTGTAGAATGTGCAGTACAAATGTTCACCTCGTGCGTTGTGTGGCAACTTGACATGATAATGAATACACTGGAGACATATTTAGTATGAGCACAGAATGTCAGCCTGTCTCACATAATGCTACAGAGGGCTGCTTCAGATGCACAAGGGAGCATGAACTGACATGCATGAATTATAGTAAGAGCCGTGCAATATATGTCAGAAGTGTAAGCAGCAAACAAATGATTCAAGAATGGGACAGGGACATGGTAATGAAGGGTGGCTGCTAAATAGGACACTAGGAGTAGGGGAATGCTTTGAGCCATCAAACAGTGCTGGACGAGGGAGAGGTGGGGTTTCGATTTAATTTTCTTACAGAGATGATATATCCCCAGAGGTACCAGCAACAAATAATTTTTGGATTGTTCTTACGTTCCTGTCGCGAAACATATTTTGCATCGCTGTTTGTAACTGTCCTTGGTTTTCTGAACGACTTACCTGAAGCAGTGTCTTGTCCAGTTGTTTTTTTTTTTTTGGTGGCATTCTTTCATAAAATTGAAATCTACCCGTCTCTGGCTTCAATCACTGAAAACAGGTATTGTTATTTAGCGTTGAGTGAAAGTCAGTAACTGTTAGAGGTACACAATGTGTCGAATCCCCACAAAGAATTGATAACATTCACCATATTGAAAGTGAATATATGAAAATTTAGTTTCCATTTCTGCGATCTGTTGTTCAGAGCGGTTACTCACTGTGACATCGAGAGAATGGAACTTCCTGAAATTATGTAAGCTTAACTATACATAATATTTGCGCGATTAAAAACGGCATGTGTGCTGTATGCACAATGGGCCTCATTACGAGTCAGGCGTTAAGGGGTTAACGGCGCCGTAAACGGCGCCGACCCTTAACGCCTGATTACAAGGTCCCTTAGCGCCATGGTGATTTTAACGCCTGCTTTTTGCAGGCGTTAAAATCCATGGCGCTAAGGGACCATGGTGCTAATTACGCCACCGTAATTTACGGTGGCGTAATTAGCGCCTTCCCCACTCCCATTATGCCCTATGGGGCAAAAATGGGAATGGGGAAGGGTAAAATGGGAAATGGGGATTTACCGCCCCACTCACCTTGGAATGGGGCGGTAAATCCGCCATCCACCATGGTGTAAACGTAGTTTACACCATGGATGTAAGGGTACGACCCAGGCGGTAACTTACCGCCTGGGTCGTAATGAGGCCCAATGACTAATTCAGTGACGTGCGAATGTGCGATTTGACCAAAAGAATTGATACAGTACGTTATGTTATGTTGAATGAATTGGATACCACGCACTATATAAAACAGAGTGGGTAACTCACGGTTTGTTTATCTATCTAGTAATTTGTGTATAGTTTAAAGAGGTGTGAATAGAGGTATGACTTTTTTGGACGTATTGCTTACTGGCCTTGCCCACCAATATATTCTGCGCAGAGTTATGGGTTGTTAGCTGGACCATATTGTGATGATTATTCCCCGAAGACCCGCACCCACAACCTGTATGGAGGCTAATGATATCTACACTGCTTTGTCCCATGGGATATCCTGGTGTGCTCTCACCGTTGCATCCTTGTGCACCATAAAGTGGGGGTTTAGGGGTGGTGGGCAGGGGCAGAACCTTTTCTATGGGCACTTGGTTCTCTTTTCGATCACTAATCTTACCACTTCCATTATAATGCCATCTGTCTGTGGTTCAACAGAAAATGTTACTATCTCTGTCCTTATTTTCTGCTAGGGCCCGCTTTGTGAAGCGAGTGCATCTGGTACTTCATCCCATTTGGAGGTATTTCAAAAAAGGTAGCAGGCACTCCTCTCCAGAAAGAACATGGCATGATAACCTGTTCTGAGATGAGTTTGCAGCACACGCTTTTTGCTCACTGTACCTTTCACAGATGGGAAATATCCATTTGCATATCAGTCTTTGTCCCGCCCACATGGGCAGTCCAGCACCGAAATGTTATGGCAATTCCTCTCTGGACAAGAGTACCAACAGCAACCCCATACACGTGTTTCAGCCTTGTTGGGCCTCATCAGTGAGGTGAAGCTGCGCCTCTCTGAGCACAGTGAGCAGGGAGTCCACGTCTGGTTGCATATGAGTCCAAGACTGATATGCAAATGGATATTTCCCATCTGTGAAAGGTACAGTGAGCAAAAAGTGTGTGCTGCAAACTTTCATCTCAGAACAGGTTTATCATGCCATGTTCTTTCTGGAGAGGAGCGCCTGCTACCTTTTTTGAAATATTTGAAAGGAACTTGGGGTTGGTCACCCTGAGTTACCTGGGGGCAACCAGGCGTGGACTCCCTGCTCACTGTGCTCAGAGAGACAAAGCTTCACCTCACTGATGAGGCCCAACAAGGCTGAAACACGTGTATGGGGTTGCTTTTGGTACTCTTGTTCAGAGAGGAATTGCCATAGCATTTCAGTGCTTGACTGCCCATGTGGGCGGGACAAAGACTGATATGCAAATGGGTATTTCCCATCTGTGAAAGGTACAGTGAGCAAAAAGCGTGTGCTGCAAACTCTCATCTCAGAACAGGTTATCATGTCATGTTCTTTCTGGAGAGGAGCGCCTGCTACCTTTTTTGAAATATTTGAAAGGAACTTGGGATTGGTCACCCTGAGTTACCTGGGGGCAACCAGACGTGGACTCCCTGCTCACTGCGCTCAGGGAGACAAAGCTTCACCTCACTGATGAGGCCCAACAAGGCTGAAACACGTGTATGGGGTTGCTTTTGGTACTCTTGTTCAGAGAGGAATTGCCACAGCATTTCGGTGCTGGACTGCCCATGTGGGCGGGACAAAGACTGATATGCAATAACTATCTACTCTCACTGAATCACATAACTATGGACCATTGGCCTGATGACCGCGGGAGGTACGACATATAGGTTGATTCCCAACCCACAGCCACGCTAACTCTCGCCCCATCAGCACTCTTGTGGACTCTGCGGAGGAATTGGCCTCCTAGAGGCTGCTTCTTGCCCAAACGGCCTGCGATTGGATATGCGACCACAGATGCGTATGGTCACTCTACGAGCTGGCTAAGTGAGCCTCACTACACCAGCGATTTCGATTGCAACCCCAACACTCGCGCTCGTCTGCAGCGACCACCTCCACATACATCACTTAGGCCCAAAACCTCTTGAATATCTGGAAGTGAACATTCATCCAACCAGACAATGGGGCTCATTACACGGACGGCGGCAACCATGACGCTATTAGCGCCATGGTTGCCGCCGGTATTTTACCGTGTCCGCCATGGTGAATGGCGAATTACCGCCCTATTCCAAGGTGTGTGGGGCGGTAATTCCCCATTCACCATGGCACTTCCCCATTCCCATTTTTGCCCCCATAGAGCTCAATGGGAATGGGGAAGGCGGTAATTACAATACCGCAAATTGCGGTACTGTAATTACCTCCAAGGTCCCTTTGCGGGTCCCGTCCTTAACGGCTGGTAAAACCAGCCGTTAAGGTAGGGTCCCACAAAGGGACCTCGTAGTAAGGCGGTAAGGGTTTACCGACACTGGTACCCTTACCGGTACCGGTACACCGTTACCGCCATCCGTGTAATGAGGCCCAATGTCTAGCAGGGCTCGTGGAGCAAATATAGTGGGTGCCATGGATACATTTGCCAAAGCCACTCCAAGGCCCAGCAGGGACAAACAACATCTAACCAGGATGAGGACACAGCGCATATGGACGCCCCGCCCGTCGACCTGACCGCCATGATGGAATCTATGGCCAAAAACCTTTCCTCCTTTCATGAAAAGCTAGATGACATAAATGCAAATGTGGCATCGCTGAGGTCCAAACTGGACCAGCACAGCACTAGAATCACTGAGGCTGAGACAAGGATTAGCACTAATGAGGATGGAATACACGCACTACAGGACACGGTTGCGACCCTAGCCCGGAACATGAAGTTCGTCAAAGCAAGATGTGACGACTTGGAATCCAGATCACGAAGAAGTAACATTTGCATCATCGGGGTCCCTGAGAACGCACTGAAGGGACAGATGGAACTGGCAACTGAAAATGTGCTGAAAGATCTACTGGATAATCCAGAACTATCGCCCTTCTTTGCTGTTGAACAAGCCCACGGGGCGCTGGCCCCGCACCCCAAACCTGGCGACTTCCCAAGGCCTATAATAGAGAAACTGCTGAGCTACAGAGACAGAGACCACATACTTCACCTGGCACGTGAGAAAGTGGAGCTCTGACTCGACTCCCAGATCATTAGAATTTTCCCAGACTTCTCAACCGGAGTGCAACAGGAAAGGCGCCAGTTTATTGGAGTGAAGCAAATGCTAAGAGAGAGAAATGTTCCTTATGCAATCCTATTCCCTGCACGCCTCAAGTTCACCTTTAAAAATAAGCTTTATTTCTTCACTGTCCATGACGAAGCGGTGAAATTCATTGTGGTGCAAATTCCGGTGAGCAATCCTTCAGTCGACTTGATGGAGAATGACTGAGCAGGAATTAAGCCTTTTCCCGCAATCGGTCCCAGACACAGGGAGCTATTATTTTCTATTTGTATGTGTTACGGGTACCTAGGGTAAGTGGGACTTGCCCAAAAGACTGAAAGTTGAATGCTAGGAGCTATGGGCCACTTGTATGGCATTGCCCCAAGGTTAGCTTCCGAGATTGTATCTGGGTCAATTGATATGAGGGGCATGCTAGCGAATGTTTATCCACTGCACCTTGAATCCAATGTACTATTTTCTATAATGAGAGCTCAGACTAACATCTACAATCTCAGGATCTGCCACCCTGTCTGTATGATCACATTGGGAAATAAGGAAATCAAAGTTGCCATAATGCATAATATGTAGTGGTACCACTACGTTCCCTTAGGAGTCGGAAACACGGCAGCTGCGCACCCCACTGTGGCTGCAATGGTTCTTTTAGAAGTAGTACAGTGCACGGGCCCCTTTTGGGCCCGAGCAGCGAACGGGCCAAGTTGGGAGCGGCCTGCCAGCATATGGGAGGAGGGTGCAAGACACACTGCTAGTTGGTGAGGGTGGGGGTTGGGAAAGTTGTGGAACGTTTTGCAAAAGATGGCAAAGATAATGTAGCACTGCACACAGCGGGCAGACAACATGCTCTTACGGTTTGTAGGCTCCTGCACATACAATTTAGAGGTGGCTGGCATGTCCCCTGCAGCACAGACATAACTAATCAGACAAGGTCATTGAAAGCTCGGGACACAGTTACCCTCACAGAGGCTAGCAGAACCACTGCTTACACCCAAGGGCGTGGGGTGGCAATGCTTTCACGGCTGGGGAGCCATGAAAATTTGGGGAGAGGTCAGATGTTACACATTGAAACTGGGAGATGGGAGGTTATCACTGGCACAGTTGTGGATACACGACGACGTGCGATCTGGGATGTGCCTTGGTATAACGACATGGCTGTACGTATAATGTCCCGGAACATTTGGGGGATAGGGAACTACACCAAGGCCCGAAGATTCACGGCATATGCCCAGAGACACGGCGCAAAGATACTGCTACTGCAGGAGACCCATGCCCAGGGCCACCTTGCATCATGCCTAGTACCTTCCTGGGGACCCAGCAGGTTTTATACCACACACTCCACACAGTCCAGGGGTGTCCTAACACTGGTACACAAGTCGGTTAAATTTACGCTGAAGAGGAGCTACATAGACTCTGATGGGCGGTATGTTATCTTATATTGTGTTATAATGGGCGTGGAGTACCTACTGGTGAACACACATGACCCAAATGTGGACACCCCTGACTTCTTTGATACTGTGGTCTCACTGTTGATAGGATACATTGGCGTCCCAATAATATGGGGGGGGCATGAACTTGATTTTGAACAATGACCTAGATAGGACGGAAGCGGCTCCTAGGGCTCTATCCCGTGCTGCTAGGAGATTACACTCACATATTACATCGCTTGGCCTGCACAACGTGTGGAGAACTCTTCACCCCCTGGACTGCGAGTACACTTACTACTCCTCGGTGCACGAAAACTCGTCGAGGATAGATCTATTTCTGGTGACAGGGTGATGGTGGGCCGGTTTGTAGAATGTCAAATACTTACTCGTACATTATCCGACCACGCTCCAGTGACTATGTAGGTCGAGCTGGGTCCCACTCCACCGGCCCGCTCCACCTGGCGCTTTAAGTCGGAAGCACTTCTAGACATTGTTTTTAAGGCAGAGATCCTCTCAGACTTAAAGACATTCTTTGAATGCAATACAGAACAGGACACCACCCTGGTGGTCCGCTGGGAGGCCTTTAAAGTATGTATAAGGGGCATGTCCTGTGTGGCAAGGAAATAGGGGGAAGGTGATAGACCTGGGAGGGCGCTTGCAAGGTTGGTTCGGGCGGAGGGAGGCAGGGCCCAAATTGACTGTATTAGGGACACACATGGCACACAACAATGGTCAGACAAACAGATATTGGAAAGGTTCTCCAATTTCTATGCCGAACTATACACGCCATCACAAGAGCACAGCATATGCGACATTCAAGAACTCCTAGACCAAATCCCCATGACATACATATCCCAAACTACCAGGGAACAGCTTGACACCCCGATCACACTTGATGAAATAGTCAACGCTATAACTGACCTTGCAAAAGGTAAGAACCCCGTGCCTGACGGGCTCACCTCTGAATTTTATCAGGAACATGTGGCGCTGCTGGCACCAAGGCTGCTAGAGGTCTGGTCTGAGTCTCTTTGTGAGTCCACTCTCCCTCCATCGCTGTACGAGGCGATTATAACCATTCTACTCAAGCCTGGTAAACCCAGTGACGAGTGTGGGTCGTATAGGCCACTGTCACTTATGAATATTGACACCAAGATATTTGCCAAGACCATTGCAACAGGTTCCTTCCAATTATGCCGCACCTTGTGCACGAGGACCAGAGCGGATTTGTTCCCGGGAGATCGACAGCCCTTAATATTAGGCGGCTATTTAATGTCATGTCTAGGATAGACCAAGGGGCCTCAGCCGTCGCGGTTACACTTGATGCCCAAAAAGCATTCGATATGGTGTCATGGCAATACATGTGGCAGGTCCTAGAGAGAATGGGAGTGGGCCCCCCCATGATACAATATATCAAATTACTATATCACTATATACTTCTCCCACGGCTAGAGTACGGGTCAATTCCATGACATCAGCGGCCATCACACTACTTAGAGGCACCCGACAAGGCTGCCCATTATCTTGCATCATATTTGCACTGGTCATTGAGCCGATGGAGGACTACGTCAGGGCAAGGCACTCACAGAACGGTATACGCTTAATGGAGACCCCTGAAATAATATAATTATATGCAGATGACGTGCTACTATACGTTAGGGACCCGGCCTCTCACCTGAACACTATCCTCCAAGACATAACTAAAATTGGTACCTTCTCAGGCTTCACTATCAATTATTCCAAATCTGAGATATTCCCGCTCACTACCTCGACTCAGCAACCAACCTGTGAATATCCCCTCTGCTGGTCCCCCCATGGCATCAAATACCTACGGGTTCAGGTATCACTATCCAGGCCTTCCCTGCTTATGGATAACTACAATGTGACCGCACAACTCATTGAGTCAAAGTTGCTGGGATGGCGATCTCTACCCCTGTCGCTAGCAGGGAAGCTGTCCCTGATCAAGATGATATTGGTCCCAAAACTCCTATACATCTTCACTAATGTCCCGATATGGCCCGGTAAACAATACTTCGGCAATTTACACAAAAATTGTGCACAATTCCTATGGCATGCAGGCGCGGTCCGGAAAAAGTGGGGACACATGACCTTACCATATGAAATGGGGGGCTTCATTGCCCCCGATCTAACCTTATATTGGTATGCGGCTCAAGCCCAATATGCTACATATTGGTACAAACACCCAACAGCCCCGCCTCATGTCAAACTCGAGAAATTGGCGACGCCCGGAATACACACCATGTCCTTAGTCCTTAATCGTAGTTATGTAACTGAGGCAGCCGCTGATCCTGTTGCATTTACATTAAGGGCATGTCACCGCCTTTTCGATATGTCATCAGACCCACGTCCCTACTACAGATGGCTCCCCATTTGGGAGTTTCCCAAGCTAGAACCCACACACGATAAGCTTTTCTCCCACTGTTGGCAAGAATTGGAATACCATGTTGTATTTGATCAATTACCAGAGGGTACATTTATAACTCCACAAACGTGGCGCCCTGGCCACTCCGGATCGGCACTAGAAATGTTGCAGTATTACAGACTGTGTGCGTCGGTCCAGGCCATGTGGTCCTCTTACCCTGACGAACCCCCAGAAATGCCTGAACTACAATATATAGCTAATTCCAGTAACAGTCGTGGGATAGTCTCGTCCATATACAAAATACTGGTGACAAAGTCTCCGGATCAACCCACCCAAGCCCGCAATGAATGGGCTGGAGAGCTGGGTCTCGAGATCTCTGATGGGTTGTGGAAAAGGATGTGCCTGCATACGTGTAAAGTCTCCCTCAATTTGAAATGCTGATGTATGCAGTATAACTATTGAACAGGATATATTACACCCTGCACAAACTAAATAGGTTCACCAGGGCCCAAACACACACTTGCCCTAGATGTCACCTTGAGCAGGCAGATCATATACACACGTTCTGGTCATGTCCCGTGCTGAATACGTACTGGTCTGAGATCTTGGAGGCCCTCTCCGAGATTGTGGAAATTGAGGTAGATCCGGATCCGCTGGGAGTACTGTTTGGGGTCTGGGGTAATGAAGATGTCAAGAAAGTGTCCAAGTTTCTTTTTTTTTTAACTTTTGTTTATTGGCAGAAGGTTAGGACAGGTACAGCACATTTTACGCAGAGAGAGACAGGAATCACAAATTGCATGTAGGCATTACATCATGATCTGTTACAAGCAGCACAGATTGGGGTAGGGGGAAGCACCGTAGCATGGGGGATCGTAAGGTGTTCAGTTCTTATGATGAGTCGGACGGCCCCGACAGGAGGGTGGAGCGCCATTCCACCTCGTCTCTGCTGTTTAAATAGCTACCGAATTCAGTCCACACATTCTTGGGGCGAGACGGAATGGGTAATGATCCAATATACTCTTCTTCACATGTTTGTACCCAAGTAAGGGCTTTCAGCCACATCTCCAGAGTAGGGGGGGATCGCCGCTTCCAGCATTGTAATATACATCTTTTGGCAACAATAGTGCTCATATTTAAGAATGTTGACATTTTTTTTGCACCTTCCCCAGCCCAAACCCCAAACAACAAGGCCAATGGGTCAAGGCCCACTGGGGACCCAACTATCTCTGAGAGCGCTTTCGTCACATCCAGCCAAAACTTACCCAGCGCAGCACAGGACCAAAACATATGTATATGATCTGCTTCTTCAAATGTACATTTTGGGCATGTGTGAGTCAGGGTGCGAGAAAATTTCGCAATTCTGAGCAGTGTGTAATACAGTCTGTTAAGGAGTTTGTATTGTATTGTATGCAGTGGAATCTAGAGACCTTGCGCGTGTGTGCACACATTTTGTTCCATATCTCACCAGTAATTTCCCTTTCTAACTCCCTGGCCCAAGCTTCCTGTGGTTTTGGGGATGCGTCCTCTAGTTTTCCCAGCTGCATTTTGTACAGGGAGGATATAATGCCTCTATCTCCTGCGGAATTTGAAATGTATTGGAGTTCTGGTGAGTCTGGGGGCTCATCTGGGTAGGAGGGCCACATTTCACCGACTGCCGCTCTTAGCCTGAAGTATTGTAGTAGCTCCATCGGTGAGTTGGAGTGTTCAGGCCACTATGTTAGAGGAGTAATAAATTTACCGTCGGGATATAGGTCAGTTAGTGCACGGTAGCCCAGGTTTCCCCAGTGTCACACCAAGTGCTGGTCGTGTGTGGGGGAGAGCCCAGGGAATTGCCATATGGGAAGCCATTTGTAGTACGGGCGATGCTCTTGTTTTGAATCCAGAATGCTATTCCGCGCTCTAATCATGGTGGCCACAGGGTCTGCTGGGGCATCCGTCTGGAACGTACGGTGTAATACTAAGGTCATGATGTTGTTCCCATCGCCCGCCAGTTTCTCTAATTTGACATAAGGGTGTGGATTCAGGTGTGTGCGTACCAGTGTGTGGCATGTTGGGCCTGTGCCGCAATCCAGTACAACGTTAGGTCAGGGGCAGCGAAACCACCTTTTTCATAGGGTAAGGTCATATGTTGCCACTTTTTGAGGACGGCTTCAGAATGCCACAGAAATTGGGCACACGCCGAGTGGAGCCTCTTGAAATAGTGCTTCCCAGGCCACACTAGAACATTAGCAAAGATATAGAGGAGTTTGGGAATCATGATCATTTTTATTAGGGATAGCCTGCCCGCAAAGGACAGTAGAAGATTGCGCCATTTGAGCATTCTGGATTCAATGTGCTGTGCCGCAGTCTCAAAGTTATCCGCCAGTAAAGAGGCTCTGGTTAGTGATACTTGCATGCCGAGGTATCTGATGCCACCTGCGGACCAGCGTAGGTGGAATTCACATGATGGTTGTAGGGTCGACACAGTGAGAGGGAATATTTCTGATTTAGAGTAGTTGATGGTGAAGCCAGAGTACGTGCCAATTTTAGTTATGTCTCGGATGATTGGGTCTAGATATGTGGAGGGGTTTCTAACACACAGAAGCATATCATCAGCATACAGTGAGATAATTTCTTGTGCGTTCTGTAGATGAATACCTTTACGGGTGTGCCTATTCCTGACATGGCCCGCCATGGGCTCAATGGCGAGCGCAAAAAGGATAGGGGAGAACGGACATCCCTGGCGGGTTCTCCTATGTAGCACGAAGGGAGAGGAGACATTGGAGTTGACCAGCACCCTGGCCATAGGTCCTGTATACAGGAGTTTTATGTAGGAAATCATATTTGGTCCAACAACCATTTTCTCCAGCACGGCCCACAGGTATTGCCATTGAGACCATGTCAAACGCCTTCTGGGCGTCTAGTGTGACTGCCACTGCGTCCACGTCTGGGTCAATTCTGGCCATCACATTGAATATACGGCAGATATTAAGTGCTGTAGAGCGGCCGGGAACAAATCCGTTTTGGTCTGCTTGGACTAGATGGGGCATGAATGGAAGAACCCTGTTTGCTATTATTTTAGCAAAAATCTTCATGTCTGTATTGATAAGCGATAAGGGCCTATAGGAACCGCATTCGTCTGTGGGGCTTGCCTGGTTCGGGGAGGACAGTGATCAGGGCTTCTCTCAAGGAGGGAGGGAGAGTGGTTAACTGTAGTGATTTGGCCCAGACCCCATATAGTACAGGAGCCAGAATGGCAACATGCTCCTGGTAGAACTCAGATGTGAGTCCGTCTGGACCGGGGGTCTTGTTCTTGGGGAGGTCTGAGATTACCTGGACTATCTCATCTAAGGTGAACGGGGCATCTAGTTGTTCCTTAGTGCTTTGGGAAATGAGACTCATAGGGATGCTTTCTAGTAGGTCGTCCAGGTCTTGGGCTGTGTGCTCTGGCTGAGGGCCATATTGAGTGGCATAAAAGCTAGCGAAGGTGTCAATGATGGTTTGGTCGGACCAGTGTTGTGAGCCCTGTTCATCAAGAATGCTATCTATCCAGGTTCTGCCCCTCTCTGCACATACTAGTTTAGCCAGGGTCCTCCCAGGTCTGTCTCCCTCATCATACCTTCGGGCGGCTACGGGGCGAGCATAGTACCGTACCTCGCTCAGGGCATGAGATTCAAATATTTCTAGTGCCGCTCTGATTTTTGCTAGGGTTGCCGGGGCTGGTGCAGAAGCATGGTCCCGTTCCAGTGCTTTAAGCTTCATTTCAGAATTGTTTTGGACCTGCCTTATGGACTTGAGAACCCCAGCCTCCCTTGAGATACACATCCCCCTGATATATACCTTGAATGCCTCCCAGCGGGTCCCCTCGGTGGTGTCCTGTGTATTGTTATTTTCAAAAAAGCCATGTCAGACATCGTATTAGATTTAAAGCGTCAGCGGGGATGAGCGGAGAGGGTCCTACCCAACTGAATCTGTAGCAATACAGGTGAGTGATCGGAGAGCGTACGTGCAAGAATCTCAACATTCCTCACCTTGCCTACCTGGCACCCCGACAGTAGAAACATATCAATTCTTGAAGAACTATTGTGCACTGTTGAGTGGAAAGTGTAGCCCCTTTCCAGGGGATTGAACATTCTCCATACATCGTGTAGGTTTAGGGAATCCATGTGTGTATGAAGTTGTCTGGCGGCACGGGAGGTGACCCTGTGTGAGGTGGTTGTTCTATCCAGGACATTGTCGAGTATAAGATTCATATCCCCCCCACCATATAATAGGGACTTCTACATATCTTGCTAGGATATCAGTTACTGCATCTATGAATTCGGGGGAATCAGTGTTGGGACCATATGAGTTGGCTATCAAGCATTCCTCATTATCCAGAGTGCAGTGGAGGATCACATATCTGCCTTCTGTATCGATGTGGGCTGTGTGGAGCGTGAATTTAACTGATTTGTGGATAAGAGTCAAGACTCCTCTGGACTGCGTAGAGTATTGAGTATAGAATCTGTTGGGGCCCCAGGTCTGCGCCAGGTTTGATGATAGGAGTTTCAGTGCGTGAGTTTCCTGCAATAGGAGTACCTTGATCCCATGTCTTTGTGCATATGCAGTAATCCTACGGGACTTCGTGAAGTTTGTTAAACCCTGAACGTTCCATGTCATCATTTTGATAGCCATGGTGACAATTTATGGAACATCCCAAACAAAGGACCCATCTCTGACTGTAATCATACGTATAGCGGGTGCACACACGCGTCTCTCTTCAAGGCCAGTCGTAACCATTCTGCCGATTATCGTGAAACATTCCCCAACTTCACCACCCCCCCACCCTCACAGCCCATTGCAAACTAGCAGTGTGATAGTACCCACCCCCGGAGTGACCAACTGCGTGCCTTACCCAACTTAGCCACGCTTGACCTATAGCCCAACAGGGGCTCAAACATAAACACTCCGCCTTAAGAGGTATTGCGGCTGCAGTGGGGGCTGACGCTGCTGTCTGACCCACCATATTAATGCATATTATGATGATAAATCTTCAAAACGGCTTGATGAAACTTAGGTTACAATGAAGCAAACATATTATTAGGTAGCGAGATCAAAACAAATAGTGCTGTAAGCCGGCTTCCAACAGTGAGGCTCGGTTTTCAAAGTACAGGCCCAGTTAATGTTGTTGTGAACAGGCCAACTGGGGATGTATCCCTTCCGCAGGCAGTGTTCCTGAGATGTTGGTGCAGGGGCTGTATTAGGCCCAGGATAGTGCAGGGAAATGGAAACAAGTTGGCCCACCGGAGAGCGGTTTGTAAATTGCCCATGGCTTTTAAGGGCTACCGTTAAGGCTTGGGAGCCCAGATCTTAATCGTCATCCATTGGATCCTCCGGGGGATCCGCCAGTGGGATTTGTGCCTCGATGAATTTAACTGTCTCGTCCGGTACAGTGAAAAAGTACAGTTTGTTACGGTGAGTGAATTTGAAGCGGGCAGGGAAGAGCATCGCGTATTCAATATTTTTGTCTCTTAGCATTTTCTTCACACCTCCAAATTGGCGTCGCTCCATCTGCACCCCAACTGAGAAGTCGGGGAAGATACTAATGATTTGTGAGTCTAGCCTCAGTTCCCCTTTCTCTCTGGCCAGGTGAAGTATGAGGTCTCTGTCTTTGTAGCTTAACAATTTTGCGATGATTGACCTCGGGAAATCTCCAGGCTTAGGCCGGGGTGCCAGTGAGCAGTGCGCTCTTTCTGCCGTGAAAAATGGTGACAGCTCAGGATTGTCTAGGAGGTCTTTGAGGAGTTGTTCGACCGCAAGTTCCATCCGCCCCTTCAGCGCCGATTCGGGCACCCCCACAATGCGAATGTTATTTCTTCGCGACCTAGACTCGAGGTCATCGCACTTGGCCTTCACCTGCTTCATGTCGCGGACGAGCTCCGTGACTGTGTTTTGCAGGGTGTGGACATTGTCCTCATTAGTCCCTATTCTTTGCTCTGCCTTAGTGATCCTGGCCCCATGTTGGTCGAGTTTAGCTCTTAAGGAGGCAACATTCGCATTAATATCATTCACTTTTTCATGGAAGGATGCAAAGTTTTTGGCCATGGACTCCAACATTGCAGACAAGTCGGGCTGAGGGGGGTCCGGTAGGGTATCCCCCTCATCCTGTAGTGTGGGGGAGGACGCTTGGTCCGCTCTGGGTGTCGCCTTGGTGAACTTGTCCATGGCACCGACTTTGCTGGTACCCCGCATTCTGTTGGGCATTATTGTGGTAAGGAGCAGCTCCCAGCCTGTCAGGTTTGGTGGGGATCGTAGATGAGGAGGCCCGGGGTGGGGGCGGCCGTTAGCTCGTGATTACAGCGTGTAGAAAAATTAGCTCGGTTGTACAGATGTTTGCCCCGACTGGTTGGGAATAGTCAGCCTGTGGGCGGGCACTGGTATCATGAGATCTGTGGACCCAGGGGGGAGCGCTGGGGGGTGTTAGGCGCTCCCAGTGTGGCTAGTGTTGCATTAGAGTATGCGCGGGCTCGCTGGGTATGGAGCCGTCAGCGACTCGAAGGGGTGACACTGATCTCAGCCTTGCACATTGATAGAATAGGATGATTTCTCCTTTAGTGGCACCCCGTGAGTCCCGGAACCTCAACGGGACTTCTCAGCACATGGACATGCGGGGCCCACAGGGGTGAGGGGGCTGCGGGAAATGCCTATTCAGAACCATAAAAGGAGGCCACGCGGGTCGCCGCTCCGAGGGTGGCCAAGGGAGTTATATAATAGAAGGTTCCAGAGGGCGGTCCATGGCGGCCACAAGCCAAGCGAGTAGCGTGATCTGAGGGGGATCCAAGGGGGCTGCTATGTAGGCAGTGTCACTTTGATAGTGTCCAGGCTCTTCGGGGAAGCTACAAGTAGCGGGGTGAAGCAGAGGGTTATAGCGGAGCCTACAGCACCCACCTTATAGCCTTCGGGGTGGCTAGGCCCGTATGTCCGCCCGCGTAGAACTGCGCCCCCAGAGGGCAGCGCTCCCCCCACTGAAGCAAGCCAAGGTCCGAGGTCGATGAGGTGTGGGGGCGGCGGCTGGTCGCAGGCAGTGCCGCGGCCCCCCAGCAGAGGAGCGCGTTGATGGCCTAGTGTTTCCAATCTAGGCGCGCCGCAGGGGGCCTGCGCCGGCAGATCCTGGGAGGGGCCTTGTGCTCGAGACTGTAGAGAGCCGTGGGGGGACACCGCCCACGCCCCGCGGCCGTAGATTCTGCCGCTCAGGTCTCAGGGACGCCGGGGGGGAGAGTAGCCCCCGCCGCGCGGTGTCAGCAGGTCCGCAGGGACGCCGCCGGATCGTACGGTGCGGCGCCACGGCGCAGAACCATCAGGTCTCCGCACCTCCAGGCCAGAGGGGCCGCTTTTGTGAAACGGAGCGGGAGGTGCCAGCCCGACCTGCAGCAGTGGGAGTCGAGCAGCTTCGTTGTTCGATCCCGGCCACCGCCGGAGCAGCAGCGCCTGCTGCCCCGATGTATGTCCACGGGCGGGGCAGTGGAGAGCACAAGGTCTCGACTCCACGGGCACCAGCGGAAGAGCGGATCTTCTCGACGAGGAAGCGCCTCAGGGTGTCTGTGGTTGGTGGCACATGGGGAGCAAACGAGGCAGCGCCTCCAGTCGGGGGGATGTCGCAAGCAGCCACGAGACAGCGATGGGGAGGCCCGGAACGAAGGACGCAAACCGCCGTGGGCCCAGGCGACCACTGCACAGGTTCCAAACACTGATTTTCTTCCAAGCTTCGGGCCCACAGAAAGGAGAGTGTTAGGCGACGAATCGTGGGAGTATTGTTGTGGAATGTGGAGGATGAGCGCCGATAATCGTCAGATCCAGGCGGGCAGGTACGGAGCTCGAAGTTTAAGAAGCCATTTTCTAGCAAGTGTCCAAGTTTCTAATTGTAAGTAATATGGTGGCCAAGAGGTGTATATTACAGTTTTGGAAATCTCATCTCCACCTACTTTCATGATGTGGTTAAATGCACTCACCTGGACGCAAACCTGCGAGGAGGAATACATAGCGTCGCTGCCGGCGCACTCGCGCCCCAAAAATGTATGGACTGCATTCTGTAGCTACCTCCATAAATGAGCAGAACAATTCAAGCAGAAATTGTTTGAGTACTTTTTGTCTGATCAATGGACCTACGTCTGACAAACCCCACAGCTGTCATGTGGTTTGGCTACAAGACAGTCATAGATAACATGTGCATTGCATTACCCTTGAGCACTCCTGGCCTTAATTATAAGATTGTGTGGCCCTGTGGTCTGGCAACAGATTAATATCCAAATATAAGACATGTCTGGGTTGACATGAGGACTCCTGGTTCAACACAATTATAAAGGCCAAACATATTTGGTGCTATTTTAATATCAGCTCGGTGGACAGTGGCTCATTCCTGACAAGGCCATATGTGTGTTCAGTTTTTTTGGTCCAAGTTATTTGACGATTGTGTTTGGAAGAATGTAGTTGTTGAGCACAGAGTAGCAGCTGGACGTGGGGTACGTTTTAGCCAGCCAAAGAGTGGGAAGTCGCCAACACTGTGCACCAGTAGAACTTGTCAAGCTGCCTTTGTCTGCCCTTCCCAGATACAGTAATTAATTGAGGCCTTTTGCAGACAAATCAGGATCATCAGGGTTGCTGTGGGTGCCATTAACAAGTCAGAGTTAAATTCCCACCTGCCCTCACGCTCTATTACCTGAAGGGGACATACACACACACTTGTATGCAGTCCACTTCAGCAAACAGTGCGTGACAGTGGGTGAGAATTTCACACTGATGTGTGTTAACGTCTCCCAATCTATCACACTGCTGATGAACACGCTTAGTCTGTTAGAGGCCACTATTATTTAGTTTTAAGTTTTAAAAACTTGTTTTGCTTTTTATTGTGAAAATCTATTATTAGAGTTGCTGGAATACCTGTTATCAATACAAGCAGTGCAGATTTTTTTGTATAGAAAAAAACACAGGATCTTTAAAGTTAGTAGACACTCTGAAGATCCTGTGTTGCGTTTTCCTGTAAATAATAACCTTCTCTGTACTTCTTGATTAATAGAAGTACTTACTATTCCCATTTGTCTAAAAAATACTTTCTAATAGGCTAAGGACCTGATAATGAGTTTGGCAAAAAAACACCCATTAACCGATAGTCCGTTAATTACAGTTAGGACATACAGTAATTTCAGTAATTCTGCACTAAAGAAACGTTAGTGCATCTGGTGCTGTTCTGTCCTATACTTACTAATCTCAGGACACATATGCTGGGACATTTCTCCAAGAGCAACCCTCGCTTTTTGTGGATGAGTGCTGGACTAAATCGATGATGCAGGGAGAAAGATTATCACTGACCATAGCCCTGATAATATTCTTAAAAGAAATGTTATCCCTCCAGGGGACCACTCCGCGTGGTACAAATATCCTTTAATATTAACATTAACTAATAGAAGCATCGAAATAATTGGATATATTGATAACGATTTAACCTACAGACACAAGACTTTTAAAAAGCATCAATTGTACATAATTTGCTCAGCATCTCATTTTGGAGGCTTTTCCTATTCCTATTTCCTATTCCTATACATCTGCGCCCGGATACAATTAAGTCTGTCTTGGTGCGCGACATAAATAATGAAAATCAAAATCAAATTGTGAAGTTATTCATCGTTCTGAATGTATGCACAATAATCTTGAAGCTCATGAGCAAAAGGTTTAATTTAAGCCAAATGCTTCATAAAATAACAAAAATAAAAAATTTGAAAAAAACACCCGCCAACCAATAGTCTGCTAATTACAGTTAGGGCATAGAGTAATTTCAGGCTTTCTGCCCTAACATGCATTTATCTCCAACCATGTAGTAATGGTTGTTCATCAGTCACCTCTGGGAGATGGAGACACGGTCCCAGCGCCAGCAGGACCTATCAATGCAACCCCTGAATGTGCTGCACGACTCCGGAAAGGTGTTAACGCTGCATGGCAAGAATTTTGGTCAGCAGGTGAAATTTGATTGCCCTATGGGTGGCAATGCACGTCAAAACTAGAGAAGGAGGGAGGGCACTGGGGCACCTCAGAAGGGCTCACCCCAGCTTTATGCCATTTCTGGAGCTGACGGAGCAGTCCCTGCAGCAATTCCAGTCTGCGGTTTCAAGGACCCCCACACGCCATCAACCTCTGTGAACACCACAGATGCATCTGTCATTGGCAGTCCTCCACGGCGCACTACAAGGTGAACATGCCCTCCAGTCCCCAGCCCACATCAGAAAGGATAAAAAAAAACATGCCAGTAACTGTGCCTACAGGTGACAGTGTTGCCACAAGCAGACAGGACAGATTCAGGGTGTGAGGCTATGACAACTGGGAGCGGGGGAGAAATGTGTATTGTGGTTAGCTTATGGGGGAGGGGGCTGTTCGGGTTCACTTCTGGGGGAGTGGTAAGGGGCATGTGTTGGGGTTCATTTCTGAGGTGGGAGGTAATGTGACTTGGGGTTCACTTCTGGGGGAGGGAAAGGAGTAGTAAGAAACACAGGTAAGCGTGAGGCCATCCGCCGCTAGCGGGTGCTACCTCACCACCCCCACCGCAAATCATCTATACAATTTTTAAGGGTCCACTTTACCCCTAAGCCCTTGCGTCCCGAGTGCACTGCTTCAGCGTAAGCAATCCAACTGCCTGCTTACCCGTAATCCTTTTGCCGTGCTGAGATCCACGAGAAGCCACTATAAAATGGCTGCCTCATTCCGTCGTCGGACCCCAGCCCAGAAGTCCACAGTGTTGATCTGCCTGGCCCCTCTCTGCCTATCTAGTTGACCTATCCTGGGGCACCGGCAGGCATGAGCCGGCCCCCAACAAGGCACCCACTAAGACGCCTGTCCTGTGTCTGTCCAGGGTCGACCTGCACCACGACTCTCTGCCCTAATTACTGTCTCATCTACAAAGATCCATACTACCTCGACCAGCATATCCTCCTACCCGGTAAGACTTGTACCTGTGTACCCGCACTGCACTCTGAGAATCTACTCTTCGAACACTAGCGCTATTTGCATGGCCACTGCTGAACTCTGTATTGACTGCCCCTTGCTCACTACCAAGTGAAGAATGACAGCAAGTATCAGCCATTCCTAATGTGTTTGTAAATCACAAATGTCCCCAGTCTAAATGGCATCAGAGTATTGTCCATTTTTAAATTGCATTTACCTCCCTTTACCTAGCAGTTTCTTTGTATGCTCTTCCTTCGTACTCTATTGAACTCCCACACTTACACAGTGCTGAATCCCATATGCATATATGCCTTTACTATGAATGTAACTAACCTTCCTTGTTCTGCTTGCCTACTGTACTTCTTTGACTCCTGCATGTCTTATTATTACACTCCACGTGTATTCCTGTGTTACATTGCATTCTGGCCATCGCACTAGGTAGAGCATTCACCATTTACCGCGCTTCCAGTAAACTAACTTCCTGTTGCCTAGCTGTTAGACCTCTAGGGGGGTTTAAATCGTTCGCTGCACCGTTTTTTTTTCTCAACCTACGTCGCACTAAACTGTTACGGCACAACTTGATCGTTACAATTGCCTACCATTGTGCTATCACGCCTTGCCGCCCTCACTGGTACGGTTAGCCGCTTACCTACCATTGCCACCTAGATAACGATACATTTCATATATATGTTCCAGTCCGACTGGCACTCTTTATCTGATTAACAAAGGGTTATTACGTCCTGTCTCCCACATTTGTATTGTTGTATACTCGTCGCTGTACTGTAAGTGCCTGACTCCTATACTGATCAAGTCTACCTACCTAGACCGATATTACCTTTATCTGTTCTTTGCTTATTACGACCATGGTTGCCTCTGTATTCATTCATATCGCCATTATTGTATGCTTGCCTCTGCTCCCAACCTGCTTAGGTCTCACTAGACTCATGTATCTATTACACAGAAGGCATTGAATATCTACCATAGCATTCCATACTGCTCACTGCTTTGAAATGGCTCCTAGCAGCACCCTGCGATATTTGACTAACCTTACCAACCAACATTGGGACCTACCCCACTCACTATGCTATCATCATGCACTCCCTAGTCCGCCCATTCTTTGCCATTCCTATCTTGTATTGTCCCACACTAAACTAAATTCTACACAGAATCTATTGCCATACAACCTAACTTGTATTGCCACCACACTAAACTAAACTAATCCTACACAGAATCCACTGCCTTACTATCTACTATACTGTCCAAGATCTCATCTACTAGAACCTACCCATGTTCTTACCCCTGATTGCCATCACATGTTTACTCTCTTGCTTATACACACCCCTCACTATCACCATGGTAGCACCCCTAAAAACTCAAAACATAACCACTGCTTCCAACTTACCCCATCCCCAGTACGTCGCTCCAACCACCTTCCTACCACAATTATACATACCAAACTCCAACAACCTTAACACTCTCTGCCCCCGTTATCAGCCAACAACCCCAAGTCAAATGATAACTGGTCTCAAGAGTGTCCATTTGCAACAATCATCACATCACCTACGGATCCCACACATACCCACATTGAGCCAGCCGTGTACTACTAAATGGAGAAACCGTAGACTAGGCTCCAGACTCACTAAGCCTTCCTCCACATCTACTAAATGTCATGCCCAATCACCCCTTAAGCGACCCAATCACAATCCACCCAAAACCAAATCTACCTCCAATCCATTTTGTTCAACAAATGCACCTAGTGCTCTCGGGTCCACTAGCAAAGATCTCACCAAATCCATTCTCAAGGAAAACAATAAAGTCAAAGGAGCCCTGATCAACTCTAGATCTCTTGTGGGCCATGCAAATTAAATTGCTGATATCATTACTCATAACCAACTTGAACTCCTAGTTGTTACTGAAACGTGGCTCCACAAAGCAGCAGGACCCGCCCTTACTCTAGCCATCCCAGCCAATTTCACCATCATTAGAAAAGATAGACAAACTTCTAAAGGCGGTGGTCTAGCCATCATCTGCAAATCTGATTTAGCCGTCAAAGAAATAGAACTCATGTCACTTCCTTCAGCAGAGTTACTCTCAGTTAAACTTGGGATAACTCCCTCATGTACCATCACTATGCATGCAATCTAACGACCTCCAGGACCACTAGGTTCCTTTGACGAAGACATAACAACTCTCCTGAATACCAATGCCAAACCTGGATCCCAAATCATCCTACTGGGCGACTTTAACTTAGGTCTCAATGACCTTAAAGAACCTAACACTACTATTCTAGCAAACACCATTTCTGAAGCCGGCTTTACCATCAGGAACACTGAACCCACTCACAACAAAGGTCATATTCTGGACTGGATTACAGATATCATTTGCACCTCTTGCATCACGGCCACTGAAACTTGTGCCTGGACAGATCACTTTCTGATCTTATTCACTATCCAAGATAGACTACTAACCAACCTACATAAGCCTTTAGCTCCGCAAAGCCCTAACCAGATGCAAAAGGAATATAACGATCGCTAACCTCCTGCCGCTGATCCAACCCATTGCCAATCCTACCCACCTCTCCACTGACCCTACAGAACTGGTTAATATGTATAATAACACTATCAACACTACCATAGACACTATTGCTCCATTAAAACTGAGCAAACAAAAACCTATTGCACATCTTAACATCTGGTTTACCCCTAGTTTAAAAGCCCTTTGCAAAGAAAAAAGATTGGCAGAATCTACTTGGGAAAAGGATCAGTCATCCCAAAACAAAAATATCCTCGCCTCCCTTGCAGCCAGATACAAAAAAGAAATCATACAAACAAAAAAAGATAAATTCAACGAAAGAATAGAAAAAATAGAAAAAGCTATCTCAAGTTCCAGAGAAATCTTCTCGATAATCAGAGAACTAGAATCTCCTATTGCCCCCATCGACTCATGCACCAAAAACAAATTGTGGTGTACCAATATACAAAATGCCCTATGCAACAAAATCGCCATGCTCCAAGATAAAATACTAGCCAAAAAAACATCTCTTCATAAGATCGCTCTCTCAACCCAAGATGCCATCTTGCAAGAGCTTGCTAACAACCAAATCAAACCACTTACTCAATTGAATCCAAAATCATGATTAGATCACTTAAACCTTCCCGGTGTCTTGGGGATATTTGCCCAGCACCCATTATTAAAGAAGCCGCTAAGGACCTAGCCCCTTTTGTCTCCTCCTTCATTAAACTCATCATTTAAATCCTGCTCTGTTCCCACCACTCTCAAAGATGCCTGGGTACTATCCCTCTTAAAAAAACCTGACCTGGTCCTAGTGACCCGACCAACTACAGGCCAATTACGACAGTTCCATTTCTCCTCAAAATCTTAGAGCCGCCTATCTGCAGATCCAATCCTATCTGGAAGTCAACAACTTACTAGGCACCCGACAATCTGGTTTCCGGCCAAGACATGGAACAGAGACGGCCCTCCTTGATCTTAAAAACCAACTGGTGGACCGAAAAGACAGAGGAGAAACCTCTATTTTCCTACTCTTAGACCTCTCCGCCGCATTTGACTTGGTTGACCATAAAGTCCTATGCAACCACCTCAAATCTGCAGCCATCTTCTCCAAAGAGGCGTTGTCATGGATACATTCTTTCCTCTACAACAGGACCATAAGAGTCTTTTCGCCTTCCTCAACTGCTGACCCAGTACCTATCACATGCGGTGTACCGCAGGGGTCCTGCATCTCCCCCACTTTGAATAATGATTTTACAAAGCCCGTCTTTGATATAATAGATAATCTGGGTGTCTCGTATACCAATTATGCCGACGACACCCAGATCCTCATCCCTATACAAGGTGGCTACGACCAAGATGTAGGACTTATCAAAAAAATCTACAAAATTATACAAACTTGGATGGCCACCCACGGTCTATGTCTTAATGACGAAAAGACTGAACTCCTCATCATAGGTCCTACCAATAGATTGAGCAAACTCCATCACCAATACAATTCCATCGCCATTGACGGCATCCAGATCAAAGTTGCTAAGGAAGTAAAAACTTTGGGTTCAGAAAGGCATACTCCAACAGCATCAGAATCCCCAAATTTAAAACTAAAAAAAACAGGAGGAACCAGTTTTCCAGTTCTGGCAGCCCAAATCTGGAACTCATTACCAGACAACCTAAGAGAGTTACCCTCCCTCCCTTCCTTCAAAACTGACTTTAAACTATGGCTAAATTCAATGTAGGGCACCTGGCAGAGCCCTGAAAAACCCAGGAGGGAATTGTTAGATAAACTAGACCAGAATTTCAGGGTGAGAGGTCAGACACAATTCCGATCTAATGCAGGAAAAAACAATTAGTCATACTACAATCCTTTTTTTTACAAAATGCATTTTAATAGCTTCTGGATAGTGTTCTTGGGGATAGAGCACCCAGGAGGTATTACGACACAACAATACAAATGAGTATGGTCCAGTGAAAACAACTGGATCTCAATGTGATACAACAAAGGGTGTACTGCTACTTTTGTTAAATCATAACAGTCATGCAGTTAAAATAATAAAACATAAACCCATATTCATGGACATGTATACAAAAGACACATAAACAATGCTTCCAATGTGCACTGTTGACTGGAAATATCGTCGACACAACAGTGTTTCGGCCTAAAGAAGCTGTGCAATACAGCTATGTGAGCAGGCCTTCATCACAACGTGTGGTAACCTTAGAGGGAGTCCTGGAATCTCTATCAAAGATTTATCCAGTGCTGGGGTACGTGAGATAATCCATCGTAAATATAGATATCTGTAGGGCACTGAGTGCGTGGTGGAGGGACAGAGCTTGTACCTCAAAGGGTAAGACGGAAATTCTCTGCGAATGTGGGTGGAAAAACACTCTGAATAATGGTTCCTCAGCCCAGAATGTCCAGAAGTGGCAAAAAGTTGAATATACGGGTCTTTTTTTAAATTTTATTTATTTTTTTTTTCATTCCACAGCGCTCGCGTCTGCGACGCCTCGCTACTCTGCTCGTCCCAGACCCGTATATACAACTTTTTGCCATTGTTTGATGTTTTATTATTGTAACTGCATGACTGTTATGATTTAACAAAAATAGCAGTACACCCTTTGTTGTATCACATTGAGATCCAGTTGTTTTCACTGGACCATACTCATTTGTATTGTTGTGTCATAATACCTCCTGGGTGCTCTATCCCCAATAACACTATCCAGATGCTATTAAAATGCATTTTGTAAAAAAAAAAAGGATTGCAGTATGACTAACTGTTTTTTCCTGCATTAGTTCGGAATTGTGTCTGACCTCTCACCCTGAAATTCTGGTCTAGTTTATCTTTAAACTATGGCTACACGCCAGTGACCACTAACGTCACCATTCTGAATTGTAAATATGGCACCTTTCGTATGTAAATTGTAAATTTCTGTCACCTGTACTATACTGTTTCACAATGTATTTTTATGTCCTAATGTACTCTATTGATGGAATGTTTTCCTATATGTACCTGTAACCTAAACTTCTGCAAAGGCCCAGATGCCCGAGGGCCAGGCGCGCTATATAAGTAAATAAACAATGCAATACAACACAGGTGAGTCTGTCATGTACAATAAAGTGTGTGATTTAAACATATGGGTTAGAGAATTCATGTAGTTTAGGGAACATTCTCATGCTGCTGGTGCAGTATTATGCAGTTCTGTTCGACTCTACACATGCATGCATGCATGTGCTCCTTTAACGACAGCTTTCCCCATCTCCAACAGAACCTTGCTTTCAGGAGTCCACCGGCCTGCTTGACGATGCTGCATGTTTGAATGTGGGCTGCATTGTACAGCATTACAGTAGAGTGTGAAGAGCCACGCAGGAGCGGATATCTGGCATCACCTGTATGGTAGTGGGCGACTTGTGAATGTTTCCATGAGTCCTATTTTATAGATACGGTGCATGTATGGTCATGTGTGGGTGGAGTGCATGTTTGCTGGAGCTGGGGGTTGTCTTGTATCTCTAGCATAGTGCGTAGCACCTGTGGTGCCCACTCACAAGGCACTCCCTGTGCTTACCTCACCACTCAACAGGCACTCACTCATGTCAGCGCAGTTAAGAGCCATATCCGTCAGCCCCTGTCTAGGACTATGCACGCTGGCAGGTTACTATTACACAGTACCCCTGAATCTTGCATGGAACCGGGGGAAACTGGCACAGCAGTGAGTGATGGTCAAGTCTGCATCACAGGTCATCTGGACCATGAGGGTATGCTATTGTTACCGATTTCTGTGACCTGCTCTGTCGCATGGGTGGGTAGATGTCCATATGAAATGCTCACATGCCCTGGCTTTTAGCCTCACATTGCATACCGGAGGCAGGCAAAACGACCTGTGACCATGCAGAGTGTCACAAAATAAGCTGCTTACTGCCCCAAACCCTGAAAAGTGATGAATTGTGTTAGGCCAGTCGGCCCTTGCCTGTGCCGCTTGGCCCATTAGGCCATGTCCCATTGATAGAACCTCCCCTCGAATCCATTCTCATCCCACATCAAGCATTGCAATGCTTCAGATGTCATGGTTTCCCAGTGTTTTGGGACATGCAGGACCATATGCTTGGTTTGGTTAGTGGGAGCAGAAGGTGCAGTGCGAGATTGCTTTGCGGGTGCGAGGATGCATGCAGACTGGCAGGAGCCAGGCTCTCTGCGCCCTGGTAGGCTTCTCGGATTATTCTAAAGGCTTTTTAAACTAGTTCTATTCCAGTAAATGCCCAGTCATTTAATTCGCGTTTCATTGCAGAATGTAGCCGGTTTGAAAGCCATCACAATTTGGAGACACAAGCAGGGGTGTTGCTAGGTCTGTAAAAGATCCGAGGCTAGGCTAATTTTGGGACTGTCAGGACTGGGGGCTAGCTAGCCTTTTTGGTTGTAACCCCTGAGCTTCTATCCGGGGCTACAACCAAAGGACCCAGGGCTATAACCCCCTTAGCTCCCCCTAGCAACGCCTCTGGACGCAAGGTAACTACAGCAATTACACAGTGTGGTGGGGAACCCCAGATTGGAGCTCTGGCTTCCCCGTTCAATAAATAGTAATGTCACCATCTGCCTGCGTGCATTCATAGTATTACATGGTGTGCTGACATCAACTTGGTGCTTTTCAACTAACAAGGTATTTCTTTTTATTATTAGTGCAATTGTTAATATTAGTAGTAGTAGTATTATACTGACTCGTGCAGGAACTTTAGTGCATTCATTCAAAGGGGGAGGATATACCACAGAGCACATTGGAGAAGAGAGATATTTAACAATCAAACACGTTTACAAATCTATGTGATTCAAAGCAGCGCACATAAACTGCTTCCTAAAAAAGTGAACTCTATACACGGTGCAAATCAATTGGGACCGGAGACCGGTGCAAACTACAGTATACGTTTTCCGAAGGTGGGTTGGTCAGGCAGTTTTCTTAAAGCCATGATTTATGCATGGTATGTAACACCATGTATGTTCCAACTTTTATCCAAGGAGCCAATTGGTAGACTATGTAAGGAACTCATGGTGGCAACAGTAAAGACAGACACAAGTGATCGCAGTTCAAGGGTGTTTATTATACTGTATGAAGGTTGGAGAAATGCCTAATCTTAACCTAAATCTAAGATGGGAGCAAGCGTCAACCATCAAATAAAAATAAGGCAGTCCTAGTGGCGTTGTATCAAAATAAAAAGGGCCTATGCTATGTAACTTATTGCCAAACCTTACAACTAATACAAAAAAGGTGTGGGATAGTTCTCACGAAAAGAAAGAAGTGTTCGCAAATAATGTGTCAGGATGCGGTAGCCTAGGACACCGTTCCCCAAGTTTTGAGAACAGGGTATGGTGGGATCTTGGAGCACAGCACACTCCCGAGCTTCTCCAGCACGAGACAACAGTAACACTTGCAGCTCTCAGGACCGTCGATGGCCAAGTCTTGTTTCTTTTGAAAGTCTCTTGCCTTCGAGGACCTGACGTATTCAAATAACAGAACAAAAAGTCCCTTCAACAAAATAAAGTTTGTTTCCTGGTTTCATTTAGAGTGAGGATTTTTCACCCGTGTGTCCCCCTCTTCCGGGCGCTGAAACCTCCCCCCTCCACCGGGTTCACTTATGGTTTTTCCTTCCTTCACAATTCTAAATGTCTTTTTACACAGTTCCAGTGGACAACCCTCGACCGGGTTCACGCTTGTCAACACACTGGGGGTCATTATGACCCTGGCGGGAGCCCTGCTGGTTAAAACAGCCCGGCGGGAATTACCGGGGTATTACAAAACCAGCGGACACGGTAATTGCCCATTGCCGGTAAAAACGACTCCCCATTTTCATTGAGTCCTAAAGGACTCAATGGGAATGAGGAGGACGGATGCACCAGCACCATTCATGAATGGTGGCGGTCATCCATCAAGGTCTGCGAGCGGGTGCCGTTCAGCCCGCCATGGCAGACCTGGCGGGCTGAAAGGCACCCGCTCACAGGCTTGTAGTTTGCCAGTCCGGTAACAATGGCGCTTGTAGCTTACCGGCACCGTTGTTACCGGACCGGCAAACTTGAAATTAGGCCCACTGTTTCTTGGGACCTTAGCCTTGTCCCCTTCTTGTCAGCATCCCTCCTACGGGTTCACTCTTGCCAACTTCACATTCACATTCATTTTTAATGTTTGCGGGATTCACTTCCCTTGCTTTCTCACAGTTTTTATGTCAAAGGCTTTCGACTGTATGGGGATTTTGCTTGACCTCCTCTATGACCACTTTTACCTATCTTGGCGGCTTGCCTACGATCTTCTGGTATCTGTAGATTCATTCAGATGGGGATCGACCAGAGTCTCTCGCATTAGCACCCACGTGGTGCTGGTTCCCTCTGCAGCTGGTCTCCCCTCAACACTTTTACAATTCTTTGAACTTGGTTCAACTTGCCACTTTGAGTCTTTTATTCACCACAGCCCGGCTCTTATTGGCTCTCACCTCGACTCACCGGCTGTGATGAACCTCTTTGTTTTCTTCCTCGTAACTGGAGTCAAGGACGGTACCATGGGGTCTATGTGATTTTTCCATCGCGGTAAAGTCAGCGATGGAAAAGTTTGCATGAGAAATGTGCGAACCACAAAAGGTTTGCACATTTCCTATGCGAACACGCATTCAAAACCCCTATATACTCACACCTCCACCCACACCCCCAACATACCCACAACACTCCCCCACCCACACCGTCAACACACCCCAACCCACACCCACAACATAAACAAACCCTACTTACCTTTTTTACACACTGGGTTCCTGTGGCGCCAGTTCCCTTTCACTTCTGTGATCGGGAACCGGCGCTGCAGGGTCCTTTTCTTTTTTTTTCTTTTCCGTGGTGTCCCCCGCAACACCCCGCTTACTATACCACACAGTGTAGTGAGCGGGATGTTGCGGGGGACACCTCTGCAGCCCCCGCAGTCTTTATTTTTTATACTTACCTACAATGCTACCACCAAAGGTTCAAACTTTTGGTGTTCGAACCTTTGGTGGTAGCATTTTTCAGACTTGGTGTACGGTCGGACCTTTTTTTCGGTCCGATCATACAATTCCAGTACCATGGTAGTAGATGTTTTCCTCGCTCCTGCTTATCAGCATCGACACGCTCCGTGTACCGTAGACTTCTGTTGCAGCACACTTGGGCTATTGTCCTCGGTCTTACAATTCTCTCTGCGGAGGTTTCGCAGGTCTGCGTCGAAAAAGGCAAGGTTGTGCCTCTCCTTGTCAGCCTCTCGATATTCGCTGCATTTCTCCACCTCTTGAACTACCGGGCCTGGGTAGCTGTCTCGTCATGCGGTCTGCCTTGCTCGTGCAGTGCTTGCTTGCTTCACCTTTTACCCCTGTGGGGAAGGGAAAGGGCCGTCAGGTGTGTGTGATTCTGATCAATTGCCTGACTTTGCCTGACCCTTGTATTGGAACATGCCTGGTAAATGGCTCTGGTGTTAGTCCGTTCTCTGGTGTGTTGTGCGAAAGTGTTCGTGTCGGAAAAGGGGTGTGTGGGGGCAGTGGTTTTGAAAATCCTGCGTGGTAAGATGGGGAAAAGGTGTTGAAAGAAGGGGGATACCGCACCGCATCTCACCCATAGGTGTCCTACTCCCACTCCCACCCCCCGAGGACCCCCATCTAGGTGATCCTGCCTCACTGGTCCACCCGCAGGAACTGGATCCACTAGCCATGGTCATGTCCTGGCCACCTGGATGACAGATTCCTGGGAACTAGCTATGGAGACACCTTCAGGTTTCTCACATGCCCTTCCTCCATGCGATGTAGCCACATTTGTTTCACAGGGAACCAGGAAAGAAAATCCACGTTTCCCTGGTCTTTTCCCTTCTGGTGTTCCACTTTGAAACCATAGGATTGTAGGTCTAGAAACCATTGCATGACCCGAGGGTTGGACTCTTTGCTTTGGCTTATCCAAACTAAGGTTGAGTGGTCTGTAACCAGTGTGAACTTTCATCCTAATAGGTAGTACCTAAAATGGATAATGCCCCACTTGATGGCTAGGGCCTTTAGTTCTACCACAGAGTAATTTTTTTCACTTGGGTATAACTTGCGGCTGGTCTACAAGTACAATTTAATATAAACCTTTAAAATGCTGAGAAATAGGTTCAATAATGACACAAAATAAAGGTATCTAGTCCCCTGTTCGCTCACACCAATCTAATCAGGCTTGAATGTCGTTTCTTTTTCTTGTTGGAACATTATTCGTTTACTCACAATTTCGCCTGTGCTGGCAACTTCGATCTATTTCATTCATGTACCTTCACTGCCCTCCAGTGGTCCTTATTTGATTACAATATGTGCTGAGCAAAGAGATTTTGGTTGACTAAATAGTTTATTTAAAGGCAGTTATGGAGTGCAGGGTTAACTGGGAGGCAAAGGGAGCGTTTCCCCTTTGTATTGCTTCACTTTCATATTTTTATGTTTAGTGGTGAGATTTGGGGGTCGACCTTTTGGTGAAATTTAATATGAGGTTGAGATTTAGGTAGGTGATAATTTCAAGATGACTTCATCTGCAATAGATTGACTATCCAAATAGCTTCTTTAACAGTCTTTACCTTATGATATAAAAAAAACAATGGTCTGAGGAACTGTCTTAGGCTACTTTATGAAGGGCAGACACAGTGAAAATATTGGAACCTTTCCTCCCAAATTACAACATAATTTGCCCTTTCCCAACTGGCCTAGATTCCAACTTGCTTCAAAACTGCAATAGTAAAATTCCTCATCTCAGTTTAACCATCAAAGTATTTTCAGTTTTGTGAGAAGGTATAACCAGATATTTCTCAAGTTCAGTATTGCATTTAACCACTAAGTATTATTGCTCTACAAGGCCCTTGTTTACACTGGAGTACTACATCTCTCTAAGAAACCGCTGTTCATAAACATGTTTTGGCACAATTCTGTAATGGGGGGCAAAACTTATCCGGATTACTCCACAGGAGTGATTGGTTCCGTTTTTTAGACAGAACATTATCAAACCCATCCTGCAGAGAACCAAAGATGGCCAGCATCCTGGTGGAAGCTTTGGGTCTTAGTGTGGTGTCACCTAGCCCTAGGTTCTGTTGCTGCATCAGCCAAACATGCAAGCACATGTGGGCCCGACGGGCCCAGGTAAGGATGTCTCCCAGGGTCTAAGATGAGAAGCAGAGGGCAGAAAACAATATAGAACCAGCAGTCAAGAAAGGAAATGATGGGACAGTGTAAACCCTCAAGATTGTGTGTGACTGAGAAGTGAGACGTATCCACAGAAGGGATTTCCAGGCAGAGGATTTTGAAACCTAGGGACTTTGTAGGACAGGTTGTATTTAATTGGCAGGCTGTATTTTGAGACTGCAGGGAAGTCAGGACACCGCCAAATAAGCAACCCCCAAAGGAAGGGACACAGAGCTCAGATACTTAATGCTTAGACTAAGAAGAAGTTATCCTAATTCAGAGAATACAGAAAAATTGTCTTAGAGCAATTCTCCCCATTCAGTATTCCTGTTAGTTAGAAACAGAAGAGCTCTAGGTGTTAGAGAATGGAGAGTGGAATATCATATATATTACAGGGCCTGCGGTAGCGGCCCTGTAATTATGGTTATGTTGCTCAACTCACAGAAAGAGCACTTTTTGGGCGTCTTATAACTTTGTGCCCCCTGGACGGGTCCTCACCATCCCTCGGAATGCCTTTGGGGAGCTTGGCATGGTTTTGTCCATGGGGGACAAAGTTATAGGGGGTCCCAAAATGTGTGGAAATCCTCATAGATACAATGGAAAAAATGTTTTGCTCATGCCTACAGCGCAAACCACTGGATGGATTTTCACCAAATGTGCACCAGCGGCAGCTGTTTGGTCCCGAAAGCGTGCTTTTGTAAATTTGGTCTAAATTCATCCAGTAGGATTTTAAAAAATGGCCAAAAAGTAGCTTAAACAAAATTAGTGATATCTGGGTTTGGTCCGTGGACTCACCTCCTGATACGGGGTCCGCAGATGCCTCTGGACCAATCAGAGCAGCATGATCTTCGTGGACATCGTAGGTGTCCGTTCATTGGTCGGTTAAAAACATGAGTTGGGTCAAAAGTTTTGAAACGGACGCCATGTTAGATTCGCGAACAGCGCCCGTAGTCCACGGACATCGCAGTAAAAACATATTAAAAAACACAACATTGGATTTGTAAAACAAATGAAACTTTCTCTGGGGAGGTGAGAGGTGATGAGGATGGGATGGGATATGGCAATAAAAAGCCAAACAGCTGATGTGTTTTCTTCTCCTATGTCCACGAATATCTCAGATGTTTTGGTGCATTCATGCGTATTTCTGCATTTCAGGGTTGGTGAAAAGCAGTTTTTGGAAGGCTTATAACTTTGGCGCCACTCAATGAAACTGCATGAAATTCTACAATATCATTTTAGACCTGACCCCAAATGGTTATGCAAAGGCTTGCGCTGTTTTGCCAAGAGGGGGTAAAATTAGAGTGGGGGTCCCAAAATATTTGAAAGGCTTATACATTTGGTGCTGTTTGACGAATCTGCACAAAAGTTTGCAAAAAGATTTGAGACCATGATATGATGAATGGTTTTGCAAGGTTTGGTGAGATTTTGTCATGAGGGGGCAAAATTAGAGGGGGGTCTCAACATGCTTAGATGGCTTATAATCTTGTTGCCGCTTGACCAATCTGCAGAAAGGTTTTCAAAAGATTATAGACCAAACTTTGAATGTTTGTGCAAAGTCTGAATGGATTTTGTCAAGTGGGGGCTAAGTTATATGTCTATTTTTTGTACATGCATTTTGACACTTTCAAAAAATAAAACATGAACGGATTTGCAGCAAACCCGTACAAGGAGCATTGACAAGGACCTGAAAGCATGAATTTGAAAATGTGTCCGTGTTTTTTCTTTTGAGAAGTGTCATAATGTAGGTACAACAAAAAGTGATATACCTTTGGTGACTGAGGTATAGCCTGTGTCCATGGGCAGTGGCCAGATTGCCCGGATCATGCCAATCTGGCTACTGACCATGACCACGAGGGACTGGAAATGGGGTTAAAGTGGGTATGGCCACCAGGGACCAGCTATGTGGGAACGGTTTTAAAATTGGAATAGGCTTGAATCGGGAAAATAAATTCTGTTCATGGCTACAGCCCGATGTGCTGGACGGGATTGCAGCAAACATTCGCGAGGAGCAACAGCAAGGACCTCAATGCATAGTTTTGTAAATCTGTCCTGTGTTTTATTTTTTCTAATACATTTTTTACTGGGCATCTATGATAAACCAAGCCTGATATGTGTTATTACTTACTTAGACTGGCATTTTGGTTTAGTCAGTCTAGCCCATTCTTACTGTGGCATGACTTTCTTTTACTTGAAATCTATGATAAAGCAAGCATGGGACTACTTGGCTAGACTGGCATTTTGCGGCCAGCCAGTCTAGCCCTTTCGTACTGTGGCATAACATTTGTTTACTGGGCATCTGTGATAAACCAAGCATATGTGTTATTAATTGGCTAAACTGCCATTTTGGTGCAGCCAGTCAAGCCATTTCTTACTGTGGCATGGCACTTTATTCTGGGCATCTGTAATAAAGTAAGCATGACTGGTGTTTTATGTGTCTAGACTGGTCTGCATTTTGCAGCCAGTTTGGACATGCTTTCTTATTGTGGAATGGCATTTTTAAAGGTAAAGCCAACAGGAGTATGTTCTTATGGGGGGATACTGCCATGTATTGACACTCCCAGTGTGTACATGCTTTCTTATACTACGATTATTGGCATAATATGCAAATCAAACAGGATTACATTCTTATATAGGAATTCTGGCATATTTTATTGCAGCCATTATGGAAATGTATGGGCACAGCCAGTTTGAAAATGTTTTTATACTGGCATATATTGTTGGTGAAGGCATCATGAAAATGCATTGGGAAATGCTTGTGTGTACAGTTTTACATAGAAAGTGTGCTGTATAATGCACCATTTTAACACATTTCTTTTTTGACAATTTCCAGGGAAGGAATACACCCCCAACACCCTAGGTTGGTTTGGGCTCCCTCTCTGCGCTCAGTTGCTCTGGCATATTTGGTGGAAATATTTTGCGCCACTCCAATTGAAAAATTCACCGGCTGCCACTGGATTTAAAGTGAGCATTGCTGACATAGATCAGTTTTCTTATCCATACCAGCAATGGTCACTTTAAATCACCAGATGAAGCTCCTGCCACAACCTATCCATGCCAGTAATAGTCACTTTAAATCATATGCATGAAAGCTGAAGCACTTCTTGTATGTAATATAAAGTGACCATTATCGGCATATATAGGTTGTGGCAGCAGCCTCTTGCATGTGATTTACACTGACCATTAATGGCATAGATATGATATGATATGATATGATGTGTTATTTATAAAATGCCTATACACAAGTATTTCTAGGCATGAAAAGACATGGTAGGGAGCCATAGGGAGGACGAAACAAACAATTGTATTAGGCCTTGTGTCATTCAGATCGTGCAAGTGCATGGGGAGGAGAAGTGCTAGGGGGAGGGAGAAGGGAAGTGCGGTCAGTGCAGTGGTTGCCCAGAGTAAGTGCAGTTGAAGGAGCCAGCTATGGGATGTGCAAAGGGGCGGGAGTAGGGTTACAGATACAGCCCTTAAGTGCGCTGAGGCCAGAGGCAGTGCGGTTGATTGCAGCATGTGGAAGAAGCCTGATGACCATTGAGTTCAGAGGGTAACCAGGCGACCAGCTAGCGCAGCAAACAGAGGTCAGCAAGGGAGAGCAAGAGAGAATGCAGACGCAAAAAGGAAGGTCGTGAGCTGCTTCCGTAACCTGAGGTGGTTCTGCACGAGTTTGAGAGGGGTAGTGATGCCATTCCAGTGGGGGGCCCCTGCAGAGGAGAGAGTTCTTCCTCCATCTCTCTACCTGGAGAAATGTCTGACTGTCAGAGAGTTAGAGGTAGCATAAACGAAGGGCCTGAGAAGGAAGATTTAGAAAGAGAGAATTGGATGTAATGCAGGCCCTGACCCCGGCCCCAGACAGCCTTGTGGACAATGCAGAGGGTCTTGAACTTGATCCTTGCAGCCACCGGGAGCCAGTGGAGAGATTTCCGGGCTGGACAGATACGATCCCTGGGCTTCAGGCCAATGACAAGTCCTTTATTCCTGTTCTGGATTAGTTTCAGCGGGCAGAGAGTAGAGGAAGGTAGGTTGAGATATAGGCTGTTGCAGTAGTCTAGCCTAGAGAGAACCGGAGCTCTGGAGACATTGAGCTTCTGGGGGAAAGTGAGAAAAGAAAGTATACCTCTGAGGGGGTGCAGCCAATAGTGGGACTTCTTTGAGAGGTCTGTGATGTGAGGGGTTAAGGAGAGATTGGAGTCGAAGATGACTCCAAGGTTTTTTGCCTCACAGGAAGGAGCAGCGAGAGGGCCCACGGAGGGGGGCCAGAGTGAAAGAGGGAAAGAGGGAGCAGGGGTCCCAATGAGGAGGATCCCTGTCTTGCTGGCATTGAGGCAGAGATTTTTGCAAGTGCACCATTCCTGAATCACGGATAGACAGTCAGGAATGAGCGAGAGAGGAGAGGAGGCAGAGGAGACCCTAAAGGACAGCAGAGTGTCATCCTCATAACACTGAAAGTTAGAGGAGAAGGTAGAGATGAGGTCGGCCAAAGGGGCCACGTAGAGGTTGAAAAGCCATGGAGAGAGGTTGGAGCCCAGGCGAACACCACATGTGGAGAGAGAGGTGGTGGAAAGAAAAGACCCCAATTGGACCTGAGAGAGATGGTCCAGGAGAAAGGAGGTCAACCAGGCGAGGGTCTGATCATGATGCCCAGGTTCTCACGGACGCGATTAGTCAGGATGGCATGGTTGAGGCTTTGGACAGAAGGAAGGCTAGAATCAAGATTAGTGAGCAGGTCTTCATGGTTGTTCAGGAAAGCAGTTTCCATGCCTCTGGCTGCTCTGAAGCCAGACTGATGCTCATGGAGACAAACAACAGATTCAGTGGAGAGTGTGCTAGGAGATGGCCAGCCATTCCAAGAGTTTGCCCAAGAAAGGAGTGATGGAGATAGGGCAGTAACTTGCCAGACAGGCAGGATCGGCAGAGGGTTTCTTCAGGAGGGAATGCACAAGCGAGTGCTTAAGTAGAGAAGGGAAAGTTCCAGTGGCAAAAGAATGATTGCAGAAATCAGGCAAGGCTGGATCGAGGATGTCAATGTGGTCCTTGATGGTTTTGTAGGAGCATGGGAGCACATGCTTGGATGACACTTCCATAGATCGGACTTGTCTAGAAATGTCATCGGGAGTGAGCGCAGAGAAAGGAGAAGGGAGGAGGAAAGGGAGAGACGGCCAAAAGAGGGCCAGGAGAGGTAGAGGGAGAGCAAGAAGAAAGAGAGGAGGATAGAGAGGACAGGATGTCCTGGGTTTTAGTAGAGAAGTGAGAGGCCAGAGCCGTGCAGAGGCCCTCGGAGGGAACAAGCGAGGGGAGACTGCAGCAGGACTGGCCAGCACCTTGCAGACTTTGAAGAGTTTGGCTGTGTTGTTAGAGGCCGCAGAGACATGGGCTTGGATGTAGGCTCTCTTCTTGGACAGTAAAGAGAGCCTGTATTGCCTTTGGAGCAGGCAACAGGCCGGTTTGTCAGAGGATGTGCCGGATTCCCTCCACTTCCTCTCGGCCACCCTACACCTGCGTTTTAAGGTGGCAAGGTTGCAGTCATACCAAGAGTTTCACTTGCAGGTAGGCTTCATGTGGATTCTTATGACAGGGGAAAGGATATGGCGAGTGTTAGTGATAGAAAGATGTAGGCTAGATAGGGCTGTCAGAGGGTGAGTCAGCCGCAGAAGTAGGAGGAGGAAAGAAAGTAGCAGCAAAGGCCTCCACTGACACACGCTTCATGGGCAGGATGACCGAGAAGGTTGGTGGCAATGCTGGGGTAGGCGTCACTTGTGGAACAGAGAGTGTCATGTGGGAGGAGAGCAGAAAGTGGTTAGTCCAAGAGAGAGGAATGGTGAGAGGGTTAGATAGGGGGATGTCAGAGGAGAAGAGAACATCCAAAATGTGCCTGGCAGAGTGTTTCAGACCAGAAGGTAGTATATAGAGAGAGAGAGACAGTATCGCAGAGATTGTGGAAGAGCCCCGAGGAAGAATTGGAAGCAAACAGATGGATGTTGAGGTCTCAAGTAGGAGAAGCTGAGAGGTAGAGGCAAGGAGAGAAGATGCGAGGTCAGCCCATTCATAGAGGAAGAGGATGACCTGGCCAGGTGGCCACAGTTAGAGAGGCCAGAAGAGACAGCAAGCCTACAGACCAGGCATTTAAAGGAAGAGAAGGCCTGTGTAGCGATGATAGAGGCAGGGACCCACTCTGGAAAGATCAGGACTACTCCACCCCCAGGACGGTTGGTTCTGGGTTTGGAGAGGATCTTGTAGCCCTGAGGGACAAGAGTGTCAAAACTTGTGACAGAACTGGCTGTGAACCAAGTTCGGTGAGAGCAAAGACATCTAGGTCAAGTTGTTCAAGAAGGTGATGGATGTCAGAGGAGTGTTTGACAGCAGAACGAGAGTTGAGAGTAGCGACATGGAGCAGGTTGCCACATTTGAAAGACTTCCGTGGAGGGGTATGGGCTTGAAGCACGCCGAGCAGTGGTGGTAGACGTGCCCGAGGGTAGGCAGAGGAGGAAGAGGAGGGTGCCAAAGAGGTGGCGGAAAGAGTAGCCGGAGAAGGGAGCAAGTTGATAAGATGCGGGAAACGCCTATCAAAAAGGAGGGGATTGGGTTGAGGGCCCTGAACCAGGATGGTGCCATTCAGACATTAATGATGGTCTTGGACGAGTGGAAGGAGGCCAAGAGGACCTCCCCACTCGTTCCACCATTAATAGGAGGAAAATGGAGAGAGAACAGAGACCATATGAAGGGTCCATAAGCCTGGAAAGGGCATGACAAAGAGGAGTCTGTGTGAGAAAGAACCGGTATAGGTATCAGCGATAGGGATCCCTGGGTTGGATACCAGGATGTCCCTCTTTAACTTCTTCCTTCCAGACTTAGTGAGTGGGATAGGATAGGAGATAGAGTAGTAGCTAGAGAAGATGGGAGAAACAGAGAGCACCATAGGAGGTGCAAAAGAGGTAGGTGGAGAAGGGCATGAGAGAAGAGACAGACACACAGCCCTCTGCCACACAACTCAGAATGTGCAAAAGGGGGTGAAGGGGGGCGGGGGTCACAACAAAGGTAGACACAGGAGGGGAACAGGTAAGTCACAACAATGAATGCACGCCTTGCAGGGGGGAGGATCAAGATGGGGGGGCCCAGAGAGACTCAGTAACAGTGCCACAGTTACCGGAATGCGAAACACCCAGATTCAACTTCCCTAGAAGGTGGGAAAAAGGTTATGTTTTTTGGGGCACAGCACAATACAACACACCCAGATTCAACTTTCCTAGGAGTGGAAAAACAAAAGGCTCAATTTTTTGAGCACGGCACAATACAACACACCCAAAATCAACTTTCCTAGAAGCGGAAAAAAGGCTACATTTTTTGGACCACAGCACAATATAACACACCCAAATTCAACTTTATTAGAAGGGGGGAAAGGGCTATGTTTTTTGGAGCACAGCACAATACAACACACCCAGATTCAACTTTCCTAGAAGCGGGGGGTAGGGGCTGCGTTTTTGGAGCACAGCACAATACAACACCCCCCGATTCAACGTTCCTAGAAGGGCGAAAAAGGCTATGTTTTTTGGAGCGGAGCACAATCCAACACACCCAGATTCAACTTTCCTAGAAAGGGGAAAAAAGGCTATGTTTTTTGGAGCACAGCACAATACAACGCACCCAGATTCAATTTACCTGATAAGTAGCAGCACAGTGACGGCTCCAGGCTACTTGCTACCACCGCGGACACTGGCAGACACCACTGGGGCTGATAATTGCTGTTGCTGTCCTTAGCCTCTGGGTACTTTGCCAAGGGGATGCCATGCAGAAGCTGCCTGGACGGCTGCCCAATTAGGGTCCATTTCACCAATGGAAGGCGGTGGGCAGGAGGGAGGGACGAGGGGGAAGGGATATGTAGCTGAGAAAAGGGGAGAGGGTACAAGGCGCTAGGCGCCAAGGAGCGTAGCGATAATCAAGTGGAGGCTAGAAGCCCTGCACAAGTGCTGCAGTGCTAAACCAGCATGCAAGAGAAGTGTTCATAAATATGAGCCCGCTGACTCAGCTGCGCAACACTTACTCCAGCCACGAGGACCCAGCAGAATGAAACGGAAGCCTGTGTGCAGTGAAGGCACATACACAGGTCGGGCCCGTTCACCAATGGGAGGCGGTGGGTGGGAGGGACGGACAAGGGGGAAGGGATAGGTAGCTGAGCAAGAGGGAGAGGGAACAAGGCGCTAGGCGCCAAGGAGCGCAGCAATAATTGATTAATTAAGTCGAGGCTAGAAGCCCTGCACAATCACTGCAGCGTTAACCAGAATGCAGGAGGCGTTTGAATAAATATGAGCCGACTGACTCAGCTGTGCAACACTTGTGCAGCCATGAGGACCCTGCAGAATGATAGGTTGCAGCTGTAGCCTTATAAAAATGGTATAAAGTGCTTCCATGTAGTGCACTGTTGGTGACAACATTTACTTGATTCTTTTATGTGTTACCCTAGAGAACCAATTGTAAATTGTATCGCTTTTTACAGAATGTTTTGCAAACATTGTGCTGCAAAATGCATAATTTCCGTACATTATTTTAAAGAAATGTCTTAAGGAGAACGCCCCTACCCTCCCTGAACTCTCCTTATTTTATTTGGGGCTCCCTCGCTACGCTCGGTTGTGCTAATTTAAGGAATAATTAAGAACCCTCCACTGAAAACATTCACCACTCTGCTCTGCTAGTCAAGGACACCTCAGCTAGCACCACAGACGATAAATCCCTTCTTATGAAACTCCAACTCTCACCCTCCACCTCACACAGCGTCCTACTCATTTACAAACCCCCTGGCTACAACACAAACTTTGCAGACACACTCAGTGACGCTCCGGCAACTACCTTCAACCTACATCCAGCACTCACCATCGTAGGTGATTTCAACATCTGGTTTGATGCTCCTTCAGACCCCATGACCCGCTCTCGCACAGACAACCTAGAAGCCTTCAACCTGACACAACATATTTCTACACCCACCCACAATGGAGGCCACACCCTTGATGAGGTCTTTAGCATCACAAACATCATATCCACACTGTCTCCACGCCCCCTAACATGGACAGGTCACTCAGTAATCTTCTTGTCTGTACCACTCTTAACCGTGTTCTGCGCCAAAGGTCACAACCAACCTCCACACCTGTCACCCCACTCTGGAACAAAGTTATCACCCTGGATATAGCCAACTCCCTACTCAACTCACTCCTAGCACTCTGCCTCCAGGAAGGCCACCCCCCAATCAAACTCTTCGACCACTGGCTCTCCAACACTCTCGTACCTCTCACCCCAACAAAACAGCCCTCTTCGAGATCAGGCCCCCACCCAGGTGGTACACCACCAACCTCAAATCGCTAAAAACCCTCAAGCACCGCCTGGAACGGACCTAGAGAACCAACCCAACCACCCAAAACAAAAGCAAGACTAATAAGGGCCTACAGAGTGGAAAACATAAAAACCAAGAAAGCATTCTATGGGAACATCATCTTGAACTCTGCCATCATCTCTAAATGAGAGATAATGCCCTGCCCATTCCCACCCAAACTGCCTCCCAAAGCAAACTTTAGCCTCTTTCTCTCCAATCTCACACCAGGAGTTCCTCTTGCTCCTAGCGCAAAGCCGCCTAACGGGCTTCTCTCAGGATCCCTGCCCACCCACCCTCCTCAAAACATTCTAGCCTCAACCTGTGCAGGCAGTATTGCAAGCTCAATCCTTAACCACTCCCTAATATCGGGAACCTTCCTGGAAGCCTTAAAAACCTCCTACATCAAATCCCTCCTCAAAAAAGCTACTCTCAACCCATTCCTCTACCAGAACTACCCGATCATTTCTGACACCTGCTTCATTGCCAAACTCATGGACCACACAGCATACAAGCAACTAGGCCATTTCACTGAAGCCACCAACCTCCTTAACCCTGGCCAATCTGGCTTCGGACCCCTCCAAGGAACAGAGTCCTCCCCAATGTCCGTTTGGGACGACCTAAAAAGAACAGCGGATGTGGAAGGATGCGCAGTACTCATTCTCTGTGACCTCTCTGCCACCTTCAATATCATTGACCACACCATTCTCCTAGACAGGCTACACACTTTGGGAATCAAACACTGCCCTTACATGGATCTCCTCTTTCATCTCTAATCGCTAGCAAATTATGCTCCTCCACCCTTTCACCTCCTCCTGATCAGTACGGAAAAGGGTCCCACAGAGAGCATCCCTATATCCCTCCAACATACATCTGAGCCTTCTCCTCACACTCAACCACTCCCACAATCTCACCTGCTACAACTACGCAGATGATACCCAAATCATCCTTAAAATCCCAAAGCCGCCAGTCTCCAACCACCCAGATCTGTCATCATGCCTCTCGGATATTGACTACTGGGTGACAACCAACCACGTCAACCCAGGGAAAACAAAAATCCTAGTCTGTGAGAAAACAGCACTCCTTCCCCAACCTATTCCCTGGCCTCACTCCCTAGGCCCCCTAACTCCTCCTACCCACCCTCGGGCAACCTCCGCCTCTGTGAAAAACCTTGGGTGCATACTAGACATGGATGTATTCCTCTCCCAACACATCAACTCTGTATCCTCTTCCACTTACGCATCCTAAGGCGTATCTTCCCTTACCACACCTATCCTCACTGTTTCTCTGCCATCATCTCCATCCTCCTCTCCCACTTAGTCTATACAAACTGCCTTTATCTAGGAGCACTGGCATTCCAGCCAAGGAAACTGTAACAAATCCAAAATGCTGCGGCTCGCCTCATTAGCCTCCTTGCCAGAGAACACATCAGCCCCACATTAAGAGTCCTCCACTGACTCCCTATTGGCCGATGCACTACCTTTAAAGCCATGTTTATCACTCACTGTGCCATCCACATCACAGACCTGGAATTCCTCCTAGACAAATTCACTACCACCCTTCGAGGACACTCCGATCCGGCACAGCATCTCTCCGAGTTGCCCCACATTACAACTGCACCAGACTGGGTGGATCCTCCTTCTCTGCCCAAGCTCTGATCATCTGGAACTCTCTGCTCCTCCACATCCACAATATTGATAATCACTTGGAATATAGAAAGGCCCTCAAAACCTGGCTCTTTCCTTCCTCCTCTTGAAACTGTCTCGCACTCTATAATATTGATACGTGCACAGACGCACTGGCCCAAACCCGACAACACCTATCCACCCAAACCTCCCTGAATGCCGGCAGCGTTCGCAGCGGCCCACCATGATAAACTCGGGCCCACAAATGCCAGATGATCGTACATCACTCCCTGTCCCTCCAGGCCCCTCTCCCACTTCTCAGGCTCTCAATCTAGGGAGGCCACAGTTGTCAAGACCAACCAATCGCGTGGGACCTAGGAAAATGATATCAACGATGAACTCCATCCGAGTTTTAGATATGTATCCCTTGCATCCACGCACTATCAAATGCAGCTATGGCTATGGAAATCCAGTCTGGCAGCTCGCATAGCTGTCCGCACTGAAACCCCTGACGTACCGCAACACCTCTGTATACAGCGACAATCTACAAAGAATGTTGGTCTAGCTGGGCACACATCGAGGCGCCGGCCCTAGCACTATATTCTAAACCACCAACAGCACCCACCCATGTGCCTGACCAACGGGCTGCTTACTGAAGCTTGACCAGCCCACTTAAATCCAAGCCTGGCAAAAATCCACACAAGCATCTTAAAGGTTAACTCTTAGAATCTCCCAGACATGGACATCGGTCCCCGAGGGTGTTCCAATGACAAAGTGCATTGAGGCCATACAAATGGTTAAAGGACGCTATATGAATGACAAATATAATACAATACAATAATCCACAAGGTTTTGGGACCCCACAAATCGTTTAGAAATCCTGGTGCCCCTTTAGGAGCTATCCGCCCTGCCCCCCACACACCTCCGCACCGAAATCTGTCTGCGCCACTGCATGACAATACTCATAATTAGGTCGGGACCTGCTAGTATTGCATGTAGAAATGCTTGGTCAAGATCGGGCAAATCCATAATGAGGACCTTGGTTCATGATAAAAAAGTTTTTGTCAGAAACTAGAAATTCAAATAAACACCAGCAGAGGGAGGTCTTTACCTATATAAATGTCTAGATACAATGTGGCAGGCTGGAGTATTTTTTTTAATGATTTATAGTTGACGCCTTTGCATCGGATTTCAGCAGTTTTTGCTTTTTATTTTAGACGGATGTCTTGCATTGATAGAAGGCTTATTTTTATAACCTGTTGCATGGGTTTTCGCATCCTAGTTGATCTGTTAGTAACTCTCTCCATCACTTTGTCAAGGTCAAAATTCGTCAGTTATGTCTTAAATACAGAACATTATGCTGCCTTCATTGAAGGCGTACTCATTGAGGAGGCACACAGGTATGGGGATGTTCGTCACACACAAGCAGATTTCTCGCAGCCTCATTTTGATGTTGGCGGAGAGTCTCGTGGAAAGAGCACTGCAGCTACCAGTCGCATGTGGCCTTTCCGTCAGATTCCATGTTTTTTCATGCGATGCGGGCCTTGCACAGTTAATTTGCCACATGCTAAGTCCGGGTGTGCGGGCTAACCTAAGTGTATTGAAAGCACAAGACACCAAGGGTTAAAAAAAAAAAACATGAAAAAGGACCCCGTGTGTAACCTGTGTGCCCCGAACTCCTGTAAGCACTGCAACCTAGTAACATACTGGAGGCTAGGAGATGCCTTTTGTGCCCGGATACCACCCGCTCTGGGATATAGGACTCAGTGGGGTTATACAGGGTAACCCTTCTCTGTCCATCCCTATCCTCCTGTCCTCCTGTGTTGGGCCAGACATTCTGCATGAAAATCTCTAGGGCTGCCTAAGAAACAGAAGTACAGTGATAAACGGTACAGGGTTGGGACCCGTTGCAAGCTGCACATTGACCCCCCCCCCCGCCCACGGCCAGAGGAATCCGTGAGCCACTTGCCTGTCAGGAACTACAAGGTTCCCCGGCGTCACTTATGGGAAGAACCACAGATCTACAAGCACCCACTCGCAGGGTCCTGCAGATGTCAGAAGGAAGATGAGCACATTACCGCCACGTCCCTCTTCCTCACCACAGTAATTACACTAGGAAGGTGTCCTGCCTTCCGACAGAACCATTTCCCAAAAATTCGTAATTTTTTAAATGTTATCTTATCTGGGTATAAAGCATCAGATCTGTCCCATAAACCTCCTGTACATACAAAAGGAACTGGGACGATTTTACCACCGAGAGTGGACCGTCAATACTGTGAGGAGGAAGAGTAAGACTAGGAGTGACGAAGATCACCGGTAAGTAATCAGAGCATTACCTCCACGTCCCTCTTCCCTGTCACAGTACTTACTCTATGAAGTATATCAAAGCTCCAAAGATCGGACCGACACAAACTTGGCCCAAACAGAAATGACCTCACCCCATGGAGATCCCAAGCGACCACGCCAAGGAGAGTGTGACATAGGGGTAAAATGGTCCACTTAGCCCTCACACTTATACAAACCAAAACACAATCACAAAGGTAAAACAGGGACAATCAAGAGGTATACCTCCTTTGTTTTTTGTGGTAATGCGGGCCAAGGGAAGGCTATACTCTCAAGAGGGGTGTGAAGGTGAGCCAGTAGTGACCCAAACAACACAGTATCACAGTCTGAAATAAATGGAAGGTCGAATCAAGGTTCTATACAAATATAAATACCACATTAAATACACCACCTGCATGTAGAACAAAAAGAGATTGATATACAAAAACCCACACCAAAGGAAAGAGCAGAGATGTGACAGGCTGGAGAAAGCAGCACTCTGAGCGTAGTTCCAGGGGTGGTAGGTAAGGTGCTACCATAAAAAGGATGTTGGGTTGAAAACAGAAGCGATCATGACCTAAACAGTCTCTGGAGTCCAAATGAACCCTAGGGGCAGTTCAATGTCAACAGTACCTGCATTCAGTTCGTGGTTGGCTGACTCATCAGACCCGGTGTCGAGCGATGATGCAAGCTGATCAAACTCAGTTTGGGCACGTAGTATCGTTGAGGCCCAGGCAGCAAGTGATATCCAGTAGGGTGAATGCGGATGCTTAGTGCGGTCGAACAACTGCAGTTCAATGATGCAGGTCGGGGCGGTCCAGGGAATGCTCCGGAGGTGGTCGGGCTGAGTCAGGCTTTAGCCACTGGGAGGTGTCAGTGAGTGACACTCCAGTGGTTCGAGTTGGCAAGTTACGGTTGTCGAAGTGGTGATCAAGGGTGCGTCGATGGCGCGTCAATGAAGTGGCAGTTCACGGGCTAGCTGGGCTGAGCCATAGTTGTCACCGTTGGTTAGAGTTGGCCATTGACCCTCTGGTGATTTGGTTCAGGTTTGAGCATTGAGCAGTCGCTTGGGGCCTAGCAGGTGACATGCTTTACTAGGACATGCGTGATGAGGTGACAAACCGTAGTTGAGTGTGGGCGCTGGTTAGATCCATATGTCCAATGTTGGTAGTTAATCAGATTTTTTGTCGTTTAGTAATAATCCAGTCTTTAGGTTTGTAGATATGGGGCCTCATTACGAGTCCGGCGGTAACTGCGGAGGTAAAACCGCCTGGTTACCGCCGGTCTCGTATTACCATTCCGCCTCCGTGATTCCCAGAATTACCGGGGCATTACAACCCCGGTTTCCCGGGAATCGCGGAGGGGGAATGGTGTTAATCCCCATTCCCATTGAGTCCTATGGCACTCAATGGGAATGGGGATCATAGAAACACCGGCAGCATCTCGTAATGCTGCCGGTGTTTCCTCGTCCGCCTGCAGGAGTTGTGCAGGCGGACGAGGTCAGACCTGGCGGGAACATTACCTCTCGCCTGCAGGAGTTGTGATCGCCCAGCATGGAAACAACGGTGGCGGCGGGTTTACCACCACCGTTGTTTCCATACCGGGCGATTTGTAATGAGGCCCATGGTGTTTTATTGGTATATGTTACCAAAACCAGTGTGGCATTGTGCTAGAAGTGAAACAAAAAAGCCGACGCACGTTTCAACCAAAGTCTTTCTCAAGGCTTAGAGTAGTGAATGGAGTGATGGGATGATGTGAGGGTTTAGAAATCCAGTGCCGTGACATAATGTGAGAATTGCCATATCATTATATAGATATTACGCATTATTACATCATAATAAAGACAATTGTTCATGAGAGCAGTCAAGGTCACAAAGTAACATGGAACAAGAACCATTGATTTTGAAGTGCGTGGTGCGTGGTGATTTGTGATGATTCCATTACAATCCATAATACATATGTCATTTAGTATTGCAACGAGAAATTTGGTCAGCATCACAATTTAAAGATTAGTTGGAGAAAAACACAGTACCAAGGAAGGAAAAAGGGGGAGAAGAATGTTGGGAGAAATATTAGAGCCACTGTCAGTTAAGAGGGCTGGTTGATGAGTTCAGGAAAAATGTAGGGAGAACTGGTGATGGATCTTACCAGGGATGTTATGTAGGCTGGGCCATATTAGAGCTGTTGAATGTTGACACGCGTTAGGATGTCAGAAGGGTGGCTGATTAGCCTGATCTGTAGGAGAATATAATAGGAATATATGAGGCCCTGGGTAGTGTCCATTTGCTTGCATCCTAATGGTAGGTGGAAATTAGCGGTAAATTAGAGTCCCCGGGGATCGAGGCTGGGGGGTGTGGGGAGTCTGCAATTTGTGCCGTATTTTAGTCCCTTGCAAGATACCGCCCCTTAAAGGATCAATTATGTGATCGAGTTGCTTGGTTGGAGTGTCAGTGCCCATGGTGGTGGTATCTATAGTGAGACATGGGGTGTGTTGGCAGGGGGGCCAGTTAATTAATATTTGACTGTGAGGCCCAGGGGCTGAGTGAGTCACTGCCGTGTGAAGCGCAGTGAATTTATGGGCTGTGGGGCTGGAGGCATATGGATAGTGCCTGCACGTTGCTGTGGAGCGCGTCCTGGATAATGGCGGTGCCCTGCCCGGTGGTTAGTGTTCCTGGTGCCATGGGACCCAGAGTGCATGCTGGGGCAGGTCACGGCAGTTAGTGCGAGGTTGCTAGGCATGGTGGCCAGGTGCGTTCGGATTGTGCCACCCGATCTGAAAAATAGCCATAAATGGCGCGATCGCGGTAGTGCGAGGGGGCAGGGTGCGTAGCCCCGTGAAGATCGAGTGTGGAGCTGGCTAGGGGGAGAGTCCGGTGGGGGGTGATGGAATCACGTGAAGTGGAGCGAGCCCCTGCTAAATCTCAAGCACTAAGGTTGCAGTGGTTGGAGACCTACCTGGCCAGGATCGGCGAACTGTTCCAGCCGCAGTCTTGCTGGAATTTGAATCACGGACTGGTTGGTCCGATCACTTCCTGTTTGGAGGACCGTGCCTCCATGTGATTGGTTTGTTGGTGTAGTCCGGCGATTGGCCAATCCTGACTAATAGGCGGGGAAGGGTGGGCGGGACGTGTTTTGGTCGTCTTTTGCAGGTTGGGCTGCATGCAGGAGCTTCCTGGTTGGCGGTTCGTACCTGCGCACCGGTTAGTTGTGTGGGCACGGCATGTGAGCCCCGGTGGGTCCATTAAGTTAAGCATGGGTACCTTGGTGTTAAAATCTCTGCATCTTTGGCTCTTGATAATCAGGTGGCTAGTGTCTGTAGTACCGGGCACGTTAAACTCTGCATTTTGCGGAAAGTACTGCCTTATATTCCGGTTGAATGCCAGGCACCGGTAGTGGCAGCCTTGGTCCTCAGCACGCTTGATTATTGTAACTCTCTTTATCTGGCCCAGCCTCGCTATCTGATCCAAAGTTTTCAACTGCTGCAAAATGCCGCCGTACGTTCTATACTTCGCCCTCCCTTTGGATCCCACATTTCTCCTCTGCTTAAGAAACTCCACTTGCTTCCTGTGGCCAGTCGGATCTTGTTTAAATCACTATGTCTGGTGCATCGCGCCTTCTATGGCTTGGCCGCTGAGTATCTTCAAACTAAGTTTGTCCACTACTCTCCTTCCCGTCTACTGCATTCTCAATCTGCGTGTTTTCTTACTATCCCCCACTACCGTTTGTCACGTCAGGGAGGCTGCGCCTTCTCGGTGGCGGCTGCTAAATCCTGGAATAAGTTGCCTATTGCTCTTCGGCACCTTACATTCCGTCGATTGCTGAAAACTACTCTGTTTTAGGCCACCCTTCCTTCTTATGGTATTGTTGTGGCCTTTCTGGTCCTCTACTATCCTCAGTAACTAGCGCCAAGATACCTTTTGGTGTACGTGCGCTTTACTAAATTTCCTATAACATAACATAACATGGGTAAAGTGCTCATAACGGTCCTGCACGTCCAATTTAATTGACAGTGCCCCTTCAATTACGAAAGGGAACCTGATTAGGGTTCCTTGGTCGCTCTCTGTTGTAGGATGATAGCCAGGCCAGTTATGTGATAATAAGCCTAATACACCATGGATATTAGGGTGGGCCGTGGTAGAGATGGCGGTGGGTCTCTGGTATGTTGTCCTGTTGGGTTGTGGGTCAGATAGTGGGGGGGCTATATCAGTAGTGCTCGTGGAGATCAGTGGGAGGAACCGAACATTTCAATGTGCGGAGAGCCATTAGGCCCCTTGGGATGATGCCCGTTCTTGGGGGGTATTGTGCTTGCAGGGCGCTTAGATGTTCCCTTATTCTGGTTCTGAGCTCTCTTATAGTACTCCCAATATATTTCCGTTCACATACACAAATAATCACATAAACAATGTCCGTGTCCCGCGAGGGGACCTCGTAATGTGGCGGAATGGGTTGAACGGCGCCGCAGCCTTTTACGGCGCCGTTTAACCCGTTCCGCCAGGGCCGTAATGAGGCCCAAAGACTGGACTATTTCTAAACGACAAAAAATCTGATTAACTACCAACATTGGACATACGGATCCAACCAGCGCCCACACTCAACTACGGTTTGTCACCCCATCACGCATCAACTACTCAGGAACCTTGGAGCAGGCCAAAGTCTGAGCACGAAACACGAGGTGCGCAGGGGACCACCAATCCCGAACCTACAACTCCACAATCTTTGAAACCTTACTAGGACATGACACAATGTCGAGCTGGTTTAGATGCAAGCAATAGTTCTGCTGGTTGGAGGAACGACGACACCAGAGCCAGCGCCTTCCTTGTTGTTCAGGATGGAGGAAACCCAGAGTGAGTTTGGTGCGATAGAACAGGGTGCTTCGGCTGGTCTGGCACTCCAATTGTTGTGAGGCCTTCACAAAGGACTTAGAACGAGGTGCTTCCATCCATGGTCTGCTCCCTGAGCTTTAGAAGATCTGTTGCAGAATGGTTGGTACTGGTCCACAGCACTGCCCACTTCCGATGTGCCCTGGGAGTTTTTAGGGGACAGATCTTCCTTCTGTCTTGCACGTCTCCTTCTTTACCTCAGGCTGAGAGCTTTGGACAGTGCAACTGTCCCAAAGGAAGTCTAATGAGAATATTCAGAACTACTTTCTGGCCTTAAAGGATCTTTGAGGAACTGAGGGAATTTGCCTGTAGAGTTGACAGACCAAGGCTTAAGTCCTCAGGTGATTGGCCTAAAGCTAGCCTGCTTAAGGGACCAATCCCTGCTCCTGGCTGGAGTGGACCTTGCCCTATTGATGTCACACCCAATGTGCATTGCTCCAGAGGAGGTGGAGGAGACAGGAAAGGAGACAGAGAGAAACAAGATGGTGGAATCCTTCTTCCAGTGTCCAGAACCGTCATGCCGATCCTACTCCCGCCCTCTTCCCACCTTTAGACAACAAAGACCTTTGGACATGCAGCACACTGGTGTGGGGTTAATCCTCCTTAATGGGTGTATTCCTTTGATACATGGGCCCAGGACAGTGGCCTGCTCTGTGTCTCTCTCTTGGAGAGGGGTTTGCTGGCCCTCACAAAGGGTATCAAAGAGAGGCTGGGTCCGCAGGGTTTCTGGTCTGCTATTTGGCAATATCGGTCCGCCTGACCCGAAAGCACATTCCCTTCCATAGCAGAGCTGACTCACAGGAGCTGACACATGTGCAATATCAAATTGGATGTGTCGGCCACGATCATAAATAGCGACATGCACAATGCCTAAACTCAGGCATAACTTATTCTTACAGATCACCCTACCACCAGCATGGCGTACCCATGATCATCATAGTTTTGCTACAGGGGCCATATCTTACATTTTTGAATGTCACTGCGACGGTCAAGTGGGAATCTTGTGACTGCTGAACCTGTGCCAGGATCAGAGCAGGTGCTGCGGAGCAGGCTACTGAAGCAGCGGGGCACAAGTACACTATGCCTTTGGCCCACATCATGTTATGTACAAATGAAAATCATAAAAAGCCAGGTGCTATGGAGAAACACATATCCAGAACACTGAACAGGACTACCTCAGGGGAGCCAAAAAGGTAGGACTAGCACTAGGAGTAATGAAGATTACTGGTAAGTAATCAGAGCAATACCGTACCTGGATTCAGTGTAGATGCATGCATTTGTGACCCACCTGAGGAATTTGAGGAGGCTAGACGCTGGTAAAACGAATTGCAGGAAAGCAGACACATGTATTGTAGATTGCAGGCAATCAACATACAAATACCTGTCAGCTGGTGAGTTAGAATGTCACGCAGGCAATAACCAGTCACAAGGCACACTTACATGACAAACACATCCAAGCAAAGCCAGATGAGTTGAAGTGAAGAGCAGGTGTAGAATAGAGGGATTATTGTGCAGTGAAGAGGTGAAGGGGAGGAGAGATGAGAAACGGTGGACTGGAGGAGAGAAGAGTTATTGAATAGGGAGAGAAGAGAAGGCAGAGATGAGGAGGAAGAGGAGGAGAGAAAGGGAGAAGTTGTAGAGCATGGTGAAGAAGCAAGGGGGATTAAAAGTGAAAGACAGCGGAAAAGAGGAGGCACAAGGGAGGGTAAGGAAGAACAGAGTTAAATTGAAAAAAGTGCCAGAATGTCAAAGAGGAGAGAGAGCAAGAGAGATAGAGATCATTACAGTGAGGGAGAGGGGAACGAGAGAGGCTAATGGCGAGAAGGAAGGCAATAGAAATAATGGAAAACAGGTGACAGAGATGAGCAGGGGAGAGAGTAGAGAAGAGGAGAAAAGGCAATGATGAGGGGGTGAAAGCAGAGGGGGAGGAGCTGGAGACAGGTCCCAGAACCTTTATTTTGGGAAATATTATTTTGTGATGGAGCGGGCCAGTGTTTCAGCCATGGGCCCAGCAAGCCCACCCATTGAGGTTGCCCTTTGCCACTAGGAGAGAAAGCTTAATTGCTCCTGGGGCTCAATGGGCCGTATTGCAAGTTCAGCAGTGTGGAGAAAAGTCTGGAATTGAAAATTGTATGTACTTCCCTAGCACACTGCTGCATCATAGCATTGAGTAGGTACTGCCAACTGCCATGTTTAAACAACTGTTTCTTGCTAGTGCGAGGTGAGGCTTTAGGCTTTACTGCACATGTCCTTGAGATGCAGGCTCTTCACCTGGTGTGTAGCTATGCTCTCCTCCACATCTAATACTGTGTGAGATCCTCTGAGGAGTATATTCAGTGCCACTAAATCTAACACTTCATGCTGTCCTTCCTGATAGCACTTTCTCGACATGTGAGAACGCAGCTGGTATCAGAGACTTGTATGGTGGGTCTTTGTTTGTTGCTTGAAACATTGTTTCAGTATTATTACTTGCCCTGTCTGGACTTCCCCTTCCATTGAAATGCATGTGTTCCTTTGGGCATAAGAGTATGGGGCATGGACGGAGGGGGACTTTCACTTGCATCAAAGTCTCGTACTGTCATTGGTTTGTTTTTGTCCTGCTGTTTGTTTTTAATAATATATTGTTCACTAATCCACTGTAATAGTCAGTGGTTATTTTTCCATGACAAGATTGGTGCTGGAGATGTCGGAATTCCCCCTGCCCTCCAGCCAAGTGCAAGAGTCACCGGGCGCACCTCCTGGTGATGCCCGTAGGCCCGTGAGAGATGATTATGTTAGAGGGAAGAGCTGGCCAGGGCACCTGCATACTCTGGGAAGGTGCACAGAGCAGAGGAAAAAGAGCCAACCCAAAATCATGGGTTGGTGAGCAGAGGTAATTGCACCAGTGTATTGTTATGCCTCGCATAGTATTGTTTGAAATGGGTTGAGGAAAATGTTTGTCTGTAGTTAAAGAATTCTGAAATCGGAAAACTGTTATGATTATCCAAGGATACGGAAGGGAAGGTACCCTGCCTACAAAACTGTTTATCTGAATAACAAGAAGAAAAAAGCAAAAATCGGTTGGCCACTGCAACTTAGAATACAAAATAAAAACAGCGCATCCATGCTGCCTACTGACTCAAGAGAGCCTGAGACCTGTGCGCCAGTCAGAATAATGTAGTATGGATCAGGGACTAGGATGGATGTGTTCTGTGTAAGTGTGGACCAAATAATGTGGATGAGTGCCCCATCGTTGTCCTGTTTAAACCTGTACTTTGATACTTGAAACCCTAAATGTACAACTCAGTTGCAACCCTGCTTTATATTTCACTCTTTCCTCTATCCTAGTACAAGAGGTGTAACAGGTTTTGTTTCTACTGATTATGTGTCTTGTCTTTGACTCTCATCTACCCAAGTCTCTGAAAAAAGCTTAAATACTGCTCTGCATTGTGGGTAGTGTAATAGGGGATATAAGCTGTGAACCAGCAGTCATCTAAATCTAGCCAACGCATGCCGGTGTCACTGAAAGTTCTGTATGGGGCAGGAATAGAGGCCAGGTGGTGATAATCGATGTGGCAGAGAAGTCAGAAATGAGCCGTACTAACTCTGCCAGCCACAGGACACAATAGCGTCCCGATGTAGACAGGGTTAGGAATGTCCTGGATCCATAATAAGTCATACGTAGTTATGGGTTAAAGGAGGGCTTTAGGTTATGGGTGGTAGTGAAGAGGAAAAGGGGCATGGAGGAACTCCCCAAATAAAAAACTAATTCATAGTAAAGATTCAAAGTACTAGCCACAACGTAAAGTAACATGAAGTAATTATTTTCATTGAAATGAATTGGAACCAATATAACAAACCTATGTAAGACATTAGAAAAAAAAGGTGCATGTGTACACCAAAGGCAATGGGACTGTTATCTAGATTGGTATACCAAAGCTACTAAGAGACAGACTGAGTCCAAAACCCAGGCACTGAAAGACACCCAAGAAAATCTCCAGGAGCAAGTTAAATCCCTGAAAACCGAGTACTCCAACCTACAAGTACAGATCCACAAAACTGGGTACGAACATTTATGTCCCGTAATCCAAGATGAGCACCTGCCAAAGGAAATTCCTGAAGATCAATTCTGGGCACTTACTTCCCTGCCATTTTACACTCGAGCATTAAGCGGATAGTCCAGACTCCACCCAACCATCAACCAATCATCAGTCCAACCCAATAAACCTATGGCCGGCCAGTTCAACCCTGAAACACAATTTGCATACTTTTGTAGTCCCCTTCCTTAGCCAAGTAACCAATGTTTGAAGGGTTCTCAAATGTAATGGCCCAAAAAAGTACTAGTTCATTCCCACTTAGACAGCTCCCTGGAGGAGGCTATACTTTAGTTACTTTACATGCACTCTAGAACGCTACTGATTTGATTCATATTGTGCAGAGATTCCCAAAGATAACTGAATATTCTGTTAACTTCCAAGAGAAGCTTCAGATTATAATAAAGATTGCTATCACCCCACATGTGTTGATTTCAATGTATTGTTGCGAGCTGTGCTGCCCACAGATACATTTACCCTGCTGAAAGTGCACGCCAACTGGCCAGCTGGATGACTTACCACCTCCAATGTCCTAAACACCTTTACTGATACTTTACTATCACTGAAATGTGCCCTCAAAAGACTGGTTGGTCTAAAATGAATGCTTGCAAGCGAGCCAAGGGTGAAAATACTTGAAATATCTTGAGCTTCTGAAACAATGTTTTGAACAATACTCTGGGATCGTTGATGCAGCCATTATAGAGCCTCAAGCTGTGGTGGCTCTGTTTGTTATGGGTTTGTAACCTAAGGTATCGGACGTAATTAAGGCCGTGCTGATAGGATGGGAAGGAAAGGGTTTGGCAGAGGTTTTACAAGCTGCACAGCACATCCATGAAATTATTGAATGCTAGAAAGAATCTACCGAAGCCAAACTTGTGGCTTTGCAGATACAGAGTTTACAACCTTTGCAGGGAAGGAGAGCATTCCACCCTAGACCAGGAGGGCGAGGATAGGAAGAGGGAGATGAGCTCCCCAATCACATAAACCAGCGGAAACTACTGAGAGATATTACACAAATATGTACAGTGATCAGTGTATTTACTGCAAAGAGTTTGGACACCGGAAAGCCGACTGTCCACATTGGCCTCAGTGTGACAGTCGAGGTGGGCAGCCATCCGTGCCAACAGAATGACTAGGTCCCAGCTGTAAAGACTGGACGGGGGTTATCTGTACTCATGCCATCTATTTGGCAGAGTAGAAGAAAAGAGCACCCCAGCCAGGATTCTCTATTGTGGTAGCAATGGACAAGCAATCAAGGCTTAGCTCTCAAGAGGTGATGCAAGCTGGTTCTTAAGTACAGTATAGTCCCCAAGCCCCACAAAGGAATGTCCACACACTATGTTAGTGATAACACAGTTCTTTATACACATAGGGTTCACAATATATACACAATCAATAACACACTTTGTGCTTTGGCAATACTAATATGGTAAATATGTACACTGTCTGTCGTACCACAGTTAACTCTTGACTTCTTTATGTGGGATGTCCTGACCCACTTTTGCTCTGCCATGCGGCATCCCTGTGTTCTGATGGTGTCAGAAATATCAAAATGGGCACAAAACCCTTGTGCGCGCCAAAACCTTGGGAAATTGCGCTTTGCAACACAAAAAGATGGCTGCCCAACCTGCCATGCATGTTGTCAGTGGTGGAACAGAGATCTCACTCCTGAAACATGTCACTGGGCTTCACAACAAGTGAAAATGGAGTACAGAGGGAAAAGCAGTGCTCTGCTAAAGGAAATCCAAAAATCTTGCTTTAAATCTTTTTCTTGGTTGCTGAAACTGCAGAATGCCGGCACAAAACACCCTAAAACATCCAGAATTCTTGCTGGGTGCTACAATTCACTTGGTATAAGAAATCATGGTGAACATACAATGTTCTGAAAAGCTGAAAGTATCAAAGAAACATCCACAGCCAAAGTTGCCAGCCTCTGGAATCAGTACAAAATCTGGGCGCAGTACCCTCGTCCGCCCGAATGACAGCTGTCAGAAGCTTGCATGATAAACTTTTATACTTGTACAAACTGAAATCAAATGGTTGAAAACTAAGTGGCCTGTTACTGAGAGTAACCTGTGTTTTAATTGTTTAAATCCCATGGTTTAGAATCTAGAATAAGTATTCTAGCTGCTTGTTTGAAATTACAAGTTGTTTTAAGCAAAGGAAAAAAATAAAACAGAATAACATTTGAATTTAAGCCTGGCTAAAAGCAACCAAACCAGTATAACAGCTTCCCCCACAGAGGCAAGGCCTGTCCCCTCTGTAAAAATTCTGTAAAAAGCAGACACAAGATCTTACAGAGACGGGGTTTGGAGGAGTATCTGCTACACAAAATATGTCATCTGTATATATGATTGTATAGAGGTTGCACACATGGAAATATGTATTGTACCAAAAGTAGATTTTGTGTTCAAGATGCTAGGGGTGGACTCTAGGCCTCATAAACCCACATCATCAAGATGACACACTGTTTTTCTCCTATCAAGGTAGAGAGGAGACCCTGACCAATCCCTGGCAAAGGGGCACGCTTAGGATAAACCAGCACACACACACCCCTTTATCAAAAGCATAAATAGAGTCATCTCAGCACTGAAAAAGACTGACAGATTCACCCACTAACCGATTGCTGGCGGAGCACCTGCAGCAGAATAATCCATCTTACCTGCTCCAGACTCCAGAAACTTGGCAAAGCAGAAAGGCCCATTATATAGCTGAACCATTCTCAGCTAGGCCTTAAAATCCAGAACCAGAATCCCACTACCAAAGGAGAGCATCAAAATATATACAGCCGGGCTGTGCTGTACTGCTTGCCTGCGAAAAAGAATTATCATCAGAACCAAAAGATCCAATCCAGTTCTGCTGTGCTGTGACCAGAGCCATTGCAGATCAGATCCAGTCCAGTTGGGCCGTGCGGTGTCCAGATCGCCTTGACGCTGACCAAATCCAATGTGCCCAGCAGTCTGTCCTGACCAGAATCCCTGACCAGAATCCTGACGGTTCTGTTTCAAAACATATCTAGTGAGTATCTATAGAATAGAACTGTGTCACTGGCCTATGTACCTGGCTTAGTACAATCCCTCTCTTAAATCCATCTTATCTTGTCTTCAGAACCAGCATTGTTAGAAATATTTTTGAATTGTCTAAACTCTCTATCCTATCCCTTCTATCTTTCCTCCTGTGCTAATATTGTTAAAACTATCTTTGCGCTGATATTCTTCATCTGAAGAAGGTGAACTCCTCGGCAAGCAGTCACCCTCATCAAGTAGCTGTGTCCTGTGTGGTATTCGTTTATTCATAGTCATCCTATCGTGTTAGAAATCCCATTTGTCACTTTAAAAGCAAAATTCCATCTTCTGCTTGTAGCTAACATCCGCGGCTTTAATTCGCATCTACAACCGCATTCCAAATCCATATAGTTCTCCAGTAATTGCAATTACTGTGCACTGAAAAGTTTGCCGTGTATTTCGTTTTCGGGAAATTCTGACACGTGTAAAACAGCTTTTGATTGCTTCCGACCTCCGTTTTAAGATTCAACATTGTTTCTCAGTATTAAATCATTGCTAGTATTTATATGCAACTATCCAAAATGGCTCCCATAAGAATTTAAACAATTTCAGCAATTTAGACCATATTTAGTGTTTTTACACAGTCCATTCTCAAGATAACTTTAAAACCATTCTGACCGCTTGCCAATCAATTCCGTTTCTCTCTTGTGTTTGCTAGGGGGAAAGTGGGATTGATATTTTGTTCGAATTTTGCCATTCCTGAAATCTGTTCTCTCCTCCTATCTCTTACATTGTTTATTGGGGGTTTGAGGGGTGTGCAGTGGGAAAGAGTAACCACACTGCTATTTGATCTGAACACACACACACAAAAGTATTATTTCTGTGCTGAATTGTTTTGCTCACTATTACTCCTTGTGGATTAAAGAGATTATTTAGTGTTACATCACCCCATTGGTGATTATTATGTACCCATTAAAACATAGGGCCTCATTACGACCCTGGCGGTAAGGGGTTAACGCCAGCGTTAGCTGCGCCGACCCCTTACCGCCAATTACGAGGTCCCCTAGCGCCATGGTGCTTTTAACACCTGCTTTTAGCAGGTGTTAAAATCCATGGCGCTAAGGGACCATGGAGTTAATTACGCCACCGTAATTTACGGTGGCGTAATTAACGCCTTCCCCACTCCCATTATGCCCTATGGGGCAAAAATGGGAATGGGGAAGGGTAAATGGGGATTGGGGACTTACCGCCCCGCCTAGGTCGGAATGGGGCGGTAAGTCCGCCAACCACCATGGCGTAAACGTAGTTTACGCCATGGTGGTAAAGTCACGGCCCAGGCGGTAACTTACCGCCTGGGTCGTAATGAGGCCCATAGTGTGATTATATTGTGAATACATAAATAAATATTTAAACTTTGCAAACCAGCCTGATTCCTGGTTCAGTGTGACCGGGGATTCCAGGAGAGGGGCGTGATATGAGTGGTACATCGTTCAGAATAAAAGAACTTTTAGACACAAATAAATAAGGATTTCAGTTGTGCATTACACGCTAGGCGTTGACTTAGGTGAGTGCCGGATTGAAATCACTTACAGATTGGGGGCTCGTCACGAGATTTCTGAATTAGACATACCACTTGTGACAGTCTAACACAGCATGCTAACTGACGGGGTACATACACCTTGTTGGGCTACCACACTGTGCTAAACTGTAAAAACACCCTTCAACAGAAATGCTCAAAGGAGTTGGGCCTGTTTGCAAAGGTGCAAAAGTAAAAATAACCCAGATATAAGTCAGAAGGAAATTAATATTTCCGGAATGGCGACCCCACTGGAAATTAATATGGCAAAAGAACACCTACTGCACAAATTGTTTGTGAGGGGTGAATGGGTTGAGCAGGATGAGAATGTTTGGCTGCAGGAAATCAAACAATCAGTCACTGCCATAGAATTTGATACATGGCAGGACCAGGGTCCATTACACCAGGCACTGAGTGAACTGTATAGGGCTCCAAGAGAAATGGATCCTCAGAAATATAACTTACCCAGAGATATAACTTAGCCGGTCAAGTGGCACAGCGAGTAGAGCGCTCGCTTTGGCATCAGTGCAGAGTCTGCTAACGCAGGTTCGAATCCCGGCGGGGCCAAACTCAGCCTTTCATCCTTCCGAGGTCGATAAATGAGCACCACACACCGTGGGTAATAATAAGCAGCGCTCAGATACCTGAGGGTTCGTAGCGCTATATAAATGCCAAATTATTATTATTATTTATTATTATAAAACAGTAAAATTTGGTGGGGAATTCCATGAGACTAGGCCCACCAAGAGCATATTAAAAACCTCTTCCCAGCTAGGACAGTGTGGGGGGGAGGGTACTCAGCCAATCCTGGGAGCAAGGAAGAGTCAGAAGACTCTTCTGAGCACCACAGGTCCCTGGAAACTAGGCCCCCACATTCTGCCAGCCATTCTCAAGCTTGCAGAATCCCGGAGAGTCTAGAAGATCAGACAGCCGCCTCTGAGTCAGAGGATGAGTGGACCAGGGTGACCTGAATTAAAAAAGCCAACAAAGTCAAGAGGGCTTTACTCAAGGATCCCCTGAAACAAATAAAAGCTATTAGGAGCATCATCACGCCCTACCACAAAAATGCTAAATATTCGGATTGGGAACACCTTGAGTTATTTGAACAGATGATGGAGACTTTCCATCTGAAGGACAGCCAAAGCTGTATTCAGTATGTAAAGTGGACATTTCATCCTGAATACTCCAGCTTCTTTGCGGGGCTGGAGGATCAGAACCATTCTAGATGGTCAACCTATAGGGCGGCCATCCTGAAACACTTTTAATTCATAGGAACCCTCAAGAGGCTCGCAAGGCGCCTACAACTTACAATGTGGGGAAGACCAGGCCCCGCAAGAATTTGTTCAGGAATGAAAACACGACTTTGCGCAGACTACTAGAAGGGTGCGCACTGACAGTAAAGAATTTGTGAACACCTTCTTTCATGCTCTCCCTAAGTATATTATGACCCAGCTAGTGAGGGACTTTCACGAGAAAAGATCACTAGACTGGGTCATTAAACAAGCAACGCGCATCTATGACGTGCAGAAGCCATTGGAAAATAAAAATAGTAGTGAAAGCCCTAAAACAACCAACACCCCTGCTGCTGCTAAGGTGGCAAAGGTGAAGGTTGCCCCCATTTTTGATCTGGAGATGGGGGGACCTAAAAACCTACCCGCACAGAATCCAAATAACCCAAACCCAGAAGACCCTCGAGCCAATCCCAAACAGGTAGCCAGGGAGGTAACCCCACAAATGGGACGTCTAGCCCCCCTGATTACATCAGCCCACACTACAAGGGAAATAGACCCATCCTGGGTTATGTGTGGACTCCTCCAGCCCAAGTGGGGGGGAATCCAACCAGACAGCAGGAAACCCAGGGAACTTCCCTCCTCACTTTCCCCAGGAGGGCAGTACTCCCCCAAACACCGGACCAAATTTCTTTCCCCGATACCTGCCAAACTTCAACCCCCAAAACAACCCATCCTTCTTTCCCCACTTTTCTGAGCCCAGACAGCCCCATCCGCGAGAGGGGATGCCAAGGGTGGAGGGGTACCCAAACTTTCCTAACCAGGGGTATTACCCGAGAAGAAATAGTTACCCTTCCCGGGATAAACGCAGGGGAGACCTGAGGACCCCATACCAACTAGAAGGCCAGGTCCAGAACAATGGCACAGGATCTGGGTCGCATGCTGAGGGCTCAACAGAATCCTCAGATGAGCATGGTGGCTCAGAATGCCTCAAATCCAGGGTCTGGTGCTCCAGAACAATGACGGGGGAAGAACCCCGACAACCCACCGGTTCCCAGGGAGGAGGCACAAGGGGACGGGGGTGTAACACCTTTGAGGAAGCTTCCTTCCCCACTTGTGGAAAGCCCCTGGAAATCCAGGAATCATAACCAAAATCTCCTGCCCCCGAAAGTCTGCAACCCAAGGAGCAGAGGGTTGGTAGGAGAAATAAAGAGCCTAAAAAGACCCATTTTGTGGAGGAGGTACAAATCTTCCAGTTTGAAGGAGAGGGGTCCTCAGAGGATTCTGGGAAAAGGATCTTCTCCTTCAGGGTTGGGGGAACTCCTCCCAAAGAAAAATGTGTCCCAAAGGATCCAAATCCAGACTGGGTAGATGTGGGGACCGAGTTAAAACCGCCCATAATCAAACCCCAGAATGACAAGCACGAAAATCCCCTTGTTCAAACCCATTCTGGTGACTGCCTCCAAAAGGGGGATTGAGGGGGCAGCCCAAAATCAGAACCAGGGGAACCCAAAACTTCCCCCATATATAGCTGTCACCTTTTTCTTACAGGTTCCCAAGATCCCAAACAAAATCCTGCCCAAATCACCTCTCTGTCAGTATCCAAAGCAAGGAGGTTAACCCACCAGTTGGCCAAAAATGTACATTATCTTTGCCCCCTTGAGGAAAAGGAGGGAAGATTTTGTGCCCCGGTCCAAATACAGTGGCAATGTACAATTTTGGCACTGGTGGACACTGGATCCCAAGCTACCCTTCTGTCAAAAAGGGCTTTTGATCAGCTGAATTCGGGAAGGGGGGAGAAGTACCAAATTCCGCTCACCCCTCTTCCTGGACAACTTCAGAACTTCAACGGGAAGGAAATTCCCGTTGAGGAGACTGGGGATTTGGACATTAAAATTGGGCGACACAAGGTGAAGCACCCGGTCATAGTTGTGACTCCAGAGGGCACACCTTGTTTACTAGGGAATGACATCCTGCGTGGATTGTCTCCCCTCATAGAATGTGTAAACAAGGTCCTCTGGAGCCAGACTAGCCGACCAATAAAATTGAAACAGAGTGCCAACCATGTTAGTTTAAATGGCACATGACACATGGTTGAACAAAAACCTGACTAAATCAAATTTCACTTCCAGAATAATCAAATCCCAGAAGTGACAGTAATTGCAGTAGGACAACAAACTGGTGATGGGGAGTCTTCTCTATTTCTGAAAATCAACATTCCTTCCAGCCTAAGGTGGCATTCCACACTGGAAGGAAACACTCTGAAATTCTATACAAATTCACAATCAGAAAATTCCATTCCTATAATCCAAAAAGATGAGAAATCAGCTCAATGCATGGCTGATATTCAGAAAATTGGAGAGCAGTTGTTCATCCCTATTCAGTTAAATGAAGGGAAGGACTCTGTTCTCGCCCGAGTATGTGTGAACAAGAGTAAGAGCTTCCTCAGCGAAGCCATGTTCCGCAAACTCCCTAAAGATCCAGCCATTCCCACATTTAAACTGTTAGACAAATGGGAAATGGACCTGGAAACACCCAATTCCAAACATCTCCATAATTGTTGGGTCGTGCGAGATGTCCCTGCTGCATTTTATTTAGGCAGTGACGTTCTCAATCGCTTTGCCATTAGTTTGGACCTAATAAAATTCAAAGCCTGGTCCCGATTAGTGGGTAATCCCATGGACTTTGATGACCCAGAGAAAACATTTCGGTCAGCTCAACTGCTGCCATATGCAGTTGAAATCCAGATTGGAGAGGAAGTCACCATCCCAGAACGGACCCGACAATTCCCACTGGAAGTAAAAATTAAAAGAGGACAGAGACTGAAAAACCCTGACGCCTATGTCCATCTTAAAGCTCATTTCCAACAGCAAGGGTTGGGGGTAAACCCAACACCACAAGTCAACATAGAACATGACACCATTCCAATAGAGGTGGATAACAGCGACCTAAAGAGTATTACTCTTGCCGCAGGCACCATTATTGGAATGGCGGTTGATGACCAACATTTATCCATAGATTTAGGTAATGAACTGTTAGGACCAATCCCCAAGGACTGTTTTGACAGTGATAGCGACGATGACACAACACCAGACAGGATCTTCACCCGGCATGGGCGGAGTTTCCTGGTGTACTCTTCCTGCCCTTATGGTAAGGAAGATGTGATCTGTGACTTCAGGAGGGATGAGGTGATCTTTCAAGTACACGAGGACTGCCTTCCCCACCTGAAGCCATCAGTCCAAATCAGCACTTTGACCAGGGACTTCTCCACCCAGCTGGAAGAGGCTGCTGAGATAGCCAAACCGGAAGTCTTTCCAGGCTTCAGACAGATGGTTGAAGAGAGAGTCAACCTAGCTGATGCATGTGAGGCTCTGGAGCAAAAGCAATGATTGAAACAAATTTTCTTAGATTTTCAAGATCTCTTTGCGGTGGACTCATATGACTGTGGTCGCACCGACATCCACACAACAACCATTCCCACGGACCCTGGCATGACTCCAGTGTTTGTGAAGCAATATCACTTGCCTCTCGCATCAATGGAGTCCCTTACTGAAATAATTAAGAACCTTGAGTCCCATGGGATAATTAGTCCAGTCCACTGCAACTTCAATAATCCGGTGCTGTGGATTTTGAAACCAAACGGCCAGTGGAGACTCTGTGCTGACCTAAGGGAGCTCAACAAACGGGTCCATACTTCCCGATGGCCTCTTCCCTACATTGACCAAGGGCTGGCCCAGATCCAGGGGTCAAAGATATTCCCTGCAATAGACCTGATCAATGGGTACTGGACTGTACTGGTCAGTAGGGAGGACCAATACAAGCTGGCCTTCACCTTCGGGGGGGGCAGCAGTACACTTGGATCCAGAGTCCCTTCAGATACATCAACTCCGGCAATGAATTTAACACCTTTCTACACAAGGCCATGCCTGACTTGGGTGAAAGGGGTAACCTGGCCTATGTAGACAATGTTCTAGTCAAAAGCTCAACTGTGGATGAACACATAGTGGAGATCTGTTATGTCCTGACACAGTTGAGGGCTGCCGGAGCAAAACTCTCCTTTCAAAAGGCACAGTGGTTCAGAACCCATGTCAATTCCTTGGGGCATGAGATTACTCCTCAGGGTCTCTGTCCCGAGGCAAAGAAGGTGGAAGCACTCCAGAAATTAAAAGACCCCACAACTCTGGGGGAACTAAGGAGCCTCCTTGGACTAACTAATTACAGCAGAAAGTTCATTGAGGACTACGCAGAGATCACAAGACCCCTGATCCATCTTTTGAAGGGGGGGGTCAAGTGGGAGTGGGGTCCAGAACAAGCCGAGGCAGTAAGACAACTCAAAAGAAGCCTCTCACAAGCGCCCTGTCTAGCTTACCCTGTCAAAAACAAGGAGTTCTTCTTGAAGACAGGGTTCTCCAATACATGCTTGACCGCAGTATTATATCAAAAGCATGACAAGGTCAATAAAGTCATCTCCTATGCGAGTAAGACTTTATCCTCTGTGTAGGAAAAATTCAACGATTGTGAGAAGGCACTCCTGGCAATGGTGTGGGCATTGAAGAATTACCTCCCGTTTATTCCGGGGGAACACATCATAGTGGAGACTCCACACCAACCTTTGCAATATCTTCAAAGTGAAAGAATCCGGGCCGGAAATGTGAGTAATTTCCGAATTACTTCCTGGATTCTGTCAATGCAAGGCTTTCCTGTGGAGGTTAGATATGACCAAAACAAGAAGAGTCCCCTCGCGCAAGGTCTGGCTGACTTGCATGATTGTGCCACAGAAAACTGTCTCGAGGATGAAAGTCTTAAAATCAATGACAACATGGAGGCATACCTTAATTCCCCACACAAAGTCTATGAAGAAGACCAGTGTTAGGGAATGCCCACTGTCTATGTGGATGGGTGCTCCTACCATGTTTACAACAACGGGGGAAAAGGAACTTGTGGCCGGCGTAGGGAATGCATGGGTGAATGATGCCCCAGAACCCTCTGCTGGGTACACAATCGGTCCCCGAAGTAGTCAAGTGGCAGAGTTGATGGCTGTGCAACACCAACTCCACGAACTGGTCATAATCACAGATTCATGTTATGTACGGAACGGGTTTGTGGAGCACCTGGTTAACTGGAAAACCAGAGGCATGCTATGTGCTAATAACAAACCATTGAAACATGGGAAATTAATACAAAATATTGATGATCTGGTCACCTCGAATGGGATGACCATCTACTGGAAAGAGATCAAGGGTCATTCTAAAGTAGAGGGACCAGACAAAACTGGGAATGATCTAGCTGATCAGCTGGCCAAAACCAGAGCCATCCAAGGGGATCTACTTGAGACTGAGTCCCTGTTGGGGGAAATCCAGGTCACTGCTATCACTAGGTCCCAGACAAATGCTCAGAATGAACTCTCAACTGCACAATGGAGTAAGGAGACCCCAAAAAGGGGATCAAAAAGGGGATCTAATAATTGGTAAGTTTTATCAACACATTGAGGACCCTGAGAACTTCCCCTGACGGATACCAATTACATTGGGAAAGAGGACCTCAGAGTGTTGATGAAATGTCCAAAAATGTTCCGAATCCAAGACGGTTTGTTGGTGAGGAGATCCATAGCTGGCCATGACCAGTGGGTGGTCCCCACCTCATTCCGAAGCCTGATGCTAAGTCACACCCATGATGCGGCCACAGCCGGTCATTGGTGGTTTCATACGACACTAGAAATCTTGCAAGAGGTTGCATACTGGCCACACATGGGGCAGGACCTCGACCAATACTTGAAGGGGTGTCTTGTGTGTGCACAATTTCAGCCAATATCACTCACACACCGTGCTCCCCTCCAAAAGAGGGGGATGACACTGCCTTGGTCAGATTTACAAGTCGATTTTATCAGGCCCGTGATTCGCTCCTCTAGGGGGAACAAGTACATGTTGACCGTGACATGCTTGTTCACTAAATGGATGGAATGTCTCCCGGCCCCAAATTGCAAGACAGAAACAGCATCTGCCCTGATGATCAACCACATCTTCTCGCATTTTGGACTACCCCAAAGGATTGTGTCAGACGGAGGTAGCCACTTCACTAGCAAAGTGATGACAAAGATGTGGGAGATACTTGGGGTCAAAAGAAAACTACACATTGGGCCTCATTTCAAGATTGGAGATAGCCATGGCGCTATTAGCGAATAGCAGGTCCGTTATTAGCGCCCTGGTCCCTTAGCAGGACCCATAAAGGATGTGTGGTCAGACCACACGTTCTGTACGGTTCCCGCTAAGGGACCTAAGAATTGGGCGGTAAGGGTTTACCGGCACCGGTCTCCTTACCGGTGTTTGGTGCCCGGTATCCCTTACCGCTCAACTCAGAATGAGGCCCATTGCCTATCGGCAGCCTCTAGTGGTGGAGTTGAGAGATACAACAAGACAATTGTGAGCATATTAAAAAAGTTTGTGGCAGATTCTGGGCCAAGTTGGAACATTCGATTACCTCTTGTCCTGATGGCCATCAGATCTCTACCCCTTCTTCTGCAACAAAAATGTCTCAGTTTGAGCTGATGACTGGACAAAGGATGGTGCTTCCCCAGAATCTGCTCTACAGAACCCAAGAGCAGACCTTCATAAATGCCTCCACAACTCATGAGTATGTTGAGAATGAGTATGTTGAGAATCTGAGAAAACATCTTCAACATGCTTTTGCCTATGCTCAGCGGAATCTAGAAAGATCTGAAGACAGTATGAAGACTCCCTATAACCCTAAGACAACTAAAAAAGAAGACCAAGAAGGAGACTGGGTCTATTTGTACAATTTCCAAAGGAACCAAGCCAAACATCTCAAATTCCTCCCTACTTGGCGGGGTCCTTTTGAAATTGTAGACAATCACCAGCCGCCTACAAAATCTGCATCCCCAAGGGCAGTTTGGCAGAAACGGGAAGACAAGTGGGCCCACATCAACCAGCCGCAGTGTTGCCATCCCAGGCATACTGTGCGGCAAATAGAGGTGCCAACCGGAAACCAAGAGGGGGACATTCCGGATCCCTAGAAAAATTCCAACAGTTAAAACCATTCCACCTGTCAAAATCATTGGGAATTACAGACGGGGGGTATTGTAAACAGTATTCAATGTATGCATCTGCCCCACTACATGAATAGTAGTGGGGAGAATTCCATAACCATGCTCTGTTCTGTCTCATAGCACTGAAACCAAGGATTCTAAGTACCAAGGAGACTGGGAGGAAAGACTCTGTGTTCTGATGGTGCCAGAAATATCAAAATGTCCGCAAAACCCTTGTGCACGCCAAAACCTTAGAAAGTTGCGCTTTGCAACACAAAAAGATGGCTGCCCAACATGCTATGCATGTTGTCAGTGGTGGAACAGAGATCTCTCTCCTGAAACATGTCACTGGGCTTCACAACAAGTGAAAATGGAGTACAGAGGGAAAAGCAGTGCTCTGCTAAAGGAAATCCAAAAATCTTGCTTTAAATCTTTTTCTTGGTTGCTGAAACTGCAGAATGCCGGCACAAAACACCCTCAAACATCCAGAATTCTTGCTGGGTGCTACAATTCACTTAGCATAAGAAATCATGGTGAACATACAATGTTCTGAAAAGCTGAAAGTATCAAAGAAACATCCACAGCCAAAGTTGCCTGCCTGTGGAATCTGTCAAAATCTGGGTGCAGTACCCTCGGCCACCTGAATGACAGCTGTCAGAAGCCTCCATGATAAACTTTTAAACTTGTACGAACTGACATCAAATGGTTGAAAATTAAGTGACCTGTTACTGAGAGTAACCTATGTTGTAATTGTTTAAATCCCATGGTTTAGAATCTGGAATAAGTATTCTAGCTGCTTGTTTGAAATTACAAGTTGTTTAAGCCAAGGAAAAATGCAACAGAATAACATTTAAATTTAAGCCTGGCTAAAAGCAACCAAACCAGTATAACAGCTTCCCCAACAGAGGCAAGGCCTCTCCCTTCTGCTTCCCTCCACCAGGAAATCACACCTATGTGATGATTATAGGCAGGGGGAAGGAGACAATGGACATCCTCCAGCCAAAGGGAACTGCCAAGTGTGAAGGGTCGTAAATGGCCTTTGCTCAGGAGGAACTGGGAGGATACTGCTTCTGAACTGCAAAGAGACAGAAGGAGGCGGAGACAAACAACCATGTGCTGCTTAACAAGGACAAAAGACACATTTTAAAAAGACTGATAACTTACTGTGTAAAATTGTCAAAATCACAAAAATAACAGAATTGGTAATGTAAATATTGGCTGCACATTTTAAAAGGTGCCAGAACTCTGTGACTTGTTCTGGGAAGAAACGGTGGAAAATGGGATATTACACAAAATGTATTTTTGATAGAAGCATGAAACTTCATACACTTATGGCCATGTTCAATGCGCATTTTTGTAGAAATGTGCTCCTAAATTGGACATTGTGTTCCAGATGAAAAGGACAAAATTCTGTAAAAAGCAGACACAAGATCTTACAGCGACGGGGTTTGGAGGAGTATCTGCTACCCAAAATATGTAATCTGTATATATGATTGTATAGAGGTTGTACACATGGAAATATGTATTGTACCAAAAGTAGATTTTGTGTTCAAGAGGCTAGGGGTGGACTCTAGGCCTCATAAACCCACATCATCAAGATCACACACTGTTTTTCTCCTCCTATCAAGGCAGAGAGGAGACCCTGACCAATCCCTGGCAAAGGGGCACACTTGGGATAAACCAGCACACACACCCCTTTATCATAAGCATAAATAGAGACAGCTCAGCACTGAAAAAGACAGACAGATTCACCCACTACCCGTTTGCTGGCGGAGCACCCTGCAGCAGAATAATCCATCTTACTTGCTCCAGACTCCAGAAACTTGGCAAAGCTGAAAGGCCCATTATATAGCTGAACCATTCTCAGCTAGGCCTTAAATTCCAGAACCAGAATCCCACTACAAAAGGGGAGCATCAAAATATATACAGCCGGGCTGTGCTGTACTGCTTGCCTGCGAAAAGAATTATCATCAGAACCAAAAGATCCAATCCAGTTGTGCCGTGCTGTGACCAGATCCATTGCAGATCAGATCCAATCCAGTTGTGCCGTGCGGTGTCCAGATCGCCTTGACACTGCCCAAATCCAATGGATCCAGCAGTTTTTCCTGACCAGAATCCCTGACCTGAATCCCTGACCAGAATCCTGACGGTTCTGTTTCAAAACATATCTAGTGAGTATCTATAGAATAGAACTGTGTCACTAGCCTATGTACCTGGTTTAGTACAATCCCTCTCTTAAATCCATCCTATCTTGTCTTCAGAACCAGCATTGTTAGAAATATTTTTGAATTGTCTAAACTCTCTATCCTATCCCTTCTATCTTTCCTCCTGTGCTGATATTGTTAAAATTATCTTTGCGCTGATATTCTTCATCTGAAAAAGACAAACTTCTCAGCAAGCAGTCACCCTGATCAAGTGGCTGTGTCCTGCTTGGTATTCGTTTATTCATAGTCATCCTATTGTGTTAGAAATCCCATTTGTCACTTTAAAAGAGCATTCCCGTTTTTCCATTCTTGCACCTATCTCGAAAAACAACCTCCACTAAAACGTCCATAACTTCCTCCGTTTTTGTGTTAGAAACAAAATTCCAACTTCTTCTGGTAGCTAACATCTGCATCTTTAATTTGCATCTAAAATTCTAAATCCATATAGTCTGAAATGTTTGCTGTGAATTTTGTTTTCTGGAAATTCTGACACGTGTAAAACAGCTTTTGATTGCTTCCGACCTCAGTTTTAAGATTTCACATTGCTTCTTAGTATTAAATCATTTCTAGTGTTTATGTGCAACTATCCAAAGTGGCTCCCATAAGAATTTAATTTAAACATTTCAGCAATTTAGGCCATATTTAGTGTTTTTACCCAATCCATTCTCAAGATAACTTTAAAACCATTCTGACCGCTTGCCAATCAATTCCGTTTCTCTCTTGTGTTTGCTAGGGGGAAAGTGGGATTGATATTTTGTTTGAATTTTGCCATTCCTGAAACCTGTTCTCTCCTCCTATCTCTTACATTGTTTACTGGGGGTACAAAAGTATTATTTCTGTGCTGAATTGTTTTGCTCACTATTACTCCTTGTGGATTGAAGGATTATTTAGTGTTACATCACCCCATTGGTGATTATTTTGTACCCATTAAAACATAGTGTGATTATATTGTAAATACATAAATAAATATTTTAACTTTGCAAACCAGCCTGATTCCTGGTTCAGTGTGACCGGAGGGGAGGGGATTCCAGGAGAGGGGCATGATATGAGTGGTACATCGTTCAGGATAAAATAACTTTTAGAAACAAATAAAAGGATTTCATTTGTGCATTAAACGCTAGGCGTTGACTTAGGTGAGTGCCGGATTGAAATCACTTACATTTAAAATGCACCAACTTTTGAAAGTCCCAATGGCATACAAATCAAAAAGTAAAGTGAATCAACAATAGACATGGGAAGGAAGACAAGTTGGGCTAAACAAATGGCAGAATACTTTGTCCCTACCAAAAACACAGTTTTGTGTGAGGATCCCACCACCTGGGCAACTTGCAAATAAAGTGTATCAACAAGCCCAGTCCATTAATGTTTAAAATAGTCTTGTTTCCTTCTAGAAATGTTCTACTACCCCAATGTAGCTGAGTTAGCAGAGTTCTTCAACGGTTCATCGACGGATCCCTCTTGTGTGGACTCCCTTTAAGACAGGAGCCACAGGTCATCGAGATTCCTCGAGCTTCTGCCTTTGCAGTGCTCATCAACGATCGGTCGTGGACATCCTGTGAAGATGAGGCGTGCGGGGGAACCTCGATGATGAGAGTTTGTTGCCGCAAAGAGTACTTGGTGAAGAACATAGGCCCAACAATGACGTCGGGCCGTCGGTGTCTGGCGTCGGTGATTGGGATCGACCATGGCTAGCTTTTGGATCTTCGTCGGCGTCTTTGTGGACTTCGGATGGCGGGAAACCCACTGGCAGATTCCCTCGGTTCGTTGACGACCTCGACTTTCTCCGGTGGGACAAAGCAGTCAACAGAGATGGTAAGGGAGTCCTTGTTTTCACAGTGTCTTAGGCAATGGAGCATTGCAGCTCCAGTCAACGAGGTTACATCGGTCCTCTGAACCTCGGTCGACGATGAGGTCGTCGATGCCCTCAACGTCCTGGTACTTACTTCAATGTTTCCTCTGGGGTCCCCATCTCCGGTTGGCAGTCTTTCGGGACTGACTTCCAGGGAGCCTTGGTGAAGGTAAGCTGGTGCACGATGGTTCCTCGTAGCTTGGGAAGAGGTCTCGTAGCCAGGTCCTCTCTTGGATCAATTCTTGGAGACACAACAGCTTTTGGATTGTGTCGAAGGAAAGTATGAGCAGAGCCTTCTTCCAGGTGGTCTTCAAGGTTAAGCATCAAGTTTCGACCTCAGCTTCTGAGCGATTCTAGTCAGTCAGAGGTCCCCAGATATACTGTTCGGTCTCTCATTCACACTGCTGAGCCAGGCAGCCAATCATTCACAAGAGCATTCAGCAGGTAGGCAGCCAGTCAGGCTCACAGTGCATTCAGGCCATTTTTCTCTGTCTAGACCCTCACAACAAGGAATGTGGATTGGGACAAGCAGCCAGCTTTTCAGCACACCACACTGCATTCATACCAGTTTTGGACAGGGCTGTCTCATTCATTGTGTCACACTCCAGAAACCAGACATCCATAACATGAAATATATATTGGTCACACACTCCATTCACCCAGGTCCCACCCCAAGGGTGTACCCACAACATACAGGCATTGGGAAGTCTCCAGCCAGTCTGGCCTGGACATCCCCACGATACCATATATGGAACTTCCACCCAACAGCCAGCAAGGGGAAGGGACAGAGTCAGGGCTTCCCAGGACTTGGAAAACAAGGTAACAGGCAATAGAAAGCAAGAGGCCATAGGGGCCAGCTTGTCTCCTATCAGAAGATTAATGGGGTGGAAAGGTGATTTGCGCTCAAGTAAACTTAGACCATAGTAGTGTTCAACATCAGAAAATACAGTTTTTCAAGAACAAATCAATTGAACAGAATTATATTTTTATATGTATATATATATATATATATATATATATATATATATATATATATACAATGAAAATACTTTGTTAAAGGGACGTTATGGTTAAGTTGCGCTACTAAAAACCTATGAAATTCACTGAAAAAACTTTGTTAAAGGGATGTTATGGTTCCAAGTAAAACCGAAAAACCCCTGAAATTTGCCAGTTATAGTAAGCTAAGCCACCATAACTTGCGCCACCACGGTGCACTGCTAAGACTAACACCGGGGACATCAAAGATGACATCACAAATGTCATTGATGACATCACTAATGACATCACATGTCTGGCTAACTCTTTTTTCCTTTACTGATATATCTAGGCCAGTAACAGTCAGGAACTAAAAATTCAAAAAGTACTATATTTGGAGACTTATACTTCAAATATGTTCTTAGAGTAATTCACTTAGGGTACACTTACAGCATATGAAACACATACAAAGGGGAAAACACAGACTTGGAAGAAAGCAATGCTTTATATGTATGAAGATGATTAGTAAGGTTATCAACACTGTCTTATAGTTCTGTTGTTTTTTAATTATTGTACTTTCCCTGGATATGCTCATATTTGTACACATTGCAACAAAGTTATTTCATTGAATTTCATTGGCTTTTATTAGTGCAACTTAACCATAACGTCCCCTTAACAAAGATTTTTCATTGAATTTCATAGGTTTTTATTAGTGCAACTTAACCATAACGTCCCTTTAACAAAGTTTTTTAATTGAATTTCATAGGTTTTTACCAGTGCATGCTATTTTCCTACAATTTACTAATATCATACTTACCCAATATAGCAATATTTGTGTCCAATTTACAAAGTGTCACCTTAAAACTCTGCCATTTCCCACCTTCTAGAATCATGTTTAACCCTTATATACACTTTTTGGAACTATTTCAACTAGTTTTGCATCCGTAAACGTCTATGAACATCTGACTTCATTGCGTACCTTCCGGACAGTGCCAAATGACCATACCCTGGCGCGCGGCATGATGACGTGTCCGAGAACCCGTCTGCACTTCACGATAAGATCACTGCTTCGCGGACAGTTCAGAACTGCATTTTCTATAGAATCAATAAGATTTTCCAACATTTCCATTTACATTTTGTGTTATGCTAATGGGAATATTGTGGCGTTCATCCTCCGTTCCAGGGAGTGGATTTGTGTATACCGGCCCAGCAGCCCAAGTTATCAGCCCAAGCGAAGTGAGGGTGGATAACAAGGTCTCTGGACCATTATCTCCCCATTCCAGCCCTTGAAATGGGGGATGAAGGCCATTATCACCCCAGGTTCCCAAAGCGGGAACCCGGGGTGCTAAAAAAGAGAATTTTTCTTCCTACACCGGGACGCCTGTGGCGTCCCGGTGTAGGAAGGAAAATCCTTTTCCAAGATGTCCACCATAGAAAGGGAAGGTGAGGGTTCCATACAGGCCCCTCTTCGCTTTCCATTACAGCCTGCAGAAGGCAAAAAGAGAACCCTATGACCATATTACTACAAGCACATTTTTCTTCCCTTTCAGATCTATCATAATTTTCAATAACTTTACCACAAAGCCACTTCCAGGTGGACATGGCCACTTGAATCCTATGTTCTGTCCCTTGTGGTCATGGACAGTAGCCAGATTGTCTGGATCATGACCTTATTCCATGACCCGGACAATCTGGCCACTGCCCATGGCCACAGGCTACCCCTCAGTCACTAAAGGTATACCGCTATTTTTTATAGCTACAGTATGACACTTGGCAAATAATAAAACACTGGCACATTTCCAAAACCATGCTTGTAGGTCCTTGCCAATGCTCCTTAAGCAAGTTCGCTGGAAATCCACCCATGTTTTATTTTTTCAAAAGTGTCAAATGTATGCACATACAATCGTCATACAACCTAGCCCCCACTTGACAAGATCCATTCAGACTTTACAAAAACATCTATATCTAGATCTATAATCGTTTTGCAAACCTTTGTGTAGATTTGTCAAATGACACCACATTTATAAGCCTTTATAATATTTGGGGACTCCCCGCTAATTTTGCTCCCGTTTGACAAAATCCCACCAAACTTTTCAAAAACGTGTATATCTAAATATATGATCAATTTCCCAAATTAAGTGAGGATTCGTCAAATGGCACCTCATTTATAAGCCTATACATTAATTAGGGACCCCCCCTCTAATTTTGCCCCCTCATGACACAATCCCACCAATCTTTGCATACTCACTCAGAATCATGTCAGGAATATACATGCACAATTTCATGCAGTTCCATTAAGTGGCGCCAAAGTTATAAGCCATCCAAGAACTGCATTTCACAAACCCTGTAATGCTGAGTTGTCCGCAAACTTTCACAGGACTGTTCGCGAACATCTGAACTGTTCGCGGACTTTCGCGGCAAAAAACATCCGTTTTTTTTGCTTCTTGCAGCCATATCCCATCCCATCCTCATCACCCCTCACATCCCCAGAGATTATTTCATAAGTTTGACAACTGAAATGTTGTGTTTTATAACATGCTTTTACCGCGATGTCCGCGGACAGTGGTGAAGTCCGTGAATCCAAGATGGCGAGCGTTTCCAAAAATCTGACGCACTTCACGCTCTTCACCATCCAATCAGCGAACACGTTGCATGTCCGTGGACATTACATAACCCGATTAGCCAATCAGGACACTGTCTGCGGACCGAACAGGGAAGTGTGTCCGTGGACCGAACATAGATATCACTAATTTTTTGTGACCTACTTTTTGGTCATTTTAAAAGAAACTACTGGACGGATTTTCACCAAATTTGCAAAAGCCCGCTTTTGGGACCAAGCCACTGCTCCTGGTCCAAATTTGATGAAAATCCGTCCAGCGGTTTGGGCTGTAGACGTGAGCAAAGTTTTTTTCCCATTCAGTCTATGGGAAAAAATATGTTTTGGGACCCCCCCTATAATTTATATATATATATATATATATATATGGTATGCTGTTTAATCCAGATTATAGACAGCTGACACGTGTTTCGACCCGCAGGTCGTTTTCAAGCCTGAGTTCTTCAAGGTGACATATTATTGATCTAAACATAGTTAAAGCAAATGGACCATCCAATTTGTCCATTTGAAACAAATCAAAGTTATACGTTTCGACAACAGTAATTCAAAATCCGTAATTTGTGTAAATGTGAAGTAAAAAGTGTTACAAATAATTTGTAAAAACCATCATTAGAAATCATCAAAAACAAACGTGCCACATTTCGGGTTGCCAGTGGAGGGATCAATCAATTGATACAGGAAATTGACAAAAAACAACATTAAGGAAAAAGAAAAAGAAAGAGAACCAAAATGTAATAAAGCCATTACGATTTATATGTTCATCTTTAGTGTATCATGCAGTACCCAGATATTGAGGCACTGTGCCAAACTTGACTTGCCACCAGGAGGACAAAATAGAGTGAAGTAATAGGGATCAACCCTAAAACAACCTAATAATGAAGTTGCAAATGCGCAAACATCACCCGTGTGATTGAGTTTATTGCCATTGATATTATAGTGAATTCCTCAGAGTGAACCAAAGTAAAGAAGTAGAACTATTCTTTCCCTGAACTCTTTTTGTAAAGTAATGAGAATAAAGTGTGAAGGGGGTTATGAAGTATGTCAATTTTAAACTTGTAACAAAAAGGGAAAATAATTGAGATATAAGGTATGTAAAACATATCTCTGAATGAAGATTAATTATTTAAAGCACTCTTCTTAGAGTTAAATCATCCTCAAGATTGCGTGGTTGAGATTTCATACAATACTCATATAGCCCATCAATGGGTGCAACGTCATTTAGTTGTCCAACAGACAATATATACCTAAGATCAAGAAATAGTATTAGGGCATTGGATATATATCAGCCAATATATTGCTTAATGTTTGCCTATAAGGTTCCTCAAAAAATTCTTCATATAACAATGAATCCGTATGATAAGATTGGGGATCCTTACCCAGAAATCGGTTGAAAAAGATATGAATAAAGGGGCCCAAAAGGGACCCAATTCTCGCGTTCTGGCAATTCCGTCCATGATATAAGCAACAAAAAGCCGCCATCGGCACTACTATATGCAACCCGAACGGCACTGAAGTAAGTAAGCTTACTGGCACCGTTGTTTCTGCACCGACACACTACAACTCTGCCGGGTGGGTCTGACCTGCCAGGCGGGACGGCACCTGCCTGCAGAGTTTCATGAAGCACCAGTACTGCACCAGCACCGTTATTAACAGTGCCTGTGCTTCTGTGGTTCCCACTCCCATAGAGTCCTATGGAACTCTATGAGAATGAGGAACATTTTACCAGTACCTGACTTCCCGGCCGCCGGGGTTGTAATCCCCCGGTGTTAACGGGAAGTCAGGCACTGGTAAATATTTATGGGTCCGGCGGCAACCTGCCGGTATCACCGGCACAGTTACCGCCGGACCCGTAATAGGCCCATTTGTCTCTTACAATTGGACCTAGCGAGTGCATTAGTATGCCTCTGAGGCGGCGTGCCTCCCTGACACCTGTTGCATCAATGTAGATATTGAGCTCCTTGAGCCACCTATTCCACTGGGGTGCCAGACTACTAGTGTCTGAAATGGCAAATGGCTGTACTGCCTGTAGTTGCAGAGATTCATATCCCCCATCATCCCTGGGCATCGGATTGCAAGCGGAGGAGCTACTTACTCCTTCACATTCTCTGACATGATGGCTGTGTACTGTGTGGCATGGCTCTGGGGGAGGGGGCTAGTTTTGCACTCTCACCTTTATTTTATGGTCCTAATGCTGTCATTCTGTGAACAGCAGTGGTTGGTGCTGACTGGCGAGGTGGGCCTTTCAGGCCATGTGCACTTTCCTATGCACGTTGAGATCGCCCACATGGAGTAAATGAGGAGCTGGGCACAATTCATGTGCCAGATGAGCCAGCTGGAGCAGAAGTATGCGCATGGGGCAGGGCCCGCTTACTGTTGGGCGTTATTGAGCCCCAACGCTGGGCTCGCAGCAGAGTGGGACAAGCGGCAGCAGCAATGGTGCTGTGCGCACAGGTGGCGGCCCGACCCTTGACTGTGTCCTTGATGCGGCTGCGGGTGTCAGTTTACCTTGCGCACGATTTCTGCCAGCGCGGTCAGAGGTATAACCCGTGCATCCATCCATTTTGGACCCCTTACATTTTGGAGCAATAACTCATACTTCCTTTTCCCCCCAGAAAAGCGTAACATGAGCCTTGCTTAGTTTTGTTTGGCATAAAAGGCAGCAGATTTATTTTCCACAGATCATAGAACACACTGCACACATTAGTGGAAATATTTTGGAAGATGCGGCGACTGCTCCGTTTCCGAAACCTGCTTCCCCCTTGCTTTCCAAAAGTCCATCATAGGCCCAACTCTACCAACCCTTTGTGCCTGAGCCTCGCCTGACCCTGCAGGTCACCGTGGGCAGGGAGAGTGCCGTTGCCTTGGGGGAAGCTGAGCCCTTGTTGTTCCCCCCAGACGCCCCTGCCGTGTTAGGCTCCCAGGGGGCGCTGGGTCTGGAAAGGGCGAAGACCCTTCCCGCTTTCTCCTGGCTCATCCGGAGTCTGTCTCTTGTGTTTGGTTGCCCAAACACCGCCACACCGCCTGTCGTCCTGCGACGTCGACGACCAGGCCTCCTGCTTGTCCCTGTTTGTAGGGTGGGTGGGTGGAAAACGAATTCCTCAGTGGCAGGCGGGTCCCAGTGCCAGGGGTGAATGAGTTCTGCAGTGGGGACCCGCCTGTTTTAAAGGGGGTAACTCCTCCCTTTTCCTTTGTCCCGTTTTCGCGGGCTTTCTCCCACTTTTGCTGCGCACATTTCTTCGCGGGCTTTCCCGGATTTGCCGCGCTTTGCCTCCCCTCCTCTGAGGAGGGGTGGAGGGCGCTTTCGGAGGAGGACACCGCCCGGGTTATCGGGGTGCCTCCTCCATTTTGGGATTCCTCGTCGACACCGGGCATATCACAGCAGGGTTCAGCTTCGTGATCCTCGTCGCCATTGTTAGATCCGCGCTTGGCTGACGATATTAATTAAACAAGACACGCAATGAAACACAGGAGCCTGATCTTTGCATTGGCACCTTCTTTATTACTCTGGCGCAGACTGGAGATTTTGGCGGTAACTCTGCTTACAAATACGTGGTCAGCTACGACCCAAGCAAACAGTGAAAGAGGCGATCGCCTGTCCCTGCGTAGTAGAGTGGTTGGACATTAGAGGGCCCACCCAAGAAAGTACGCAACATCACAAGAGTTGCATTTGCTGCTTTTTTAAACCAACAAAGGAGATGCTATTAGAGACAGACAGAGGATGAACGGTGCTGTCATTTCTCGGCAGATTTCCTGTACTCAGTTGCAGGAAATACTCAACGTGTCCAATACTTTCATCAGCGGGTTTGAATGGGCGCAAGTAAGAGGGGTCTGACTAGCATAGACAAAGAGTGCATAAGTCCTGTTTGAGTAGTGGGTGCAGAAACATCACGTTCAGACCTCACCCGCTCTGCAGATGTTTAGGGGTTTTGACTGTACATCCCAAGTGCTACTGTGTGCAGTGCAGATATTGCCAGAGGGGAAACATGAGTTTGTTTTTCTGTAATTTCCAGGAACAGAAGCTCTGCAGTGAAATGACTGTTGCTGTGATCTGTGTGTGTTAGATCCAATGTTGAATTATTTCGCCATTGAATGATGAAGTGCGAGACATAAAGCTGTTTTTTGGCACAGCAGGTTGGATGACTGTTGCAGAGTTCAGTAGGTATTTTGATAATGGCTGAGATCTGTTGTGTTGCGAACTGCCTTTAAATCCTATTGCATTTTCACAATTTATTCTTAAAAGTGTGTTGCAAACTGCATGGTTTACACATTATTTCAAATTAACTCTTGGGAAGAACTGCTCCCCACCTCCCCCCGAACTACATTTGGATTGTGTCTCCGGGGCTTTGGTGATTGAGTCTCTGGTGTGCTACGGGGACTGGTGCGTGGTGGTTGGAGGCTATGGTGATTGGGGTGGGGTCTATGTTGTTTGGGCCTATGGATGGGAGCTACAGAGATTGTGGCAGATGTTATGTTGATTGGGGCTGTTGATGGGGACTATGGAGATTGCCTTCCTGCCTTCAGGACTACCCTATGCAATAAACATGTAAACACTGGCCTCAGGCACTCAACGGTCAAAATATTGTTACATATTCCAGCCTGTACCTGGTATATGTTTTTACTCTTACCACTTCACCACCCAGTATACATCATTCAATCCAAGAATGTTTGTATGTAAAGCCACATTGCCTTAGGACTACCACCACTTTCTTTAATTGACTACTTTGTCGGTCATTTCTTTCCCTATCTTCAGTAAATACAAACACTGAGTATTTAGTTAGTCCCGTAAATGTGCCTTCTTATCAGTGTTGGCCTAAGCCTGATAGAGTGATTTTTAAAGCAACTCTTTAGGTATTTGAAATGTTGACAAAGCACATGAAAGATTTTAATGTCACAGAAACTGAAAATGCACCACTGCAAGTTATTGCATTAGAAACTCACGTGCTCACCTGTGCCTGGATGTTGTGCTCTCGTTAGCAAGGATTGGAATACTCCGAAAGTGTTCATTTTTGCAGCTCTCATTACACAGAGTGTGTGCCCTGTTTGAATGTGGCTCTATGCATTACCGTGGCTGCAAAATAGCAGGAGCAGGACTCAAGAACAAAACAGATGTAGTACAAACATTAAAACCATCTTGTGTAGCTAGTCAGTCATCAACACCGCAGTCACTAGATCTACGGCATAAGAGCAGCAACATTTTCTGGGATCACAGTACAGAATGTGGTTGGTGTAGTGACTCGCTACAGTTTAGAGGTGTGCAGTGCAGGCCTTTGGGTTCATCCCAGTGCTGTGCTTAGTATAGCATCAAATGGCACCGCAAAGATGCAGTGCCCACCTTGGTCCCCAGACTTTCCTCCGCACACAGTGCTATTGTACAGAGGAATGGTGGCAAGTTGTCGTTTTTTGCCCAGTAGTATGCAGAACTTCCCCACTTTGGACGTTCTTTCTGGAGCATGAAGATGCATCCTCCTACACTTTTCTGGCTGTGTAGGTGATTGTGGCTTATTTGGTACTATGGGTGGCACACACCGACGTTTTGCACTTTCTGATCTCACAGGCTGTCTTTGAAACACCTGGTACAAAGGTGGAAGAGTAGCGTTGTCTTTTCCTCCTGTCTCTGTAACTCTGGCAGTATCCTCCTCCTTCTCATGTATATTGCACTTTTGCAAAATGTGTTGTAGCCGGGACTGAGGTGGATCCCCACCCTTACCTTGTTTGTGGTCATCACCATTATCTTCACTTATCCTCAGTGGATGTAGATGTTGGTGGAGACAAGGAGCAACCCACATACTCCACCTGTGCACTTTTTTGTACAATGAGTGCTTCCATCTACCCCAGCACTTTTAGGTGACCAGGTGTGCTAGCACTCATAATAGTCACTTCTCTGTAACCACAAGGAGATGGCACATTGCTGAATCAGTTACATCCACTGACTGCAATCTCTTAAATCCAAAGAATTAAAATACTCTTTTCTACGCAAGCAACAAGCCATTGGTGCGGCCACAAAAAGATGGCACACTTATTTACAACCACTCAATGTAATCTCTGACTTGTCACCAAAACATTTTGTGATATTATTCTCCTCACTCCCACAAGAAATGTAAAGTGGACTTATTTCATAAAGAGTGGCCTGTGAAATGTAGTGCAGACATTAATAGTTTCAAAAAGACGGCCTACACCATTTGACTTTCCTCCCTCTCCCTCTGCTAAATCATGTTGCATTTTTAGTTTGGGCTGTTAGGTGGCAATTCCGCCACCTATAAACTGAAACTATTGCATTAGAGTACAGATAGGGAGAAATGGCATATAAGGAGGGGCACAATACTTGTAGGTGTTGGCTCGTTATATGCCCACCGTTTGACTGCCCATGGCCTTGCTAATCCCTATGGCCATTCCAACCCAGTTCCCGCCCCTCTTCGCCAAAAACACCACCTCATAGGAACTGTTTGAGCTCGCCATCAAATGATGCACTCAAAGTGCCAATCAGTGTTTTTTCAAAGCAGTTTTTTGAGAGTTAATAGCTTTAAACACACTACTAGTGTATTAAAATTGTCTTAACCAGATCCGCCTTCTTTCACTCGATTTATAAGCACTATGCGTGTCCTTTACTGAAGTCCTGTTAAAAACAAGCAATGGAAAAGCCTACAGTTTGGCTTTTGTATAAGTATTAGACATTTGACAGGCATTGATATTAAATGTCCAGGTGCTCAGACCACTTTGCACCTGCTACTATCAATGGGCAGTCAATTCCACTACAGCAATGCCTGGCAAGAGCGTTTCCCATGCCTACACAAAGCTCAAACTGTTGCCATTGACAATGCTTCTTTATTTTCTACCTGTCACACTACTAAATCCTATTAAATATCTATCTCTCCATCGAATAAATCCTATTAATGTTCTACCCCTCCCTCAACTAAACCCCATTCCCCCAACTGCACAAGCAACCTCCTACCTCTGCATAACAAGTCAGATCCCGAAATCAATCCGGATATTCCCCATTTATATTATGTTTAGCACCCACCACTGATAATGCTCAGAACAGCTTAATGTGCCAGAAATGGCTACTCTCTGGGTGTTTTGGGATTATGACAGTATAAGTAGGTATGTCCAGGCTTACTAGCTGCATCTCCAGGTTCTAATTTGTTGTTTGCTACTCAATGTTTCAGTTCTGAATTTATGTATTCACAATGATCCCTGCCTTCTTGGTCAGTCAACTCCACAAGGAGAGGCTCTATGATCACCCATGCGTAGAAATCCCGCTGATACAAGCCCCCAGCCCCAATCTCTCAATCTCTCACAGGTATCGGGAGTCAATTACATTTCAGGAAATATTAGCAGACACCTTCTCAAACCATAGTTTTTAGGGATCAATTTCTGAATGGTCCCGTGGAAATCCCTTTTGCCAGTGAACAGTATCAATACTCTTCAGCACAGTCTGGGCCAGTTCCTCCAGTCAGACTCTGCGGCAGCCCGATCCTGGATATGAGTACAGAAGAAAAGAGCTGCGGGCATCAGTTGCCTTTGGTCTCCATCTTTAGGGAATTATGTGGAGGGAACTCAAATAGTAGAAGACCTCAAGACAGGTCGGGTTTGAACACGGACACTGAACTAATTCATCTTCTTTAAATAAAGTATTCCATATTGTTCAGCCCGAGAGGAAACTTGTAAATACCAAAGACCAGAATTGCAAATTTATCATAAATTGTGAAATGCACATGTTTAAATGTTCAGCTAATATGAACTGTAAATATGTTTTCTTTTTATTTTGTAAGCACCTGCCATAAGAACCATCAGCCAAATCAATATAGAGTCCACAATAACTTTAAAATGAAATAATACACCAATGCACGACAATACTATAGGGATACAAATTAGTTCCCAATTTAAAATGGCACACTCGCACATAAAAATAGGCAATGAAAGGCAACCACTAAATATATGTTAAAACAAAAATAAGAAACATAAACCATTAAAATTACAACCATCTAAATTTAAGCCAGTAGAAAAATAATCACTAAAACTAAAAAATTAAAACAATCTTAATGGTCCCAATTCAAAAAGGAGGACTAGTGGTCACATGGCAATTATTATCACGTGACCGCAATCCAAAACGAAACTAAATACGGAAGCAAATCAAGCCGTTTGATCCCGCATCTGAAAGGATCGTTTACGAATAGAGAAGGTAAGCGCAGCGAGAGCTCCTTATTCTTATTTTTGTGATAAACATACTAGCGCAAAACCTAATTTAAAATTAAAACGTAAACTATATGAGGAACGATAAAAATATAGAATCATCTAAGATTCAGAGCTTTTCGTTTTGCTTTCCTCCTTTAGTTTACCAACCTGAAAATATAGAAAATGTGAGAGCAAGAAATGCTTTTTAAAGCAAATTTCGCCCATACATGAATTAACCAAAAGAATCGCCAAAAAAGTGCTTCAAAAGTGAGTGCCCAATTCATTATTGATTCTACAAATATACTAATGATTTTTTACGGTTATATCTTATATCCATAAAAATGTCATCTATATTGTTACTGTTTGAAAACAAGATATATTGTTTTTGGCTAGAGATTTCAGAAAAGTAACCGGTGCAGGTGCTTATAATACAGCAGAAGGCACAAAAGTAAAACCGTTAAAGGAAAGGTTTGGTCAAAAAATGTTATTGTCCCTACGGGTCGGCCATGTTTTTTTAAGCCTAAGTCACTCGATTTTAGAAAAATTTCCTATGGAATTTACCCGAGTTTTCGCCCATTAAACGCACGCGAAAACAGGCATCAGGGAGCTGCCATTTTGTGATAATCCGATCACTTGCCCCATCGCCCTGGCTGACCTGCTTTTGCAGGACTAAATCATATCCCCCGCCCCTGAGCCTGACATCATCAAAACATTCATATTCCCCGCCTCTCTCCGTTACGTTACTGTGCTGCGTAGGCAAACGCGCCCAGTCGTCTTCTACGCGACTTCACACAGAACCCGGAAACCAACACAGATCAACTCACAACACAGCGCGCCACAATTCGGAATATGAATCAGTAGTTTAAAATCAAACAGCAAGATTGTACATTTGGTAAAGTACATTTATTTTACATTAAATGTTTAGAGAATATTCAGCAATTGGCATATTAAATCGGAATGGAATTTTTTTTCTTTGCTCTCGATCCGCAAATCCGCAAAAGTTCATCGTGAGTCACAAGCTGTTCCTTTATGGTACACAGGGTGTTGGTTTTCGTTAAAAGAAGCACTCTGGACGCACGGTGATCCGCAAGGCTGTTCCATCAACTAGGCACTAGGCCACTGTAAAGGAAGGGCATATGGGCTCTTGGTGGTCGTCCCATAAAATGGTCAACGTTGTGCAGTTGTTTACAAGAAGCTGCAGCTGGCGATTGAAAAAACCGTCTGCCGGGGTCTGGAATTGGTGGCAGTAGCAGTACGGTAGGATATACCTGTTTAGAAAACATAAAAATTGAAATTAGTCTCACCAGCCAATCTTTATTACTATTCTTCATTTTAATTTTTACGGCCGAGCTGAAACTATTTGCTTGTGAGGATAGTGCAATGGAGTATGTTCGGCTCTAAAAGTAATGCGAAAACTAACTAAATAAATCGAGGTAAACCCACAATCTAATGATTTTTTAGCGTTGAATCACTGAGAAACGACTGTCTACATGCATGTCGAATGGGCACATGCATGCCCATGTGCCCGATAGAAAGACGATCCCACAAATGTTGTAATTGATCTTCATTCATTCATTCATTCATTCATTCATTCATTCATTCATTCATTCTTCATTCCGCTATAAAAGCGTCTAAAGAGTTACTTACATTATATTTGCCATTTCTATTGTGTCTCAGCGTAATGCAGTCCGTAAATCCCACTGTGTTCGTGCCAACGATTTTTCCATGTACTGAACTAACATGAAACTCGGTCTAGTTTCAGAATTTTCAGCCTTATCGTCTCTTACGTTATTGCCCCCCTCCTTCAAATGAGGTCCTTTTGGCATGGTCCCTGTCTCTCAAGGTCAAAAAACAATAGAACCTTATACTGACAGTGCAAGTCACGGGCCTCTTCAGCCCGCAAGCAAAAAATCAAAGCCGCTGACCTTCACTCTGCATGAGCATACATTCTTACTTTGCAACATCCCGTGTAAAGCCATCTGTGAGAACTTGAATTTCGACTCCATCTTTGTACTCGGCCTCAATGTGCAAATGCGAACTGGCTTCTCTCCCATCTGCAACGCCTCGCTTGGCGCGTTCTAAGGCCCCCGATTTTGTACTTGTTATCCGCGAGCTTTGCAGCCCAAGAGAACCATACCTATGGAGACATTGACTTTTTGGGGGAAGGTCAGGGAAAGTATAAAGTAGCCGGGGAGTAAAGTTGAAAGTGAGATTTATTGTTTGTTTGTTTTATTATTTGCAATACGCAAGCCTCCCCTCAGTTAACAGTGCACAGCATTTACATGAGATTGCGAAACCTAGTTACAGCAACAAAAATATATACATACACATATTCACAAGGTCAGCGATATGAGGTCTATAGAGAGAGAAGTCAAAGATGACACCCATGTTGTTCGCCACTCAGGATGGTGAATGGAGTGGTTTGGGTTACCATACTTTGTATGTACACTGTACAATAACATTTTTTTACAAAAAGACAATCAGATTACAATGATTTAAACCGGGATTTGTACTTCTCAACCAGCTCTGCTTTGGGTGGACATGGCACTGTGGCAATGTTTGGTGGCAATGCATCAGTGCTCTGCACAGAAACGCTCAAAATTCCATGTGTGTGCTTCTCTAGTACAGTAACAATAAGGCCTTTAACAAAGTCGAACTCCATTTCCTCATATACTGGTTTCACCACCCATTTCTTACTTCTTTTTGCAAAGGCCGTAGTTTAGCGAGGCATCCCTACATTTCCTGTTGCCCTAGACTGTTCACAGCACACATTCTCGTTATGGGCCAAGACCACTAGTAGAGTTCTATGTTTCATGCCCTGCATGCCGAAATGCAATCGCTTTGGCCTGTACTTTAGGCACATATTGTGGAACACCTCCAATCCTCCTGTGTGCCAGAATTCAGTCAGTCCCCTCAAATCTCTTGATAGAGTTTTATCGAAAACAATCTTCTCAATGGCTTTGTGTGTAGGTGAAGATGCAATCAACCACTTCTTCTTCCGTGCCTCCTCTGTGGACAAAGGGCCATGTTCACATTGGTGGAAATGTTGGTTTTCTATCCAGCGGTGAACGTTGGTACAGTGGTGCATCAGTGACCGCCATTTTTCAAGTCGGATTTCCACTGACCCCTCAAAAGTTTTGGAGCTCCACCAAAGATGGTTGCTGATAGACTGGGACCACTGTGAAATACTTTCCAAACCTTTTGTTTTCCCTGCAGCCGAGATTTTCTTATTGATTGATTTAGCAAGATGCCATATGTCAAATTGATGTTTAATATGTGGGAACTGCTCTCTCATTTTCTTGGCAATTGAAACGTGTCTGTCCGTGGCTATGAGGTCGATGTCCATTCCCCTCGATTGTAGATATTCCAATGATTTTATAAATCCTAGTTTCTCCATGGCCACTGAGGATGTACATTGGGACACCTGCATGACCACCGAACTATCCATGTCCTGAAAGTGGTAGGTTCAGTACTTGGAAGAAAATCCAGGGCTGTCGCACTGTCCATCGCTGGATAGCCTGAATCGTTTGCCTTCAAATGTACTTGCTAGAGACAATTGTTCAATTTTCCAAGCATCACTAATGGCCGGAAACAGATAATCATGTTGGTATTTGTAGTACTGCGTTTTAGAATTGAAATCGAGTCCCACAAACTGAAATTTATTATTTTTCTAAAACTGGACCCACTAAAAAGTGAGGCAGCTGCACAGTAGATTGCCTGCTAGCAGTTTCCCCAGCATCGGTTGTGCAGACCATGAGAATGTATCATTTAATCTACAGGCGGCATGTATTTTGATGTTGCTGCCTTGTTTTTGACGAGTCACATGAATCAATGGCTTCCCACATACTTTCCCTCTAACGGAATGCCCACATTTCAGCATACTTATAATATCCATCAAAAAACTGTCGAATACTATGTATTTGCCCTCTTTCATTATACTGTTATCCGGCGTCAAAGTTGTTTCGGACTGTGACGTTGAGAACATATCACCACATTTGAAAGAAATATTGGTGATATCAAGTTCTGATGCGTCGGTCAATGCTGCTGCTGGTTCATTCTCTGTCATTTCAACATCTGTTACTTCAACATTGATGGGAGAACACAACAATGTCGACAGCTTTTTGGGTCGCATTTCTTTGCTGGTGTAGACTGTGTGAATTGATCTGCGACTACTTCAGAGCTATCTTCAATACATACAGTATCATCTTGTTTTGGTGGTGCGGTCGCACTGTAGCAATGGTCCAATAAAACTTTACTGGATTCTCCGGACACATTCAATTAATGTTCTGGCCATTGGACATGAGCATCTCGAGTCTGAACATGCCGCGTCTGAATTAATAGTTCCTACATAGTGTAAATGGTCTGGCAAGCAACATCTCTCATTTGCTTCACTGTCTGTGTATGTATAGTTCGTACACCCACGGGTAACTAGAGGACAGATTGGAAAAGGGATGTTCAGTTTAAACACAAGATAAAGTATAGTACAATTGACAGGAAAAAAACATAATATAGCCCCCAGCACAAACCAATTTCTAAAATTATGAACTGTTTGTAACTAACCTTATTTTTGTTTCTTTTCTTTGCAACTTTCTTGACTCGAACTTCAAGATCTGCACGCTGTTGCTCCGATTAGTTTCCGCATGTCTTCCCTTCCTCTTGCGCTGCAACGACTATATTTTCTGGATCCGCATAGACGGAGACTCCCTGAAACATAGTACTTTCATTACTATGTATCACAATATTGAAAACATAAAACACATGTGAGGATGAACACACAGGTATATCTCAATAGCTAAACGCGAATTAAACATTGTGTAGAACAATCAAACGACAAGTATTCCAGCTCTGATGATCTAGTTCGATGGAACTGTCAGTATCCATACCTCTGGCTCCACATGGACTTCCATGAATGATTGTATTGGAGAGGAGGCATCAGCAACTCCCTGAAACACAGTACTTGCATAGTATGGTTTTCAATATTGTAAACATAACACACACTTGGGGTCGACGGCACAGGTACATATAAAGAGATAACCACAAATGATGCATGTCTAAAAGAATATTTCGACTTATTTCTCCGATTTTTTTACATCTGCATCACCTACAAGGAATGTTGTCATTGTAGAGGAACTCCGACGTCTCCCTGAAACACAGTACTTGCGTTAGTATGGTTTTCAATATTGGAAACATAACACACACTTGGGGTCGACGGCACAGGTACATATATAGAGATAACCACAAATGATGCATTGTCTAAAAGAATCAAGGAATATCTAAATATGATCACATTTCATCGACTTATTTCTCCGATTTATTTACATCTGCATCATCTAAATGGGATGTTGTGATTGTAGAGGAAGCTCCGCCGTCTCCCTGAAACACAGTACTTGCGTTAATAAGGAAGAAAGTATAGCAAATGGAATCACGTTATATGATCACGCTCGATGGAGCTGTCAATATCCATATCTCGTGCTGCTGAAGAATATCTAGGGATGTTGTAAATGTAGTGCGCACTTCCGAAAGCTGTTGCGCCGATTCGTATACGCCAGGACCCGCTTCCACTTCCCCTGGAATTACTTGAACGTCAGGCTCTGCATGAAGTGCAGGGGTTGACGCTCCATCTACTGCCTGAAACATAGTACGTGCATTAGTAAGGATTACAATATTGAAAACATAACACACACTTGGGGTCGACCGCACAGGTACATATCAATGGCTAACCACGAATGAAACATTGTGTAGAACAATCAAACGCCAAGTATTCCAGCTCTGATGATCTAGTTCGATGGAGCTGTCAGTATCCATACCTCGTGCTGCTGAAGAACATCTAGGGATGTTGTCAATGTGGTGGATGCTTCAGCATCTCCCTGAAAGACAGTACTTGCATTAGTATGGATTACACTAACTATAACTGAAAACAAACACCAGGGGACGACAACTAAGGTGTATATCAGTTGGAAAGCACTAACCAAACATTCGGTAAAATAATTACATGATACATAAAAACGATTACTTGACATGCATAAAACAAGTCTGTAGCGGAATAGCCAAGTAAGATTACCTGATACGCACTAGAAGTGGTTGATAACTGCGAGCACGTCACGGATGTTGAATGTTCTTGCTTCAGATTCAAGGGATAGCCAAGCAGTTGTAAAGGTAAATTATTGTTTGATAATGAAATGCCAATATTAAAAATTGCCATGTAAGGAGACAGAATACTTGAGAGTAATGCTATTGAAAATGCGCAATATAGCACAGTTCCCTGTGCCCATATATAGATTTTGTTTGTGGGTTATGAAATCGAAAAAGAATATATTGATAAATGTCATTATTCAAAAAGCTATACACTCATATCAATGTCGAAAGTATTACAAGGGACACAGCACGTAAAATATCAATTAATCCATTCGGCTACCTACACACTACCGCAAGGCCTAAAGCTAAATCCGGACACTTGACTCACCAGTGGCGGAATGTGGATGAATAGAGTGGGAATAGCGTTTGCGAGCAATTTTTGTGTTGTTCGCCGTTTATTCTTCTTTGTTACCCAAGATGTGGTGTACATGTTCGAGGAAAAGTGCCGGCTGCAGATGCGGTATCGATCACCCCTCTTGTCCTCTAAGACTTGTTGGACTCTACTTTCCAGCTCAACCAGTGAATATCCACAATTTCTGAATCATTCCCTTATTTTTCTCTTATAAAACTTATTTTTGTTTTCGGGAATACATGCATTGTAGTGCCTTCAGATTTAGCATGGGTCTTCGAAGGGCAACCGCTAATCGAACAGGCAGGCATTGTTGAAAATTCTGAAAAGTAAATATCGACATTATTATACAATCTTGATGAATAAAAATGTGATACAAAAGTAAATGAACCATACAATGTTCAATGCAAGGTTTGTTTTGGTTGCCGGAACTTTACCAGTTCATCATGTGCGGCTTAGTATTTGCATAAATTGCAGAAATGTATAAATGATGTGACTAAACTCTGAACATGTGACTCGTCCCTTAGGATGTTCTTTCTTGCACGAGAAGGAAACATGCTTACATTATAGACTGGACCCCCGAAGGATGCAATTCGATGACAATTGACACAGATGAAAATAAATAGATCTATTGATAGCATAACAATTGAAACTCAAGTCAATAGCAATGGGACCTATGAACATAGCACTATTGAGTACTCTACTCGCAAATAGATAGAAATTTAAAAATCAACGAAATATGACTAGGATACATGGCCTTAACTTGACCAACAAACAGTTGGATTCAGCAAGCCGAGCAGTATGTTGCAGGAGAACAGGTAGATGGACACAGGTAGCACACTGACGAGTTTGCTCGAAGCGGTCACAGAAGTTCACGGATAGCATGACAACAAGCAGATTAGCATAGATCTTAGTGGTTCTCAGGTAGCACGTTCAGGAGTTGACTTGCAAAGCACAAAGATGTTCTCATGAGACATATCAAGTGGTTTATAAAGTATTAGAAACAGGGGTGTTTTGTGAATGAATGACGTGTGTATGTTGTGGTATTATGTGGTTTGCCAGGGGCCAGCCAGCGTGAGGGTGGCGGGACCTGCCTGGAGACACGGGGTCTGAGGAGGCCATGTGAGCGATGGCCCCTGGGTGTGGGATACCTTTTGAAGTGTACATGGTCTTTGGCACCTTGGCCGTTTGCGCCCCTGACAGCCCCCAATGGCAGCGCTCATCCCCGGGTGCGAACTGCCTTTGATGGGGGGTGGATGGATGGATAGGCCGGTGGCCTTGCAGACAAGGCACAGGAAGACTGCTGAATGGAGACACACTTATGTGGATTGCAGGGGGCGGCCTGCTTCAAGGAGAGCCCTGCCTGGAGACACGAGGTCTGAGGAGGCCATGTGAGCGATGGCCCCTGGGCGTGGGATACCTTTTGAAGTGTACATGGTGTTTGGCACCTTGGCCGTTTGCGCCCCTGACAGCCCCCCATGGCAGCGCGCATCCAGTGGCACGAACCGCCTTTGATAGGGGAGGGGGGTGGATGGATGGATGGGCCGGTGGGCATGCAGACAAGGCACAGGAAGACTGCTGAATGGAGACACACTTATGTGGATTGCAGGGGGGCGGCCTGCTTCAGGGGGGGCCCTGCCTGGAGACACGGGGTCTGAGGAGGCCATGTGAGCGATGGCCCCTGGGAGTGGGGAAGTGTACATGGTGTTTGGCACCTTGGCCGTTTGCGCCCCTGACAGCCCCCCATGGCAGCGCGCATCCAGTGGCACGAACCACCTTTGATAGGGGAGGGGGGTGGATGGATGGGCCGGTGGGCGTGCAGACAAGGCACAGGAAGACTGCTGAATGGAGATACACTTATGTGGATTGCAGGGGGCGGCCTGCTTCAAGGGGAGCCCTGCCTGGAGACACGGGTCTGAGGAGGCCATGTGAGCGATGGCCCCTGGGAGTGGGATACCTTTTGAAGTGTACATGGTGTTTGGCACCTTGGCCGTTTGCGCCCCTGACAGCCCCCCATGGCAGCGCGCATCCAGTGGCGCGAACCGTCTTTGATAGGGGAGGGGTGGATGGATGGATGGGCCGGTGGGCGTGCAGACAAGGCACAGGAAGACTGCTGAATGGAGACACACTTGATTCATTTAAAAAATCGAAACAACCGTTGTTTAAATATATGTGGTGTTTTATTTTATTTCTTTTTTTGATGGCACAAAAATACAAAACTTTACACATTGTTCAGGTCAGGTTGCAGCACAGTGATGGAAAATCCCCTGTACTGACCGCTGTCACTCGGGAAAGTTTCTCTTATGGCACGAACGGCAAAGTCGGGTATTACTCTTCGAACGCGGTGTCCAAGCCTCCCGTGAAGCCACCTTGTAAAGGAACGATAGGCCATCAGCCGGTACCACATGTGAAAAAGAATGATACAAACTGTTTTTAAATGACCAAGATGAGTTTATTAAACGTTTGTTGTCAATGACAATTCTTGTAACTAATGGCATTCTGCTCGGACAAATTCTATCTAGACACTGCACACGATTGAACGACTTTCATGCGTTACAATGATCTGTAGATGTAATTTTGAATATAGGAGACGACCATGAAATAGTAGTGGCATCACAAGCATAGTATACTTACTCATTACTCGGATTACGAGGATGAACAGTTGCGCGAAGTTCATGCATAAGCACCATCATTATCCTCAACACGGACCGTTTAAGGCAGGCTGCCCTGAAGTCTGGCAGCTCGGTGATGCATTGCGGCCGTGGATCGCCTTCCGAAATGTAGGCCACGCATCCCGAGTTTTCACAGCAGCAGCAGTTCTCGTCCTCGGTTGGCATTAGCTCGCACCGATTGTATGTGCACCAGGTGGAAACACTGTCCATGCGACTAGGTCCAGTGTCTTCATCCGTTGATTCGTCCTGCCAACTGCCGTCCGAAGCCCCATAGTTTTCGCATGTTTCCCTTTCCAGTAGTTCCTCCTCGGTATACTCGGGCTCGTACATGTAGGGCATTATTGTAGCCATTGTGTGGTAAACAAACTAAAATAATTTATAGCGATGGTACAGGTGTTCACACGGGCTACAAGCAGCGAAGGTAGCTGACAAGAGCACAGAAACGAGTCACAGAATACTCAAAGTAACACAGAGAGAGGAATGGAATCGAAAATCTGCTGCTGTATGTTCTGAAACGGTCTGTTTATACTTATTGAGGAAAGAGGCGTCCTGCCATTTCCATGGCGACACGTCATTAGCTGAGGCGCAGCGATTGTTGACACGAGACGTGCTTTGGCGTTGTATAATGGCCGGTACGCGTCTGCTGATGACAGGCTCAGAGGCGGGGGATATGATTTAGTGCCGCAAAAGCAGGTCAGCCAGGGCGATGGGGTAAGTGATCGGATTATCACAAAATGGCAGCTCCCTGATGCCTGTTTTCGCATGCGTTTAATGGGTGAAAACTCGGGTAAGGTCCATAGGAAATTTTTCTAAAATCGAGCGATTTAGGCTTAAAAAAACATGGCCGACCCGTAGGGACAATAAAAAATGTTGACCGAACCATTCCTTTAACCTTTCATTTTTTCAGATAAATGTTGATTAATTATAAAAAAAACTGTCTGACATTATATAAAAAAAGACAGTGAAACACGTGTCGAGGGTATATACTGTATTGAAAACAAATTAAAAAACTACGGACAAATTAAGCAAACCAGATTTCCTCTCTTTATTTACTACAAAAAAGAAATGTGCTGATGGCGCAATCTAACAGATTTTCGTCTTTTCAAGGGACAATGTTCTGATTCAAGACAGGTCGGGCTTGCTTGATAGAATATAAGAATCTTTCATGTGACTGGAATTGTCTCCTTTTAGACCTGATAGTGATCAAAACAGATGCTAGCATGAAGTTGGGGCTGAGAGGCAGCAAGGATGGAGAATAGAATTGAACAGAGTGTGTGGTGACCCATTCATAGTGCTAATCTTCAAATTGGTGGGGACTCAAGGCAGTGCTCAGGGCTATTCGGGACTTTCTCCCTTTCATCCAGATCAAAAGTCAATTTTAATACTGACAATCAAGTCACCACAATGCCACAACTTCCAGGATCAATGATTCAGGGTCTAAGGTGGACTGCGTGGAGACTGGATTGTGGGAGCCTGGGAGATCCAGGGATGTAAAAGGAATGTGGTATTTAAGTGGCTCTCACTTGGGACCAAAGAACCTAGGAATGTGGTCCTTTGATGGCATTAGAACCATATTCAAAATATTTGCCTGCATGGTGTCTGTGAGGCTTGGTCTAATAGTTGTTCCAAAGGTAGGATCTTGATTCCAGTGATCCTTAAAGTATTCTTGCTGGTTCCTTAATCTCTGGTAGGAAATCTCCTGCATTCTCAGGATCTAGCAATGGCCTTATTGATATATATACAGGTCAAACAAAGTCCGTCAGGAATACTGACTTGTTATTCGTCTACCTGGGCAACGTGTGTAAGGAGAACATCCAGAGCCATGGCAATCTTGTGGGCAGAGGCTCACGGATGTCTATGTTGGACATTTCCAAAGAGGCCACATGGGTCACATGGGCCTCATTTCATACTTTCATGAGTCACTACAACTGTCAATTGGAGGGTTTCTAGCTAAAGGTTTGGAACCAGGACACTGAGTTTGTCCTCTTGAGGGGACTTTTCCTACATTTAATAAAGTATCTGGAGCATCATTTGAGTGGCACGGCGTGCTACATTTTCACTTTGTTGCGACTGTGATGAGGAACAGGGATGTGAGGTAATACTTCCTCCTTATCCTTCACAACTTGTCACAGTCCTTACCTTCCCCAATCTTTCCCTTCCATATAAGGTTAGGTCCTTGTTGAGCTGAAAATGTACAGGAAGTGGGGGCTTAATATGAAACTTTAGGGACTGATAATAATTTCATGATTTTAGCTGCACGAAAAGGGGCTACCTCGAAGGCACAGTGCCCATCACTTGTTAAGGACAGTGACAGGTTGGGAAGGATAAGGTGTAATGAAGATTACCGTGCATACACACATTGTGTGTACTTTGGTATGCCGACTTCCTCTCAGCTGCCTCGATGAAAATAGGCCTTCTAGTCTAAAATGGTCTGCGCTGCACATTCTTCCATTTGGGAGGGTCTATAACTTTCCCACTTTAACCAAAAACTCAACAACAAATATCTGCAAAATGATGCTGCGGCTGTACATCTTCCTCAGCTAATCCACACACTCCAAACTACCTACATGCCAACAGGTATAACAACCTGCATGGCTTCTGACAGCTTTAGCACATATCTCTAGAGCCTATGGAACTAATTTATCAAAATACAAAATTGGCAAGTTGTTTTTGGTAGGTTGCGGTGGTCCGTGATGTGCATTATCCTTTAATTGTGTGGGTGACTGGGAAATGGCAATAGAACGGTTTCTCAAACTGCACCTGTAAAAGTGGGTACGTTCTAATTGCTAATCGGTCCGTGCGTGCATGGGTTGAGGCAAGTGATGCCTTAACACTGCCTGGAACAAATAAATTGAATAATTTTCCCACACCACTGTCCCCTTAGATTGAAATAATTAGATGTCTTAATACCATTCAAGTATATTATATTTAAATCTGAAGAAGCTAGACTTCACAAACCCCATGGGTTTTTATCAAGGTTGTTACAATGTTACACAAATGCAGGTAATGTTTAGCATAAAAAGTGCCACGAAATGGAGTTTGTCACCCATGGGCAAGACCCAGTAGTGCATATGAGTGACAGCAATCATTATAATAATATTGTTCAAACGGTAGAAGTGGTGACAAACAATCATGACTATAGATTGTGTATCAGTTGCTTGCACAATTAGGCGTATATGATCATAATTGAGTCCACATGAAATGATTGACAAATAAAGAAGAGAAGAGAAGAGGGGAGAAAAAAACAAAAAAGGCATTTGTTAGTATCGTTGATTGCTTCTTGAATTAAGATAATTCTTAATTGCGTAGACATGGAGAATCAAGAGTCAATCTGGAATATTTCTTACCCTGGCTGATCATTTTCCACTAAAACAAAGACACAGATTCCGGAAGACCCAACCATATTTGTTGTTATGTCCGGCTCCTGAAGTAAGGCAATTTATCTTACGGTTGCGTGTAAATCAACTTCCGGTACCTGCTGTCACGGGGCCTCAGTTGGGGGTGGCCCTGGAATGCAGGACCTGTCAAATCTGTGATTGCCCAGGATCCAAAGAATCAACTAGACACGTCCTTCCCCAATGTTCCAAACTAGGGTTGGTGTACATGTGTAGGTTTGGTAAATTGGTACACAGAAATGAGGCGATCACTGGGGACTCGTTCTGGGACTACTGTTTAATTCTGAATCTATTGCAGTACAGCTTGCTCTATTCAGGGTATGGGCACATGTTAAGATTCTCTTACCTGACTAACGCGTTTATTGCCCTGTCCTGGTTGTGGTAATACGGAAAGATTTCCCTCCCTACAGAAACTGTACTGATATTGACATTGTGTGTCATCATTATCATTACTATGCATTATTATGTTCTAGTTTATTATCATTGTGTCTATTATGTTTTATTTTACTGTGCTCTTATTGTGTTTTATTGTGTGTCTTATGTTTTGTGTAAAGTCCACATTTTGAACTATATCACAATAAAATGTATTATTAATGATAAGCCTCCTCTTGGTACGTATCGTCATATCCTCTATCATTAATTGAGGAGAAAGTTTATTCCTCAGAAGAAGTAACATACTCCTTATAGTGTGGATGGAAGCTAAGTAATACTACATAATGGAAAGGGAGTGTACCTTGTGAAGAAGAGTGAAATCCTCCAAAACGTGTGTCAAAGCTTTTACTAATTTAATCATGTGAACACATTGCAATGTACATGGCAAATAGCATATTCACAATGATCCTTGCGTGTCCAAAATGGTAATGACTGGAGTAGCTATATTAGGTATGATTTTTTAGAGCGGAAACCATTGCCTACTGGAATAGTAGTGATTATTCCAAGGAACATTTAGCGGTTAATGCAGTCCATCAAATATAATAGCTCCATGCATCCCCTGTAAGTAACTGTAAAGGAAGCTGCTCAAATCAGTACTCTTCCTAATGTGTTTGTTCTCCTTTATTTTAAGTGGAGTCAGTGACATGCTTACCTTCAGTATATAAGATGATGTTAATACATCAGGCTGATTTCAGCCGTATTTGGTGTTCCATGATAAGAAGCATGGTCACCATCTTGTTTTAATGTTTAAATAATCTGCATGACGTTACATGTACAGCAGTGTGATGTTATCCGGTGACAATTCTGAAAACATGAATTTCGAGCGAATAGAGCCGAACGTATCATACTAAATAATAGTCTATCTGGGTATTTTAAAGCTACGAAAAGCGGGGGAGGACTATACAGGGCTTGGGTGAATTAGTGAAATTAGATGCATGGTTGAATAAACAAATACCTTATATTTCACACGCTTTGTTGCGCATGACGCTAACATATTTGATCTGAATATTAACAGGCTGTGAGTCCCAGGCTGAAATTCCCCATAGCATCTATAACTCAACGAAGCAGTGATATTTGCTGTTTCTGTTTGTTCTTCAAAATAAGGGTGTCAGGGTGCTAATGGTCTCCCTGATAGGATCAATATGCAGTGAAAAACAAATATCTAATACTACAGGTACAACCTTAGTCCCTGTGGTAGCCCACATCAATATGTCCTGTATTAAAATGTACCCCAACACAATTTTCTACAATTGGTTTACTGCTTGGTTAATGAGCAACACGGAGAAGAATACTGGAGATATATCCCTGAGAGATCTGCAATTCCGTGTCTTTACCTCTTGTTGAATCTACACAGCACCTTTCTAAAATGGCTGCAACACCGTCGACCCCATCAAGTGGCGTCCTGGTTCGCTAGAAGCCCCATTCTGATTGGCTGCCCAACCAGCCTTAACCCATTGAGCCAGCCAGCCAACGGAAGCCAGCCACGCAGTCGAAGGGCCGCAAAATAAGGGCCTGTCTGTGCATCGATCTGCACAAAACGATTCCTGTTTGCCGCAGTTCGTGATAGAGCAGGAGCCCTCTCACATCCAGACCCCTGCACACCAGGAGTTACACGGATCTTCCCATCTTCCCTAAGCCATTCCACAGGCTCTGGGCACACTTTGTGTCCAGGAAGGTAGGCTACCATGCCCCCCGACACAATTTTCTACAATTGTTTTACTGCTTGGTTAATGAGCAACACAGAGAAGAATACCGAAGCTATATCCCCAAGAGATCTGCAATTCTGTGTTTCCCCTCTTGTTGAATCTACATGGCACCTTTCTAAAATGGCCGCAACATCGTTGACTCGATCAAGTGGCTTCTTGGTTCGCTAGAAGCCCCATTCTGATTGGCTGCCCGACCGGCCTTATAAACTGCACTATTGACCAGGAGAATGGATACTACAATGGGTACTGCTGACTGGTTCCCCTGAAATGCTCTCTCTCATTACTGTTTCCATGATATACAGGTAAATAGTAGAGATTGTGTACCAGACAAATTTTACCAAAACTGCACTATTTAGCAGGAACACATAGGTACCACGATGGGTACTGTGGGCTAACTTCCCTCTAAATCACTGTCATGGATATCTCCATGGCATCCTGGTATATAGTAGAGAGTGGGCCTCATTACACGTTGTGTGCTAAAAATCAACATTTACCGGCATGGCGCTATTAACGTGTCTGCCTTGGCAAGAGGCTACTAATAGCGTACCATTACGAGTACGTGGACACAAGCATAGCGCCATGCCGGTAATGACCCTACCACCATGCCGCTAAAGACCCTAAAAAGACCCTTAGCGGCACTGATGAAAGCACTGATAGCACTTCCGACCTCCCGCAACATGCAAACAGCGGTCACCGCTAATAGCGGCTATCGCAATTAGCGGTCACCGCAATTAGCGGTCAACGTTAAATAGCGGAACCGGAAATAGCGTCATCGCACAGGAACCGGAAAGAGCACAGCGGCCATCTTCAAAAACACAATCCATTGCCATCCTCTGCCCCCTGGACCTATTTTTCGTGAACTGTGCCATTCCACAGCCACAAGGATTCCCTTGCCATGCCTAAGGCTATAAAAAAAACAACCGACCGCCAGCGAAAGGAGAAGTTCACCAACGAGGAGCTAACAATGCTCACTGAGACCCTTGCAGCGAATTCCGATGTGGTATTTTCAAACGACATGCAGCGGTAGACCCTGATCCGGAAGAAGGCTATCTGGGCAGAGGTTGCCCTGAAAGTGAGTGCGGTGGGCAACACCACCTGCACTGTCCGGGAGTGCAGAAAGCGGTGGGATGATCTCAGTCTCCGGGTCCGCAGCATCCTGTCTGTGAACCGCAACATGGCCATGGCCACAGGAGGTGGAGCCGATTTGCCAATAAAATTGAAGGAGTGGGAGGAGACCTGCGCCAACACGATTGGTGTTGAATCAATTGAGTGAGTCGGGAGCATGGAGCATGGTGTGGCCGCTACATCAGATGGATGTGAGTGTACACATAAAACTATGCACTGTGAATGTTGAGGTCCCTCCAAATGTGAGCCCAGATTCACCTCATGGATGCTCCAACATCCATACATGCATACAACCCTGGCCATGTCAGTGTCAAACCCAAACACACACACATGCACGCATCACCACAGACAAGTGCCACACGGGACCATGCATGGATGACCCACTCAACAGACCCATCATCTGCATCCCTACCAATGAAGTCCCAATGCACACAACAGCATGATTAACGTATTCTGCATGAAGTACATTGAACCGTCACCAATGCCATCCCCCTCTTTGTCCCCCACAGGCTCACATACAGACAGTGAAGAACCTGGCACTGCAACTCAGGCACCCCCTGCCAAGTAAAAACCAAGGCCACAGGACACAGGGGACACCCCCACTACATCAAGGGGGAAAGGGAGAAGTGTTCCCATGCAGAGTGCCAAACATCGTCGGAGCGCCACTGCTACCATACTGCAGTCCACACCAGCAACAACTGCCACACCTTCAGATGTGAACCCGCCACCACAGATTCCAGCCACGGAGGGCCCACCCTCCGATGCCACAAGTTCCACAGGTGAGGCGGCAGCCACAGCGCCGCTCTCAGATGTGGAGGACCCGATGGAGTTCTCCATGGAAATGCACACCGCAACCCCCCCAGGAACCCCAGAGGCAACTCCACAGCAAACACCAGGGTCCAGTGTCCATGGCCAGTCTGGCAAGGACAACACGGAAGGGTGTAGTAGCCCACCGGTGGCTTCACCAGATGTCCTGGTTGCAGAGGAAGGCGCAGCAGCCACACCACGAGCACGCCACAGTGCCGTTGACCTGGCCAGCATCAGGCAGCGCCAAGAGAACATAACTGTGCTGGTTGGGCAGCATGTGGAAGAGGCTGCCTGTCTCAGGGGGGAGATAACAGAGACTGCCAGGCACTCAAGGGAGGCGATTGAAGCCTGTACCAACAGGCTGTGTGTGGAGATTGGCCAACTCAGGCAGGTCCTCAGGCGTAAAGCGGACGCGATGGACCGCCAGTTTCCACCACCACCACCCCAGGGACAGACAGCCACATCATCATCCGCTAGTTCGAGGCAGACATGCCCCCTCTGCCGCTCCACGCGCACCAAGAGGCGCACGTCAACCCAGCCTCCTAATGCTGGGGGTGGCAATGGGGAATACAACAACCCCTTATGTGTCTGGCACAATGTTGTTGTCCTGCTGCACACGGGGAAGGTTGACCCTTCCATATAAGGTTAGGTCCTTGTTGAGCTGAAAATGTACAGGAAGCGGGGGCTTAATATGAAACTTTAGCTGCACGAAAAGGGGCTACCTCAAAGGCACAGTGCCCATCACTTGTTAAGGACAGTGACAGGTTGGGAAGGATAAGGTGTAATGAAGATTACCGTGCATACACACATTGTGTGTACTTTGGCATGCCGACTTCCTCTCAGTTGCCTCGATGAAAATAGGCCTTCTAGTCTAAAATGGTCTGCGCTGTACATTCCTCCAATTGGGAGGGTCTATAACTTTCCCACTTTAACCAAAAACTCAACAATAAATATCTGCAAAATGATGCTGCGGCTGTACATCTTCCTCAGCTAATCCACACACTCCAAACTACCTACATGCCAACAGGTATAACAACCTGCATGGCTTCTGACAGCTTTAGCACATATCTCTAGAGCCTATGGAACTAATTTATCAAAATACAAAATTGGCAAGTTGTTTTTGGTAGGTTGCGGTGGTCCGTGATGTGCATTATCCTTTAATTGTGTGGGTGACTGGGAAATGGCAATAGAACGGTTTCTCAAACTGCACCTGTAAAAGTGGGTACGTTCTAATTGCTAATCGGTCCGTGCGTGCATGGGTTGAGGCAAGTGATGCCTTAACACTGCCTGGAACAAATAAATTGAATAATTTTCCCACACCACTGTCCCGTTAGATTGAAATAATTAGATGTCTTAATACCATTCAAGTATATTATATTTAAATCTGAAGAAGCTAGACTTCACAAACCCCATGGGTCTTTATCAAGGTTGTTAGAATGTTACACAAATGCAGGTAATGTTTAGCATAAAAAGTGCCACGAAATGGAGTTTGTCACCCATGGGCAAGACCCAGTAGTGCATATGAGTGACAGCAATCATTATAATAATATTGTTCAAACGGTAGAAGTGGTGACAAACAATCATGACTATAGATTGTGTATCAGTTGCTTGCACAATTAGGCGTATATGATCATAATTGAGTCCACATGAAATGATTGACAAATAAAGAAGAGAAGAGAAGAGGGGAGAAAAAAACAAAAAAGGCATTTGTTAGTATCGTTGATTGCTTCTTGAATTAAGATAATTCTTAATTGCGTAGACATGGAGAATCAAGAGTCAATCTGGAATATTTCTTACCCTGGCTGATCATTTTCCACTAAAACAAAGACACAGATTCCGGAAGACCCAACCATATTTGTTGTTATGTCCGGCTCCTGAAGTAAGGCAATTTATCTTACGGTTGCGTGTAAATCAACTTCCGGTACCTGCTGTCACGGGGCCTCAGTTGGGGGTGGCCCTGGAATGCAGGACCTGTCGAATCTGTGATTGCCCAGGATCCAAAGAATCAACTAGACACGTCCTTCCCCAATGTTCCAAACTAGGGTTGGTGTACATGTGTAGGTTTGGTAAATTGGTACAGAGAAATGAGGCGATCACTGGGGACTCGTTCTGGGACTACTGTTTAATTCTGAATCTATTGCAGTACAGCTTGCTCTATTCAGGGTATGGACACATGTTAAGATTCTCTTACCTGACTAAAGCGTTTATTGCCCTGTCCTGGTTGTGGTAATACGGAAAGATTTCCCTCCCTACACAAACTGTACTGATATTGACATTGTGTGTCATCATTATCATTACTATGCATTATTATGTTCTAGTTTATTATCATTGTGTCTATTATGTTTTATTTTACTGTGCACTTATTGTGTTTTATTATGTGTCTTATGTTTTGTGTAAAGTCCACATTTTGGACTATATCACAATAAAATGTATTATTAATGATAAGCCTCCTCTTGGTACGTCTCGTCATATCCTCTATCATTAATTGAGGGGAAAGTTTATTCCTCAGAAGAAGTAACATACTCCTTATAGTGTGGATAGAAGCTAAGTAATACTACATAATGGAAAGGGAGTGTACCTTGTGAAGAAGAGTGAAATCCTCCAAAACGTGTGTCAAAGCTTTTACTAATTCAATCATGTGAACACATTGCAATGTACATGGCAAATAGCATATTCACAATGATCCTTGCGTGTCCAAAATGGTAATGACTAGAGTAGCTATATTAGGTATGATTTGTTAGAGCTGAAACCATTACCTACTGGAATAGTAGTGATTATTCCAAGGAACATTTAGCGGTTAATGCAGTCCATCAAATATAATAGCTCCATGAATCCCCTGTAAGTAACTGTAAAGGAAGCTGCTCAAATCAGTACTCTTCCTAATGTGTTTGTTCTCCTTTATTTTAAGTGGAGTCAGTGACATGCTTACCTTCAGTATATAAGATGATGTTAATACATCAGGCTGATTTCAGCCGTATTTGGTGTTCCATGATAAGAAGCATGGTCACCATCTTGTTTTAATGTTTAAATAATCTGCATGACGTTACATGTACAGCAGTGTGATGTTATCCGGTGACAATTCTGAAAACATGAATTTCGAGCGAATAGAGCCGAACGTATCATACTAAATAATAGTCTATCTGGGTATTTTAAAGCTCCGAAAAGCGGGGGAGGACTATACAGGGCTTGGGTGAATTAGTGAAATTAGATGCATGGTTGAATAAACAAACCTTATATTTCACACGCTTTGTTGTGCATGACGCCAACATATTTGATCTGAATATTAACAGGCTGTGAGTCCCAGGCTGAAATTCCCCATAGCATCTATAACTCAACGAAGCAGTGATATTTGCTGTTTCTGTTTGTTCTTCAAAATAAGGGTGTCAGGGCGCTAATGGTCTCCCTGATAGGATCAATATGCAGTGAAAAACAAATATCTAATACTATAGGTACAACCTTAGTCCCTGTGGTAACCCACATCAATATGTCCTGTATTAAAATTTACCCCAACACAATTTTCTACAATTCTTTTACTGCTTGGTTAATGAGCAACACAGAGAAGAATACTGGAGATATATCCCTGAGAGATCTGCAATTCCGTGTCTTTACCTCTTGTTGAATCTACACAGCACCTTTCTAAAATGGCTGCAACACCGTCGACCCCATCAAGTGGCGTCCTGGTTCGCTAGAAGCCCCATTCTGATTGGCTGCCCAACCAGCCTTAACCCATTGAGCCAGCCAGCTGACGGAAGCCAGCCACGCAGTCGAAGGGCCGCAGAATAAGGGCCTGTTTGTGCATTGATCTGCACAAAACGATTCCTGTTTGCCGCAGTTCGTGATAGAGCAGGAGCCCTCTCCCATCCATCCAGACCCCTGCACAGCAGGAGTTACACGGATCTTCCCATCTTCCCTAAGCCATTCCACAGGCTCTGGGCACACTTTGTGTCCAGGAAGGTAGGCTACCATGCCCCCCGACACAATTTTCTACAATTGTTTTACTGCTTGGTTAATGAGCAACACAGAGAAGAATACCGAAGCTATATCCACAAGAAATCTGCAATTCCGTCTTGTTGAATCTACATGGCACCTTTCTAAAATTGCTGCAACATCGTCGACTCGATCAAGTGGCTTCTTGGTTCGCTAGAAGCCCCATTCTGATTGGCTGCCCGACCGTCCTTATAAACTGCACTATTGACCAGGAAAATGGATACTACAATGGGTACTGCTGACTGGTTCCCCTGAAATCCTCTCTCTCATTACTGTTTCCATGATATACAGGTAAATAGTAGAGATTGTGTACCAGACACATTTTACCAAAACTGCACTATTTACCAGGAACACATAGGTACCACGATGGGTACTGTGGGCTAACTTCCCTCTAAATCACTGTCATGGATATCTCCATGGCATCCTGGTATATAGTAGAGAGTGGGCCTCATTACACGTTGTGCGCTAAAAATCAACATTTACCGGCATGGCGCTATTAACGTGTCCGCCTTGGCAAGAGGACGCTAATAGCGTACCATTACGAGTACGTGGACACGAGCATAGCGCCATGCCAGTCATGACCCTATCACCCTGCCGCTAAAGACCCTAAAAAGACCCTTAGCGGCACCGATGAAAGCACTGATAGCACTTCCGACCTCCCGCAACCTGCAAACAGCGGTCACTGCTAATAGCGGGTATCGCAATTAGCGGTCACCGCAATTAGCGGTCAACGTTAAATAGCAGGACCGGAAATAGCGTCATCGCACAGGAACCGGAAAGAGCACGGCGGCCATCTTTAAAAACACAATCCATTGCCATCCTCTGCCCCCTGGACCTGTTTCGAGAACTGTGCCATTCCACAGCCACAAGGATTCCCTTGCCATGCCTAAGGCTATAAAAAAAACAACCGACCGCCAGCGGAGGGAGACGTTCACCAACGAGGAGTTAACAATGCTCACTGAGACCCTTGCAACGAATGCCGATGTGGTATTTTCAAACGACATGCGGCGATAGACCCTGATCCGGAAGAAGGCTATCTGGGCAGAGGTTGCCCTGAAAGTGAGTGCGGTGGGCACCACCACCCGCACTGTCCGGGAGTGCAGAAAGCGGTGGGACGATCTCCGCCTCCGGGTCCGCAGCATCCTGTCTGCGAACCGCAACATGGCCATGGCCACAGGAGGTAGAGCCAATTTGCCAATAAAATTGAAGGAGTGGGAGGAGACCTGCACCAACACGATTGGTGTTGAATCAATTGAGGGAGTCGGGAGCATGGTGTGGCCACTACATCAGATGGAGGAGTGTACACATGAAACAATGCATGGGGGACTGTATACATGCCAGTGTTAGGAAGAGGGGTCCTCTCTCTGCAATAACCATACGGGAGAAAATGACTTCTTTCCAACCGAGAAGTGTTATGTTACCTGATTTATATAACGCACTTAAACCAAAGGTATCTTGGCTCTAAATGTCCAACAGGCAGAGCGAAGTCGAGAAACTAGAAACTAAAACAGAAAGGTTTTTAAAGCATGTCTAAATGTGAGATGGTTAACTGTGGCATTAAACTATTGTGGAATAGAATTCCACAACTTGGTAGCAGCAACAAAAAAAGCTTGCCCACTGGTTCTAGCCAGTCTATAGCGAGGAGTCTGAATAAGACATCTGTCCTGAGAACGAAGACTACTGACAAAATCTGGCTCAAAGTAGCCTCCCTAACACACAAATGCCTCAATAGTGCAGCCCCCGCTACTTAGCTGACAGAATAAAAAGATACACCCCCAACAGGCCCACAAGAACCTCCAATGCCAACTTGCTTACAGTTCCCAGGTTCAATTGATCCAAAATGGGCGGTAACAGCTTCCAGGTGAAAGCAGCCCAACACTGGAACTCCCTACCTCTCACCCTAAGGACACCCCAAACCTACCCCCTTTTTAGACACAACTACATTCAGTGGTTAAAGAATAACGACCAATGACTGACCTGCCTTGGCATTCTCTGCTTCTATGTAAATATGTATATTTATAAACTGTATATCACTGTATCCATCGCAACTGTATTAACCTATGCATTCAGTGTAAATTACTGTACAGCACTGTAACCAAGCTGAGAACAACCTCACTGCTCCTGCGCCCGCATACCATTTGGTCTGGCGCGCAATATAAATGAATAAACATAAACATAAACAAGACACTGACCCGGAGTATCACACTGGAATTTAGCTTGCAAATATTCAGCCCATTGGTCATAAAAGGCTTGGTGCTCAATGCAAAGTGACTTGAAAGCATCCTGTTTATACACAGTGATCCAGTGTAGCTGACGCAACACCAGAGAGATGTGAGATCCATAAGGGGAACCCGTGGCCACCCTGGTCCCAGAATTCTGTAAAAGTTGCAAGCGATGAATAAGATATTGGGGTTGAGCCAGGTAAAGGGAATTGCAATAGTCAATTTGGCATAACACCCATGCCGCCACCACCACTGGGGCATGCAGTGCAGCGGGAAGAAAAGGTAGCACTTTCTGAAGAATTTGCAAAGGAAAGTGCGCCGACTGGCACACAGCACTCACCCGAACTTCCATGGAAAGAGAAGAGGGAAGCTTTATACCCAAGTCCTTAACCGCGGGCACCTGAATGGAAAGAGAACCAAGAGAAGAAGGTCAGAAAGCAGATGACCATAATGAGGTGGTGGAAGAAGGGCCAACCACCAAGACTTCAGTCTTGGCACATTACATTTCAACCATTTGCCACCCTTCAACCGCCCCATGGACTCCAGGCACCCCCTAAACTGAGAGGAGTGGTCAAATTCCTCCAAATTATGTTCACAATACCCTGGGTATCATCAGCATAGGAGTTGCAACAGAGGCTGTGGGAGTGGGTTAGTCCAACTAAAGGCTGGATATATACATTGAATAGCATCTGGGACAAGGCCGAACCCTGTGGAACCCCAGATTAAAGAGCATTAGGAGAGGACCGGAAAGAAGGATGTGGGCAAATGTGTCTTTGTTAGAGAAAAAAGAAGAGAACCAACATAGAACCCGGTCTGAAAGACGTGCCATGCCAAAATGACTGAGCAGGGCGGAGTGATCAAAGGTGGCTGCTATATCTAATAGAATCAATCCACCAACTCCACCCTGACTGGATAGCCGAGCCAAGTCGTCCATAGCTGACACAAGGATGCTCTCCATGCCACGGGCAGGCCAAAAGCCTGATTAAAAAGAGTAAAAGAAGGAAGAATTCCTCAGAAAAGAGCTGAGAAAAGAGCTGAGTAACAGAGAGTTAAGAGACTCCACAAGTTTCATGAGAAATCAAAGAAGGGAAATAGGGCATACATTAGCAAGTACCTGATTTAAGTCTGAGGTAATTAACCCCTCAGCACAAGAAAGATTAACTGCTTGAGTAACACAAGTGTCTATGTCAGGAATAACCTCCTTAAGGATCCAGAGTGGAATCGGATCCAAGGGAGAAGCATACTTCAATGTTGCTGTAAACGCCAAAAAGTCTTCAGCAGTGAAGAGGGGGAATGAAGAACAAGAATAAGAGGACACAAGGGTAAAATGATCAGCAGACAAGTAATTTATTCTAGAAGTAGAGATTTATAAAACAAATTGCGACAACGAATCACACAGACCCTCAGAGTTAGAAGAAAGTGAACGAGCCAAAGAGAAGAGTTCCTTGGGTTTATTGAGAGCATTCTCAACCTGATTTGCATAGAAAAATAATCGCTCAGCGTCACGGATAGCGCAATGATAAGATTTAGCAATATCCTGAAATCCCAATCTAGCAATTGGGCAGTGGCAACGTCACCATTTACTTTCTGCTTGCCTGCATTTAAGATGCAGGGCTTTGGGATATGCATCAAGCCAAGGCTCTGATGGACAAAGGTGAGTTATGCTAGGGCTTAGAGGAGCAAGGTAATCAGCCGCTATGTGAATTACTTGAGCTAGAGTAGAAAGATCGGTGGACTGAACACAGCCACAATAATCAGTTATGGAAGATATAATATTGACCTTCGCAACTGAATGCCAACTTCATTTGAGTGTTTTAAATGATCTTGGCAAGATACAAGCAATCTGAGATTTAAATATAAAACAGGATAACCGAATGGTCCACCAAATTATCTGAAATGCTGGAAAAACTTTACCAGCGTCTTAGCAGCGAAAATCAATCCAGTGTATTACCTAACCGATGCGTGGATCCACATACAAGCTGCATAAGATCTAGATCATTCATAGCCTTAAAAAATTGAACAGAAGGTAAATCCAAAGGGGGATTAAATTTGAGGTTAAAATCTCCAACTATAAGTAGGTTTGTAAATCTAAATTGAAGTCCAGTAGCCAGTTCTAAAAATAGGCTACAGAAAGCTGACTCTGCACCAGGAGGGCGATAAACAGTTAAAATATGTACCACAAAGGAAGCAGAAATAACCAAACAAACCAATAACGCTTCCATTTTTATAGAATTATCACATGGCAGTCCTCAAAGCAAATTGTGAATTAAAATTCAGCACAATACCCCCACCTGGATGGGTAGATGCAGAATCTAATCGAGTAATTGTGTGGGCACGCGTGTACTACCTGAGGGGCAGAGGTGTTTCTTAATCATGTTTCTGTAACACACAGAATATCTGGCACAAACAGAGAAATCATATATGACACTGCATGTGCTCCTAACGAGCGTGCGTTCATAAGCAAACATTCAAGTGAGCTGCTATTAGAAGTAGCCACAGAAGAACTAACCGATTTATAGGTAAAACCTTGAGGCAGAATGATGTGTGGAGGAGCTACTTGTAAGAAAATGTCACGGAGCAGAGATTAGTATTCATGGAAGATGGAATTTCTACTGATGTATCCATGCAGGGCCGTCCTGTGCAAGGACGAGCGGAGACGGGCTTCAGTTAGGCCCAAATTCAGTGGACAAGGCCCTCTCCCGCTGCGCTCGTCGTGCTGAGCTTCTGGGTGTGAACTCTACTTTGAATACATGCTATCACGTGAGCCTGACGCCTCTCACTACCAGAAGAAGACAGCAAAGAAGGACACAGCACAGCGTATCAGTGAGGAGAAGCCAGGCAGCTTCCTACCAAGAAAGCCGGCGTTACAAGGTCATTCATCTTGTATTAGTTGTTGTTCTGTCCCTCCTTTCCTTCAAAGCCTGCCAACTTTTATACATCACACCATTGCTGCTAAAAACAGGACAAAATCAGTCTGTGATTGATAGGCATCCGGGAAAGCTAATTGCATTAAGCCGACAGAACCCAATTTAAAGTGAATGTCTAAAAAGTACACCATTATACTGAGCTTTTGGTTGGAATCACTGATCGTAATTTTTCAGTGTGTCAGGGTTGGTTGGAATCACTGATTGTAATTTTTCAGTGTGTCAGGGGCTCAGAAAAAAGGGACTTACACAGAGAGAAAGAGGATGGAAATGTGATTAGTGCGGGGGTAAGTGGAGAGAGAGTTAAATAGAAAGTGATACAAATAGTGAGACGCAAAGAACAAGACAGACATAGAAAGTGTGAAAAGAGAGAACTACGTGGCTATGCAGGGAGACTGGGTGAATTTCATGTAACTGGCTCAGGGATTGCAAGAAAGCAATTTTTGCACAATAACTGGGTCTAAGCCCTGGCCCACCTACAGCCTAGATCGGTGATTTCCTGCACTTCTTTTTCCATTTAAAACACTGCTCGCTGTTCCTTTCTGGTGCCTACATACATCTTGCAATACTCCACGTTGTGCCTTTCCTGTCCTTTGTGTGAAGGACGATTGTACTCTGTTGACAATGCTATATGCTATGCCTTTAACGGACGCTTGCACCGCTCTACCTGCTGTACTTACTGTACCTATTTTGTGTGCATGGGAACCTTGCATGCTCCTGTCAGTGTGTTGTGCTTGTTCTCATTGCGTGAGAGAATCGTGCACTGCTCACTGCTGCTGTCACTTGCTCTACCCTTTCTGTGTTCGAGGGAAGTCCTGTATATCATGCACGCATGCACTGCCACAGAGATGACAGTGCTGGAGCTATTCTCAGTAAAAGGGAAATTTTCATGTGCAAGTGGTTGAGTGGGTTAGCTGTGACGTGAACGCACATCTCTGTGTGGTTGAGCTTCCTGTAAACCTCTTGTAGCACTCAGCATTCACAAACATACTCTAGGTGTTTCTCTTCAAGGTCTGAGTGACCAGTAAATATCACTGGTATCTGTAAGCAGCAAAAGGTCACAGAAATTGGAGGGCTGCCTGCCCAGGCTGCCTGGAGTGTTGACATTCAGAAACCTACCTCTAACTGCCCCAGTGCTGGAAATTGACAAAATGTACTGGGGGGAATCCCCACCTCCTCCAATTGTTCTAAAGAGGCAATAGACTCGCTGGTATCTTTCCTTACTGACCGAAATTCCAGGGTAGACTGGGGAAATAAATTCTGCCAAGAATCTGACATTCTATATGGTGTTCCACAGGGAGCGAGCTTATCTCTGCTTCTCTTTAATCTGTACTTAAGGTTCCTTTGCGATGTACTGGATAAGATCAAGACCTATTTCACAAACTCGCTGACGATACACAGCTAGTAGTAGAACTGAGTGGCGATTATGCTAAAGACAGCCAATCGGTAACAGACTTATACCACATAATAGAATCTTGGTTGGACCACAACTGGATGTGTCTGAACAGTACAAAAACGGAACTGATGGCCTTTGGTTCCCATCAGGCCAGGGGTAAATTATCACCTTAATTTTAAGATCAAAGAAATTCAGATCCAGGTGGTGAATAAGGTTAAGACCCTGGGCATGGCATTGGAATCCTCCCTGAGTTCTGATGCACAGGGATCCTACGTGAACAAAAACTGCTCTTACTATCTCAGGCTACTTAGAACAATTAAACCCCTCGTTAATGAAGCTAACTGTACCACCATTGCACGAGCAACCATTCTATCCCACCTTGACTACGGAACTGTTCTTCTGATTGGAGCCAGCAAACAATGCATGGCCAAACATCAATTAGTCCAAAAACAACGCTGTTAGAATAATCAAACAGAAACGGAGAACAGAACATATCAGCAAAGCTAGGAGGGAATTACACTGGCTGAAGGTAGAAGACAGAGTCCTGTTTAAATCAAGGACGCTAGTTCACAAGTGTCTATACGGGAAGGCTCCGGCCTACATGGAGTCGATCATTGTTCAATAAATACCAGTATGGTCGCTAAGGTCAGAAACCCTAGGACTTATTGTGGTCAAACCTCACAAGAAAGCAAATGGACTAGGCAGGGCCTTCCCAACCCGTGCAGCTACAAACTGGAATAGCCTGCCACTGAAACTAAGATTAGAGACAATGGATGTCGACCTTTAGAAAAAGTCTGAAAACTTACTTGTTCAAATGAGCAAAAGCCTCCTACAGCTAGGTAGTCAGACTGATCCCTCTCTATTTTTAGCATGGGTGGAGTTTTTGAAAGACGGTACTCCCTCACTCCTGTGCACCTCCTATTCGATGGTTGATTGTGTTAGACCTGCAGCCTGAGTCCTAGTTTGTCAAGGGACCAACTCCAGGGTTCCTGATTTTTTAGAAGATTTGTGGGGTTTGACAAACTCTGGTCCTGTGAGGCGCTGGTAGGATTAGCTAGTCCGGTGATTGCTGGTAGGCAGCTTTCTCAGATAATGGATGAGTCAAGTTTTGTTGTCAAACATGAGGTTGTTTTATTCCTTAGTCAGTCAGCACCAATGAAAGACATCATTGGATAAAAGGTGACATTTATAACATGATGATGTGTTACACAGCCGACGTGCGTTTCAACCTAAGTCTTTTTCAAGGCTGTGATTTTTTGTGAGTTGGTACACCCAGTGAGGTGACATTCAAGGCCAATTTGTATTGAGGATATTCAATTTACATCCATTATGCATACATTAATAGGCAGTTACAAAGAATAAAACCAATTGCGATTTAAGGAAAAACACATTGTGACACCCAGGAGAGGTGATTTACCATGTTGGGTGATGGCAAGTGATGGTGGCAAAGTATAGTTAATTTGGACACCACGAATAACAGTTGGTAAAAATAGAAATACCTGTTTGCAGTATAATTAATAGCAGGAGAAGAAGCAATGTACCAAGGGAGAAGACCAGAAAGACAGAGGTTATGTTTGGTTAGAAGAAGGGCTAGAGAGCATTTCAAATTAGCCTGGTAGAGGAAAATGTTTCTGAAGTCTTACCCAATTGAGTTATGGGGTGAGCTTCAAGGTGCAGTGAGCTGGTCCTCCCATGTGTGGGTGCCAGTGGGCTGGGTAGCCATTCTGAAAGGAAATGGACAGAAAAAGAAATAAGGGGGGGATGGGACCCTTGGAAAGTTGGACGGTGGGCATCGTTGTAGTGTGTCGCGTTTGCGCGCGGTGGTCATGTCTTGTGACTATACCTGTTAACTGCCGTGGATTGGAAGGTGCAGCTACTTATTATGGACAGTGCCCGAGTCAGGAATGGTTTGGAACAAGGTCTGTGGACTGAAACATTTGTTTAGTGCCTCTGCGGGTGCTGTGTCAATGATTTAAAAGTGAGGACGTTACAGCCGGTCACCCGGAGGGGCGTACTTATGGTCTGTTAGCTGTGCGTAGAAGCCTGGTGGTTGTAGGGCCACGCTTGATACGTGTGTTATAGTTTGCCGGTACCTTGTTTGGGAAAGGGAGGCTGGGGTTTGTGCGAGGCGACGTCCAGGTTGAGGTGCCTATTTAATATTATCAAAGATGTGGGTACTGCTATTGAAATTCGTGTGTTTAGTTGGTAGCAGTAGACGAGGCGCTGCGAATTTAAGCAGGGCAGAATGCCGTCGTGATGAAAAGATTAATAAATGGAAAGTTGCGTCTGCAGTGACGCGGTTAGTTTCATGCGGAACGCTTACCTGTGGCCGGGTTCGGCAGTGATGGTGCTCAGAGTCGCGTAGTCGAGGATCGTCTGCCGTAGTAGCGCACACTTCCTGAATATAAGGAAGGAGCGCTGCGGTTGGTTCCGACAACGAGTGATGTGATTTGTTCGTTGAGAACGGCCCGTGGATTGGCTGGTGGGCCAGAACGTGTCATAGTGCTGGGTTGAGCACGGGTAGTGTTGTTGTTATTGGTGCTGGCATGAATCCATTCCACCATAGTGACCACGAGAGTGGTAGAGGCGCAACTAGTGCTATTTTGAAGGTCATATTTGTTGGAGCATAATGGGGAGTGATTTATCCGTGAGAACAGAGTTGGGGTTAACTCTTTGTAACTGCCTATTAATGTATGCATAATGGATGTAAATTGAATACCCTCAATACAAATTAGCCTTGAATGTCACCTCACTGGGTATACCAAATCACTACCACACCAACTCACAAAAAATCACAGCCTTGAAAAAGAAACGCGCGTCGGCTGTGTAACACATCATCATGTTATAAATGTCACCTTTTATCCAATGATGTCTTTCATTGGTGCTGACTAACTAAGGAATAAAACAACCTCATGTTTGACAACAAAACTTGACTCATCCATTATCTGAGAAAGCTGCCTACCAGCAATCACCGGACTAGCTAATCCTACCAGCGCCTCACAGGACCAGAGTTTGTCAAACCCCACAAATGATCCCTCTCTATGTTGACTCTGCCAAGTGTCCTGTTCCTTGATGTTTTCTGCCACGTCTTGTCTCTTGTCTATATGTGGCGCCCTGACGCCTGCGGGCTCCCGGCGCCTAACAAATAAATAAATAAAAATAAAATAAGGGAGGAGGGGGCAGATTGTCAGTGGTGTGGGTAGGACTGCCCTCCCCCTTCCAGTGAGGGGGTGGGGGAAGATTGTCAATGGTGTGGGCAGGACTGGGGTTGCAGCTAAGTTTCGAATGATGTACGTGCCCTGAATATAGGATGCTGGCTGTTTTGCATAAAAACAGAGTGAATTGTGGGAACATAAGAATGATCACCAATTTATTCAACATGTCTGTTCTAGTAATTCAAAAGTTCATTCCTTCTGAGCATGCAATGCACACTTGGTATGGTGCTCCTTTCCTCTGTCAGTATAGTCACCCTGACAGTAAAATGTGTGCAAAGCATGAGACATATATAAAGCTTTGGACGTTTTCACTGTTTAAGTGTGTGCTGTTGAGTAAAGTATGACTTCCAAATGCAGCTTCTAAAATCATCACATATTGTAAGTCAGCTACATTCAGATATGGAAGGAGCGCTGTTTAGAACACTCACTGTCACTTGTACTGCTGTGTCTGAGACACAGCAAGACTCATGGCAGTTTCATGAAAGAGGTGTCACAGACACACCAGATGGAAAGTCAGGGGCAGGGGGTTTTCTCAACTTAAGGGGGTTTGGTCCTCATGTCTACATGGAACAGCGCTCTGGCAAGGCAGTTTTTTCGGCCCAATTCCTCCACTGCACTGCCCATGAACAGTTTATTCAGTGCATGTTTCTTCTTTTTCGAACCGCGATTCTGACCTGCAAAGAACCGACTCACCAATGGGGGTGGGAGATAAACTGGTTTGTGCAAAACTCAAACCACCTGAACTTCGGGTGGCTTGAAACATTTAGAATGAATCCATATATTCAAAAAGAAATTTGGGGTTTACTAATGGTTAAGAAATTAAGTCCCTGAGAGGGAGGGCAGAGTAGGCTATTGGCCACCCACACACAGCCCCCCAAAAAAGCCATTAAGCAGATCTGAGACTGAGCAAGTTTCTATGAAATAGGGGGCTCGCAAGGGGCCCAATAGCTGTAGAGAACAAAAGTGGATATGGTTTAAAAATACACATTTTGGTGTATTTATCACAGAGGGTGATGGGAATTTTCTACTAAACTGCAACTTCAGTGCAGAATCTGGGAGAAACCCCCAAAATCACCCTGAGAGGTAATGTTTGCCGCTCAGAGGTTTGGGGAGGATTAGGATCCACCCATCCCATGTATACATATAGCACTAATGGCTATTTTTAATGTTTTATTTTTTGCAGTGTGGGGATTGCACACGTCCTGTGTAAAGAAACTGTAGCCCAACAATTTGTTTATGGAAAACATTGTTATTAGAAATGTACCAAAGGGTGGTTAGTGACTTTAAATATAGCTCCTGAGGAATGTTCACCAATAATTGGGTAGATGAACAGAAACATGTTGAGCAACAGTCCTTAGAAAGTTCTACGCGCCTAACATTCAATAGTGGTCACTTCATCTGTTATTCAGAATAGACATGTCTTCGATAAGGATTGTTAAAGCTGTGAAAACACTTTATATCAATGTTGCTACTTGCACGAGATTGTGTATTTTGTATGTGTTATTTTTTTACATGTGATGACATTTTGATGTTTTTTGATAACGCAATTAAAAGATTTTATGAATTCTTCAACAGATGTTGTTTTGGTAAACGTTGCCACTTAGCACCACTGCAATCTACTTAATCTTACCAAACCCATTCTTTTTGTGTGATTACATTACTGTCAGTCATAACGAAAAACCGATTTGGGGTTACGTTCCACCTATAAACTTAAAGGAGACTCTCTGTGACTCCTGTGAGTGCTATCGCTGGGCCAGTGCAGGCAGCAGCAGTAGTAGGTTCCTTGGCAGACAGAATACATCTAGTGGATCAGCAGTAGGGTTTACTTCATTAACTCACAGAGCAAGTACAGCATGCGCAGGTACAACATGGGAAAAGCCATGCAATCCTCAATAAAACAAGAGAAGTGGACAGCATGGGCAGCATGAGTGCAAGGCTCTCCATCACCTAGGACAGCATCACTTCAAGATGCCCTTTCACACAGACCAGGCACTCCCCGAGAAGCAGCAACGCACAGTGCACGAACGCACAAAAAAGGGAAAGCAGCAGCAAAGCAAGCTTTCCTTAAACACTAAGGACACATACACAAGGCAGCAGCAGTGTCATCCCCTCACTCTCCGATAATGTGCAGGACGAGCAGAGGTAAAAGCTTCACCCACATACATAGCAGAGCATCGAGAGCAGCAGTACAGGTTCACAACACACATTGAAAAGGTTACTGTACAAGCAGAAGCATCAGCAAGGCAAGCCTATTTTAAAAAACACAAAAACACAACAAACATAGCACATTCAAGCAGTGAGCGTGAAGCAAAAAAAAGGTACGCCATTTTAACTGCCATGGGTTTCCCCCCGCCCCCCAGTAGCAAGGCCTTTTTTGGTGATTTTGGTATTTCGCCATTCAATGCCTTCTAATGTTTTTTCTGTTTCTTTAACCCCTTAAGTGCCAAGGACGAGGTATGTCGTCCATGGCAACAGGGAGGTAATGCCAAGGACGAGATACTTCGCCCTTGGCACTTAAGGGGTTAAACAAAGACCTTGTGGCAGTTGGCATACAGCGCACAGGAAAACATGTGTCTATCTCCAGCCAACTGTTAATAATCCCCACATTCCAAGTTCCCCATTCCTGGATGGAGTGCCTACCAACCTGGCCATAGGCCAGCCTCCACACACATTCCTCCCAAATCCAATAGAAGAACAAAACACAAGGGAAAATAAAATGGAAAAGGCCAAAGAACAAAAATCATAACAAATAGAAGGCATGAATACACTGTTAAATAACCTGGAACACAGATCCTGAAAATGCATAAGTACAATGTCAAATAACCTGGAACACAACTCCTGGAAACATGAACCACTAACAATGTGCATCATCTGACAATCCTTGAGCCACACCGGCTCCCTCCTCCTTACCATACTGCCCTTACTTCCACTACCACCAACATACTCACTATCATGTCCCATACCAAGGCCAACCACAATGTGTGCACCACCCTCTACATTCACACCTGCAGCCCCCACCTCGTCAGAGCCTCTACCCTGCCACCTAATTCCACTTTCAGAACCATAAATATCCATCAACCCAAGACAGTCAATCACCAACACACCATCCCTTATACCCACAGCAACCCCTCTGTCCAAATTCCAAATGGACCCATCCTTCTCTCTCACCACATTGGCCAGCACTTCAATGACCTTCTTGGGTTCTGAAAACTTTGATCTACCTTTAGCCACATGCGTGCCCTTCCTGATCCCCACCCACATACCTTTCACCACCTTGATAGCAGGCATGGTCTTCTTCCACAACCTAGCATCAAAACCCACTTTGTGTTTGCAATGCACCTCACTTATCTTCTTTCTCACACTATCATCTACACCCTCCACACCACAACAACCCAAAGCCACTCTGTTGACCCAGGCCGGGTGGAGACCGGCGGTGGCCTGCCTTCCCTAGGTAATTCTGACACTCTTGTGACCGCATTAGGAGACACCCTCACGTTCCACAACAATTTCCTCACCCCATCCTTGACCTCTGTACCGTTCCTTACTGCTTGTTGAATCACACCAGCCAACACCCTATTAAAATGATGAACCAAACCATTCAACTGTGGTCTTTACAAGTATGTAAAAGTCCACTTAATTCCTCTCCTCACCGTATAATTCACCATTTATGCACTTCTGAACTGCATACCATTGTCACTCACCACCTTTGAAGGCTAACCCTCTCTCCTGAAGACTTGCTCCAAGAATTTAATAATTTCACCACTTGATATCTGCTTAACACACTTGACTTTTGGTCATTTAGAAAAATGATCAACCAAAACAAACATCTACATTCATTTCCTAAGATTTCATATGGTCCTAGAATGTCTATCTTAACCTGTGACCATGCACCCTCTGGCAATAGAACATGCAGCAATTCCTTTCTATGAGTCTTCCACACCTTGTCACAACTGCGACGGGCCCCTCACTCCCTAACCACTCTCTCCACCATGACATCCATTGCCGGCCACATGTACCTTTCTCTCGAATACCTTTGGTACTCGTAATCCAAGAATGACCTTTTTGACCAATTTCTCTCTGAAACACATCAGCAACACCAATACCCCTCCTCTCAAAAGAAGATCATCTTCTATCGTCAGGTCATCCTTGCCCTCCCAGAACGCTTTAAACTCATCTGAGACATCCTTCTTGTTTGGCCATCCCAACTTCATTCACTCAACCACCCTACACAGAACTGCATCCTCCACCATACCACTTGTCCATATCTCCTTTCCAACTACAGCATATTCATCCACAATCACTTCCTCAAGGAAAGCTACCATATACTCTTCCCCTCCACTACTCCATCAGTGCACTTCTCCTCCAAAGGCGCTCTCAACATATAATCAGCTACACGATTCAGAACCCCAGGCACATACTACACCCTGAAATCATACTCCTGCTCTCTCAAACACATTCTGGCAATCCTGGGGATAGCTCTCATCATCCCTTTCACTGTGAGCACCTCAATCAAAGCCTTGTGGTGCATCCTGGCAAGGAACCGCTGACCCCAAACATACCTTCTAAAATATACAATTCCCCACATGCACACCAGCAACCCCCTCTCAATTACAGAATATCTGCTTTCACATTCTGTCACTGCTCTGGACGCATGACAAATCGTCTTGTCCTCCTTACCAATTCCTTGTCACAGTGCAGCGCCCAAACCTTTGACACTTGCATCCACCGTGAGGATACACTCCTCCTCCACCTTGAATCCTCCTAGATTGTTCGCATTACAAGTCCCTTCCTTTATCAACTCCAGTGTCTCTTGACATCTTCCATCCCATTCAAACTCTAACCCTTTTTTTCAATAACCTATGAATAGGTTCCAACAATGCATAAAAATCCTTAACACATTTGTTATAAAATTCTAGAAGACCTAAGAATGCCCTAACTTCATCTTTGTTCCTGGTTATCAGTGCCTCTCTTACAGCTTTCATGGCATCCACCTTTGGATGACAGACACACCACTCACCACATGTCCAAGATATTCCACTTCTTTCACTCTAAAATGGCATTTACTCGGTTCAATCATCAACCCTTTGTCTTTCAGTTTGCTCAATACCTCATGCAACCTCCTGCCATGCTCTAGTGCATTTCTTCCATACACCAAAATGTCATCTTGGTACCCCAGTGTACCCTCAACCCCTTTAATTATCTTGTTCATCACTCTCTTGAACACCGCCGCCACTGACACTAAACCAAATGGCATTCTTCGAAAACAGAAAAGTCCAAAAGGTGTGATGAATGTCATCCGAGTCTGGCAATCCTGCGCAAGTGGTATCTGATGCTATGCTGTCGACAAGTCAAGACTCATGACCATCACAGCATCTCTGACACTGTTCAGCATTTCATGTCATAGGCAGCGGAAATTTGTCAACTACAATGTTCTTAATAACATCCCTAAGGTCTACACACATCCTGATTTTTCCGTTCTTTTTGTGCACCACCACTATGGTGCTTACCCTCTCAACAGTCTCCACTTTCTTAATCATTTCCCTTTTCATTAGCCTCTCCAGTTCAGTTTCTACCTCTCCTCTAATCTACATTGGAATGTGCCTCAGCTTGTGGCACACTGGCTTAGTTTCAGACTTTAACACAATCATGTGAGAAAATCCCGGCAAACACCCCACCTTATTGTAGATCACTTCTGGAAACGATACTTTCTCATGGCATTTTTGTGTACAAACAAAACAGGTTCAACACTCCTGGGATCAAACCTAATCCCCAAAACTGCTTGATCACGCCACCCAAGTATGTCTACTCCTTTCTTTGCCACATAGACATTAATCACACCCAACCTTCCTTTATAGTCCACCATGGCCTGAAACATTCCCTTCATGACAATGCTAGTACCCTCATATCCTCCAGAATCCTTGATGTTCAAACGTTTAAGCGGAATCCATGGACCCGCCTCTTGTAGTTTCTTCCACCTGTCTTCGGTCAATATCGAATTAGGTGAACAACTATCCACCATCACCATTACCTGCAAACCATCAATTCTAATCTTGCAGCTGGGACACTTCATGTGAGAAAAATCTTCTTTGGCCTCCTGCACAACTACCAAACGGTCCTTGTCATCTGAGCTCTCATCCTCCACACCTTCCTGAACACACAACACCTTCTTCTTCATACAGCACGTGACTGCAAAATGACCTTTGAGGCCACAATTCAAACACTTTTGATTAATGGCAGGACACAACTTGGAGCAGGCAAAGTGACCTATTGGACCACACCTGCAGCATTTCTCTTTCTTGCCATCCGAGAATGCCCAGGTATTTTTTCTTTCCCTTCTAACTTCAGTGTATTTCTTGAGATGCTCCTTCTTAACACTGCCATTCTTGTTCCTTTTTGTGACTAAATGCACTTGACCCTGCTATTTATTTGTCTCCACCTTGCATGCTTATGCCATGTCAACTTGCTTCTTCTCCTTTTATGGTTCGGGAACACAACTGCGTATGCTCCATCTTTTTCACAATCGCTTTTGCCTCATCCAGGGTCGGATTCCCACACATCCACAACCTTTATTGAATAATCGGGTATTAATGTGTATGATAATTTGATCCTTTATTAGCTTATATGTGGCCATCCTGACAGTGAATTGACATGTACTTGCTAATGTCCTTAGAGCACTGATATACTCCTCCATTGACTCTTTTTCCTCCTGCCCTCAATTATAGAAATTATATCGGTTTATTGCAATATTTGTCTTGGGTCTGCCGTAGAGGGTCCACTTTCTGCAAGTAAAGTCTGCAGCTAAGGATGGTCTCAAGGATCCAGATCTCCAATGCAGGGAAAGTTTTCTTCCAGCTCTGTGTCACCAGCAGCTGACTCCACAGAGTTAGGTTGGGCTTCCCACTCAGCCTCAGCTGGGGAAGTGGTTCCTGGGGTGACCTGGGACAGTCCTCTTGGGGATGTCCTTGTCCTATGAACAGGTTTAGGTTTGAGACCTTTCTTTTTCACAGAGACCTTAGGTTTCTCCTGTGTCTCTTTCTTTTTCTTGGGAACTGAAGTGTGGCTATCCTGTTGACTGTAGGTGTTGACAATCTCCTCAACCTCAAACTGAGAGTCTCTCAAGGTTGCCTCTCTGGACAATCTTGTTTGCTCCTGCTTCTTTTTGCTGGGAGGCCTGGGGGTACTAGATTCAACTCCAAGAGTTTTTAATTCATTTCCCAACAGGACTCTCCCTGGCACTTCATTCGCTACACTAACAGGAGTTCTAACCATCATATTATTGCACTGCATGAGAGCTGACAGAATAGGAACCATTTTGATAGGGCCTCCTGCAAGTTTAGTGGGACCTTTGAGTGCCTTATCTACATCCTCGGGTTTGGAAAAATGTTCATCTACCACTGTAATGCTTGCCCCGGTGTCTCTGATGGCAGGGGTTTCATGACCATTTACAAGAACACTGTCCTTATAATATTCATTTGGGTTATCTGGTATGGAGTTGTACACATCCACATTATGCTGTTCCCTCAGACCCAGGGACACTAAAGAAACACTGACTTGAAAGTCAATGGGGTCTTCAGCCAATAGTTGAAAGTGTGCACTTGCCATTTGAGCTTCTCCCTTAGGGATGAAGGCTAAGGAGGCAGTTTGGACCCCTAAAGGTTTACCATTACATCTGGTATCCCTCTTCACATGATCTACAAACCCACATAGAAAACATTTCCCAAATGTTCTCTGGAATGGGGGTTTCTGTTGCCCTCCCTCTGGTTTGGCACCAGTCGATTCACTAGGCCTACCAGGTTTCCCATGGAATTTACCCTTGCTATGTTTGTGGCCCTCTTTTGAATAGCGGGAATTAGAATTATCTTTATCCTCTTTCTTGTGCTGCCTTCCTTCTTCCTTTTTGTGAGTTGCCCCAGAGTCCTTGTGAGTAGCCCTGTTGGATACCCACAAGTTAGCAGCGTGTGCTAGCTTTTTTTGGGATCAATCTCTTTTGAATTAGTCAAGTGCTGTTTCAGCTCAGGAGAGTAGGCATCAAAAATAGATTCTAGCAAAAAAAATATTCCTAATTCCTTCAAAGGTGTGTACTCTGTACCCCTTAAACCAACCATCTAAGTTCTTCAAACATTCACATACCCAGGTTGCCTTTTTTTAGTCTTTTTAAGGATCCTAAACCTCTTAAGGTACTGCGAAGGAGTTTACCCCCAAATCTGGCTATTAATGCCAGTTTTACTGATTCATAGTCCTTTCCCTCACTGGTACCCAATTCAATCACACCATCACAGCCATTCAGGGGGAGCCTAGACATGAGCCCTGGAATTAAATCATTCCCACTTATTCCAGGAAGACTACAGGTGTATTCAGACGTACTCAGCCAATCCAGCACATCAAGTTTAGGTTCATACATACTCACTGCTTCTTTGGGCAGGCGAGGCCTCTTGGGACTAGCAGACCTAGAAGACCCTGAAAGGGAAGCAGAATCCAGGGACATCTTTCTCATATCCTTCTCATGTTGCATCTCTCTTTCTCTTACTTTCACCTCTTGATGTTTGGTTTCAGCCTGGACATTTAGTTTCTTGAACTCCAACTCTAATCTTAGTCTTTCAAGAGAAATATATTCTGGGCTTAAATGTGAACCTTGTGGTGTCCCATTGGGAAGTGTCCGAAGTACAAGGGCAGGCAGTGGCAGAGGGGATCTCTCTCCCTGAGATTCCTCTACCACCTCTGACTCCTCTTGCAGATTGTAGCCTGACTCTAAACTAGCATCCTCATCATTATCTTCCACATTACTTGGATGAGTGGGGGTTACAGGCCTTATACCCACACTTTGGTGATTTAACAACCTTGTCGTTAATACACATTTTTTTCCTTTCAGAAACAGACCCCTGGATTTACACATGTCTTTCAGTGTATTTACTGTTAGGACAATCAGGGCTGCCTCATTAAAGTTATCCATATTTGGCATGTTACATTTGTATAACCTTTTGGTGGATCTTAGCCGTGTGGCTGGTTTAGTAGGGCACAAGTACAGCAAATAGTCAAAGTAAGCCACTCTACGCCAATCTCACCGCCTGCCGCCAGTGTAGGCAAGAATTGATATAGTAACCCTGTCCTGTGGGAGACTACACAACACTTGTCCTCTTGGTCTTAGGTAACCTACCTTTTGGTATAGGCCTGCACTACACAAGTTGGTAGCATGACTGAGCAGCCAGGCTTATCTCAAGGGGGGTAAATGTGAGCTGTAGAGCTGTAGCAATAAAAATCACAAATACAAGTAACCAAGTAACACTTATACTCAAGGTTTCAGTTATAAATAGTTATTTATGTATTTAACATCAGTTTTTAAATAAGCGTTCTTTGAAAATGCAATATATGTAATATATGTAATATTCAAATATACTTTAAAATAATTTGTCAGAATCAGCACAAAGCTAGTAGATACTCTTTAGAGATACTTTTAACACACTTCCTACACCCTCAGGTGACTTCATGCACAAGGGCAGTAATGGCATTTATATATCACTAGTACGCTTTGCAGAAAGGAAAAAGGTCAAACAGGTTCTCAGGGCATGTGAGTATACTTAAATCGTCCAATGAAGTCTAGACAGAACCTTTCCCAGCAATAATAATTTAAAACCAAGTTATCACCTCTGGGGACAGAAAATATCAAAGTCAATCGACTAGAAGAGTCTGCAGGGAGTCAAGACAGCCAAAGTCAACTGGAGCACAGTCTATGAAGCTGAAGCATTTCCTAGATAAAATGTTTTGCACAAAGTTAGAGGGTTTTTGTAGAAAATCACTGTAGGTCACAAGCTGTTACACTTGTGGAAAGTAGAGTTGAAATCAACTACAACAAAAATAGCCATTGCAAGTCTCAACTGAGAAGACCAAAGCTAAAGACACTGAGGTAAGTACCCCAAGTCTGAACTGAATTGGAGTGGTCCAGTTGGCTTCTGTTGGGTTGCAGCGATGCAGATCTTGGGTTCCTGAGACCACTTAAGAAGTGAGTCCTCGGTTGTACATAAAGCAAGGCAAAGAAGCATTTAAGGGGGACTAGAGGACAGACGTAATCAACCGTTTCACTGAAGTCCAGACAAGTGTAGCCCCTAATTCCAGCCCTGGTCTAAGCAAGGGGTGCACACTTCCCTCACTCCAGACCAGGGACAGACCCGATGGCAACCACCACTTCACCTCCCTGACCAGCATGATAGGGAGGGGTGCAGCTCCTATAAAATCAAATTGCTGTTAAGAGGAGATATGCTACACCCTGAGTTCTTACCATATTCAATTGGACACAGACACCAGGGGGATTTTTTGAGGGATCCAAACGGGGACCCCTTGTTATTTATTTTAAAAAATGTAACTTAACCATTTGTATACTTATGATCCCTTATTCCCTGTCTTAAGGTCCTGTGGCGGGAGATCCATCTAATTAGGGATCTGCTCCATCAGCCCACACTTCCTTGGAGGGGGTAACAGGGGACCCATTGCGTGGGACTGACAACCCCCCCCACTCGCCTAATACCTGGTACCACCCAATGATGCATGAGAGGCCAGAGATGTCCTCCCGTGTTTGGTCCTACCTCAGGCATGCCAACATTTTCTTTTGCTCAAACTAGGGTCCTTACCTTATCTGCTCCCTTCTACATACTATACACATAACCTACTTAACATTTCCCCTATATTCCTCTAAATAACATTTATCCTACATAACATTTACTGTACACTTAATTATATACACAAATATGCATACAATAGACAAACGGTTCCATGTAATAATGTTCCCTCAAAAATAAAACAAATGGCTGAAAAATTGGCAATTTTTTTGCGGGGACATTATTAGATGGAACATGCGGGGGACATCCCTGCAACCCCCAAAACTTTTTCTTTTCATGGGGAGCAGGGGACACCCCCGCAACCTCCACTCCCCCTGTCCCTATATATATATATATGGTCACCTATATAATGTCGCCAAGACATTTTACCGGCGACATTATGTACGCCAATCATATATAAAGGGATATTGTTACCTGATACCAGACAAACACTGACATAAATACATATAATAGAGTATATGACATAGGGGTGATTGCTGCAGTCAGTCACCCTTTTTTATACCTTCTTTGCATCTGTCTCTCAGTGGGTGGTGAAGGGTCTGATGTTGGGGCCTCACCCCACTGTTCTTTCTTCTGGGTGGCCCTGACTACCATGTGGGGCCACCCAAACACACTGCACATGGACATGCCTCAAACTGTCTTTGGGAGGACCCTTGCACAGGTGGGGATATCTCGCTCTCACCACCCTAGCCCTGCAGTACAGCTTCTTCTTGGCTGACAGCATAGCCTGGGGGGCCCGCCCGATATCAGAGCAGCAACCAATGACCCATACGTATCTTAAGGGTGGCCAGCATAGCCTGGGAATGGCACGCGCACTCACTGCTGCACATGTTACCACTTGGCAATCTTCTGGGTGGCCCTTGGTGCTAGGGGGGGCCACCCACGTCACAGTGCGCCGTAGGGCACCATCTTGATTCCAGGCATCTTACCCATTGTCATAGGGATACCACCATGCTCACAGCCAAGCCCAAGGCCTGCTGGAGTCTTCGCCGGCTGCCCCCTCTGCATTGCATCAAAGGGACGCAAGGGGACAGACAGCTTTGTTTCACCCGGGCTGCTTACCCACAGCAGCCCATGGCTTTTTTTCACCTGAGCTGCCACAATGAGGCAGCACAGGACTTCCAAGCTGCACTCTCTTCAAACGCAGTGCCTTAAGGGGCAGCCCTGGACTTTTCTTCCCCTCTCCACCCTCCAGAGCGGAGCAATCTTTGCAGCTATTCCTTCCTTGGCCACCTTGGCAAGTGCTTCCCAGGAAGACTTTGCTGTTGGACTCACATCGCCAGCCACGAGAAGAACAGTCAGGGGCACGGACGGGTTGCCCTGTTTGGACAACCCACCTTAAGCGGCTCAGACTGGGCAGCTCTTTAATCTTTGGCCGAGCAGCATTGCACACGCACACAGCCTGAGCCCATGGTACTAATGCTGCATCGCCCAACTCACGCACCCTGGGTGGGACAGATCCTCAGGTCCTGGGGTGTCACTCGAGGCCACGCCCCCCACCGGGAGCTGTTTTTTTCCTTTCTTCCCCTTCTTTTTCTCTCACCTACTATGGTTTCTTCCTTCCTTTTCCTTTTCCCATCTGTTTTCTCTAATGGTTTTTCTTTTCAAAACATCTTAGATTATTTTCTCCCCTGCCCAGCCCAGCCAATTTTTGAGCAAGGGAGCTCTTTTGCTTTTTTTCTTTTTCTTTATCATTCCTTTTCAACATTCCATCCAGCCCAGGATAGGCTGGATGGATTAGCCCCAAACACATAAACATGCACACACAAATAAAACACACACATCACATAAAATAAAGTAATGTATTGAACCCTGGTGTCTGTGTCTATCTTCCTAGGTTTCCCCTTAGGGGACAAGCATGTCGCCCTATCTGGCCGGGCCCTATATGGGCCATAAGCTGCACACATTTATTTTTGTAGAGGCCCTGTGCAAGCCCAGAACTGCATTCTCAGACTCCCTTCCTTTAACTGCTAAAGATGCAACCCAGGGGTTCCTACCCCTTTATAACTATAACCTACAATAACATTCCATGTTATACTGTAGAGCACTACAACACACCTCTTAGCAACAACACTACATATACTCTATTTGATATTGCTCAACCAGCTGTATCCCCGTAGCACCCCACATATTCTCTGAAGCTCTTTTGCTCCTGGTTGGACTACCACTTATATTGGGTGTGCACACCCCCAGCTCACTTATCCCAGAAGATCTGCTATGAATGTGCCATTATCCTAGGGAATAGGTCATTTCTAGTGCATTTAGCTTCTTCTCTACTCTCTTCCAGCACTTTGTGATCATACCTGACTATTGTCTCAACTTCCTCCTACTTCCATGCCATTTCACAATCTCCTGTCCACTTTACTTTTTTGCCCTACTTTTTTCCACTGACCAAACCTCTGCCTCCGACTATCCGGTTGGCATTTCACATTGTCCCTCCATCCAGTCGCACAGAATTACTGAATATATTGACCACTTTCATTGGTCTCATGTCCTGAGCTTTCCTTTATCTAACAGAGTTCACCTTTTTATCCTTAATTAATGCCCAGTTCTGATACATTTTCTCACTTTCATGGTCATTATGGAATCATTCTGTACCTTATTCTCATATGGCACTTTCACAATCCTTCTCTTTGCTTCCTTTAGACACTCTTCCTCCCCTCCTCCCTTGCAATCACACATGCATGAACAGGTTCAGAAATGACTCCTCGTTCGGATATCATTTGAAAGGGTGACGCTGAGATGGTGCTACTTGGAGATGTTCTCAAGCTCCACAGCAAGTCCTTCCAGGATTCCACCCAATACGATCCATTAGATATCATTTGATGCATCGTTTCACACAGAACCCTATGCGCCCCACCATACCAATCTTTCCTGGACGAACAACCAAGTATACTTCCAACCAAACCCTTTCGCGAGGCAATGCTCACTGATTTTCCTGGCGGTAAACTGTGGACCATTGTCACTTACCTCGACACCCGGTTAAGCTTCTCTCCTAAATGTTATTTCTGGGACCTCAATAGCCTTTTCAGTACTGACCTGCTCCATAACCAAGGCTTCTGGCCCCATGTCGAAATGATCCACCATCACAGATATAAAGGTATTTGATTTTATAAAGGTTCCGTAAGTCCTCAATATGTCCCCACTTAAATGTTTCCATGATCCAATTGGTACTGGTAATTGACACAATGGCTGACCGATGGGATGTCAACTTGCAGGGTACTGACTTTTGCCTGAATTCGAGGTAAGGCTAGAAACTCGTCAGTCATAATCCTTGCCTATCCATCACTGGCCACCAATATTTCTACCGCTCCTTCCTCTCAAATATGGTGATTTCAGGGTGATCTTCATGTGCGATGTGAACAATCTCTTCTTTCTTTCACATTGTGTGTGTATCGACACATTTTTCTCTTCACTTCCCAAACCTCTTGATTTTGTTCTACATCTGTTTCTCTCTCCACCCTAACATGCTCCACTCCCTCACACCTCTTATATATCCATCCTCTTCCATCTCCTCGGCCCAGTCATTCCATTTCTTTCGTGATTAGTATATTGTTTCATAGTCATACTTTTGTAGCCTTAACCCAAACTGGGCTATCCTGGGTGTTTCTCTGGAAATTCCTTTAATCAACAACCTTGCAACTAACAGTTTTTGCCCTGCACAACTGGTGAGCCTGCTTCCCCAGACAGTCTTTAAAATGTTAAGCTCCCTTGGAACATGCCAACAATTTATGTTCAATGGCTGACTTCTGGGACTCAGTTTCAGATACTGCACTAGAGGTTTTCACAGTTCTCCCGCTTGACCCCTCCATTTAGGGTCATAGTGCACCTCATCTCTTGTTGTCCACATTGACTGTTATCATTGAGTTTTCCTTCAAATTAAACACCCCTTCACAAGACGCCGCACAAATCCCTATCTTTATTTTCCTTGCTGCCTCATGTTAGGCTTCATCCTATTTAAACATTACATCCTTCTTCATCAGACACCAATGTATGTGTATATTATTTCTGAGAACAAAGGAATGAACTTGCTATACATTTCAGTCACCCACAAAAACGACAATAGGTCATCTTTTTAGTTTTGGCTAATAGGTGGTGCTAAAGCACCACCTGTAAGTCTAAACTATTGCATTGGAATGCAGCTAGGATGGAGATGGTATATGAGGAGGCACACACAGCTTTGAGGTGTTGTTTGATTATTGTTTGATTATTTACCCCCCCCCCCCATTGACTTTCCAGGGCCATGCTAATCCCTATGGCCATTTCCACCCACTTCCTAACACTCCACACCCAAAATACCTCCAACCTGGAATCTCTTTGAGCTAGCGTTACCAAGCAGTAACATCAAACATTGTGCTGGAAGTGCCTGCCAGTGTTAATTCAAAGAAGTACTTTGAATTAACACTGGAAGAGGGTGAACAGGAGCAGTAAATGATGTGATACTAGTAAAATATGTTTATCACAACTAAGTGTGTCCTCGGCCACTTGATCCATAAGCATTATGTGTGTCCTTCACCTAAGTCCTATTAAAAACAAGCATTGGCGGGGCGTGGCCGAGTGGTGACGGAGATGGCTGCATAGCTACAGAGCTCCGAGAACCGAGGAGAATATTCAGTTTATTAAGTATGCTGCCGATTAACTTTAACTTGCAAATATCATTGGATGGTGACTCCAATGTATTATCTTAGAGATGGAACTCTCTCAAGATTGCTGCTCTGCTTTTGAACGCCATATTGACGGTGTTGCTGTGGCGCTTGTGACCCTGTAATGGTGCCAATGCCCCTCATGAAACCTTCAAATATTGCGATATCTAATATCATAACTGCTGCGGATTAAACTATTACGTCACTTACCTTCGGATCTCACAGCAACGCCCTTTAACGGCTTCCTGGTAATCTTTCTGCAGGCAGCGCTCTTCACTAAAAGGCGCATAATTCCTGTCAGCTGGAAGGAAAGCGTGGCCTGCAGCAGTGGCCTCATGTAAAGAGGCGTTCCACGCGTCTAGTCAGCTGACGCGGATAACACGAACGAGGTAACCTGTTTGCTACGAGGTAATGCTTTATTTGCACTACACGGGCTGTAAGCAGAAAAGTGCTTCATACAAACAATTTTATTAATTCTTTTAACTCTCTTGGTTCTAAATTAAACATTTAAACTAGTATTCAACACAAATGGAATTCAACTAATGGTTTGTTCTTGATTTGATGACTAAAACAGTCTTACCTGGATTTTAACTGACTGTAAACTTTGATTTGCACTGATTCTGGAGATGAATGCATAAAGTGTTGAATTATTATGTTGAATCCCTCTCACTCCCTGATATAACAGCTCATATTGAGGACCATTGGATCCTTTCTTTTTCATTAACTCTCTCTGAACACTACTTACTTATCCTACATCCCAATTTGATGACTTTACTGAACTATAATAACCGGAGGTTTGAAACATTTTCGGTCAACCTGAATTGTACCTCTAAATTCTTTAGGATAGTGCAAAATAGGAGTTTCTTTTTTAACTCTAAAATGTCTAACTTTCATTTTCCTGTATAATGCGCAGCCGGTTCTATTTTACTTCATACTTAATGGAGTATATCTGTAATATCTCAGCGAAATTTGACATTCCACCCTCTTCTAAGGCTTATTCAAACATGGCTGATACTACAAAAAACAAAACTTCTTCTGACAATACCTCTCTCAGTACTTGTATGGAGAAAGTCCTAGGAGAACTCAGTAATATTCGCTCCTCTATTTCCACATTGGATATCCGTTTCTCCTCCATTCAGGAAGAACTCAAAGGTTTCAAAAACGATATCAAGGCCTCCTCAGGCAGGCTGAAAGAAGCTGAGAAAAGAATTAGTACCATAGAAGACAGAGTGGAAGGCTTCGAATGCATGCAGACAAAAATATTGCAACTAGAAAGTGAAGTTACGGAACAAGAAGACAGGAATCGCAGAGACAATCTTTGTTTTTATGGGATAAGGGAAAAAGCAGAAGGGGGATGATCCTATCAATTTTCTAACCAACTGGATTTCTTCCACCCTTGGAATCACTTTTTCACCACTGTTAGAATACAACGTACCCACAGGATAAGACCTTGCTTTTCCAGCAGCAATTCCTCACCAAGATCTTTTATTGCCTGCTTCATACAACACCAACAAGCATGTCAAATTCCTCTAGTGGCCAGCATAAATTCCCTTATTCTTTTCCAGAATAAAAAAAATCTTCATTTCCCCAGTAACTCAAGCTAAAGGGAAAAGATTCTTGGATATGAGACCTCTCTTAAAATCCCTCAATATTTGATATGGGCTGTAAGATCTCGCAAGAATGATCATTACCATCCCTGATGACCCCACCAAAGAATTCACAGATCCAAATGAACTTCACAATCTACTTCGAGCCCTACAATCAACACCAAGGAATACTTCTTCTTTGAATCCTGTAACCATCTCTTCTGCTCCAGACTTTCAACCTTCTACGTCAGCTTTCAAGATACCCAAGAATCAACACATCAAATATACTCCCAAACGCAGCAGATCAACTTCTTCAATCCCATTGGATATCCCATCCACCTCAACTCATTTTAGAAACAAATCAAGATCTCCCATCAAATCTATTGATTACTCACCCTAAAGTTAACAAACGTGGTTAACTTTACATTTTGATTACATTATGTCATCTTCTTAGTCAAGTTGCTTCTTATTGTCGGATCAATCAATTAATTTCTACTCTTTACTATCTTACTAACTATACAGCATACTTATACCATCTTAATCAACTTTGCTAATAACTCCTTGCTTCTTGCTTATCTCTGCTGTGCTTATTCAATTTTTGCACTTTGGTAACCCCTATGAGTCTCTTAATTGCTTACTCTTCATCTAATTTCATCTCTATCCTTTTCCCATTTCTTATTCACATACATCATTCTTTATTCGTCCTATACATTCTTATGTGTCTTTCCTTTTATTGTCGTCTTCCATCCCTTAGGTATTTCCCCATGTACTCCTTTCTCACGATTTTACTCAGTAACCTCTATTCCATTAATTGCTCAAAATGTTTTAATGTTTACGCATGGTTGCATACTAATGTTTGATATCTATTTATATGATATTTTATTTTATTTATGTCATTATCTGCATAGTTTGCTCCAATATCAGTAAACTCCTCACTTGGAATGTAAAGGGATTAGGTCATCCCATTAAGTGCAGTAAGATCATTTCCCAACTGACCAAACAGAAGTCAGATATTATTTGTCTTGAAGAAACTCATTTCAGTTCTGATAATGAAAATCTTAAAATCAAAGCTCCCTGGATCAGCCACACACTCTTTTCAAATTCCTTGGATAGAAAAGGTGGTGTATCTATTTTGATTAATACAAATTTACATTTCACACTTATTAGTGAGGATAAGGACCCAGAAGGTAGATGGATTATTGTTGAGGCAAACATTAACAATATACCCGTTACCATTGTTAATTTCTATGGCCCGGATGCTCCCAATCCTATATTTTGGTCCAATTTGCTGATAAATCTCTCACAGAAGAATTCTGACAGACTTTTATTTTGTGGTGATATGAACCAGCTTTTTGATTTTGCACGTGACCATAAATCCACCTCTACCTTTACCAACTCTAAATCTCGTAACAGCCTTTTAAACCTGTTAAAAAACTTGAATGTGGTTGATTCCTGGCCCTTCTGCCACCCAGACACCAGAGATTTTATGTTTTACACCTCACCAATCTTTTTCCAAACAAGATTATATTTTTGTCAACTCCTCCTTAACCCCCTACATATTAAATTCTGAAATTGCCCGCATAGCCGTATCTGATCATGCCCCAGTACTCACTACTATTGAATGGTCTTCCTCCAACAAACTTTCTCAGAGGTGGATATTCAATTCTTTCCTCCTTAAAAATAAAACCTTTATAAACAAAATGAATACTTTTATTAAAGAATTTTTCTTTAATAACCGTCCCGAACATACATCTGTGCAAAATAATTGGGATACTTTTAAAGCTTCACTTAGTGGTTTTATTATCCAATATGTTGCCATCAAAAAGAGGAAATCTGAATATTCTTACAACAACCTATTAGCATCTATAAAAAGCCTTGAACAATCCTATTATGCAAACCCAGTTCCTAACGTCTTGAAAGACCTTACAATTAAACGCATTGAATTCAATAAAATCAGCACGATAAAGCAGATAATTGTATTCTTACATCCAACACCAAAATACACAATGGATCTAACAAAGCAGGCAAAATGTTAGCTTATTATCTTAAGAAGAAGAACAATCTCATTTAACACACATAATCTCCCCTAATGGTAACAGATTAACTAGCCCGGAAGACATAAATAAGGCCTTTCTGGAGTTCTACTCCAATTTATATATTTCTGATTCACACAATAACCCTGTGGATACTAACTCTTTCTTTATAAGAAACAAAAAAACAAATCTCTCAAATCCGATTGACTTTTCCCTGCGTGTCACACCTATTTTCCTTACCAAAATCAAACAAGCCATTATTGATCTTAAGTCCAACAAAGCCCCTGGCCCGGATGGTTTTACTATTGATTTTTATTACATTTTCATTGATTCCATCACTCTCAAACTTTTGGAATTATATTCCTACTTTATAGAAATTGGTAAAAGTCCTGGATTGTTTGGAGAAGCCTTTCTTATATGTTTCCCTAAAACTGACAAAGACCCATTGATTATTAAAAACTATCGACCTATCTTGCTCATCAATTTAGACTCCAAGATATATGCAAAAATTCTCACAAAACGACTAGAAATTTTCCTCCCCAAACTCATACATTCAGATCAATCTGGTTTTATCAAAGGCTGCCTTGGCTCTTCTAATTCCAGATTACTTTTTAATATTCTTGCTCATTCCATAATTCTAATGAGTCATCTGCTCTTCTTGCCTTGACGCTGAAAAAGCATTTGATCACGTTTCCTGGTGTTTCATGTTCCATTCGCTAGCCTGGCCATGGCCTCCATCCTTGCTTCATTAATCTGGTTAAATTCTTTACTCCTCATCAAATACCCATAATAATTCTATCTCCTCCTCATTTCAAATTGAAAGAGACACACGTCAAGGCTGTCCTCTTTCCCCCTTATTTAATCTTGCTTTAAAACCCCTTCTCCAAAATATTAGAATGAATTTGGATATTAAAGCTATTTCTATAAATAATATAGAAATCAAACTCTCTGCCTCCGCCGAAGATATATTAATTTATTTTTCTGAACCCGCCTCTTCCATCCAACATTTTTTATCTACTATTAATAGTTATTCTAAAGTTTCTGGATATAAATTGAATCTCGATAAATCAGAAGTCATGCCCCTCACCATTACTTGTAACACTTCTAACACCCCTCATTTTGGTTTATCTTGGCAATCGTCTCATATATTAAATACTTAGGACTTCTTATTGCCAAAGTATTCACTACTGTCAACCTTAATACTAGAAATCTAATTGAAAAAGTCCCAGAAATGACAGAAAGATGATTACCTCTTTTTCTTTCTTGGCGGGGACGCCTTCACACTATAAAAATGATGATCAATCCTATCATCCTTTATTTGTTATCCATGATTCCCACTGTAATTCATGCCTCTTTCTATAAAAGAAAAACTCAACTCTCTTCCTATTAAATTTCGTTGGAATCACAAAACGCCACCCATCACCATTAACAAACTCAGACTTTCCAAATCATTAGGTGGAGTAAAATTTCCTAATTTTCAAATGTATCATAAAGCTTTCATCTTAAACCAATTAACCATGTTTAAACACTATATATGCAACCCGAATAATGTTCCTTTTTGGTTTAATATCGAAGCTAGCCATATCTCTCTGCTCTCCCTTTCCCACTTTTTAGCAACCTCATCCTGGCCCAATATTACTACTTTCCCTTCATTACACTTTTTAAAAATCATTTGGAATAAACTTCCAGCCAATTCCTTCATTAAAATTAATTCTGAAGACTCTTTTCTTTGGTTTAATAAACCAAATCCTACCAAATCCAACCTTGCTACTATATTCAGATGGTATACCTCTGGGATAAAATTTACCAAACAACTAATCCAGAAATTGGTAGTAGTACCCTTCTCTATAATTTGCTCACAATATAATATTCCCAGTATTGACCTTCCCTTTTACAATTCCCTTATCAAATCAATAACCAAGTCTATACCTATCCTCAACCAGAAATCCCCTTCTCCTGCTTTAGACCTTCTAATGAATAATTATTCTATTAAAGCCGCCAAACTATACATGTTCCTAAATGATCCACCTTCTCCAAACTTACTTAACCGCAATACAATTAGGCAGTGGGAAATAGAATGGAATATTCAACTCTCATCGGATCATTGGACCAAAATGTTGACTGTCTGCCAATCTACTTCCACGGCTGCTAACCTTACCCAAATATACTTTTTAATTTTCCACCAAGCTTTCCTCTCCCCCTTACGTATCTCCAAGACTGTTAATGGTTTATCCAATCAGTTTTGGTCATGTTCTGAACCGAATGCAGATTTTCTTCATTTAATTTTCAAGTGTAAATATGTTCATGCATTTTGGTCTAAAGTTTGGTTACGTATGCAAGAAATCTTTCTTTTAACAGAACCACTTATGCTTGCTAATCTCATGATTGGACCTATAGCTAATCGTATTATAAAGCAAATTGACTCTGCGTCGCTGTTTAACTTGTTTGTGAATATTGCTTTTTAAAACATCACTTGTAATTGGAAAAATTCTGCAAATCTTTTGCTCAATACTTGGTGGAATTCTATTTGTCCCTTCCACCGAATTGAACAATGTCATGCTTCTTTATTTGATTATTCTCACAAATTTAACGACAAACGGAATAGATTCATCCATTATCTCAATACTTAAGATTAGTTGATTTTGATTATTCTTTAATGTATCCCTACCTTACTCTTTCCTAAAGTTTTCTGTCCTGTATTTTGTGTGTACTTCCCCCCCATTTGCGTCATCATTGTTTAAGTATTATAAGTTAAATGAAACCATTAATCTCAGAATGTTTTTGTATTAATTACATATACATTTTGACATTTGAAGTCATATTACTGTTGACATAACTAATTCTTTTTGTACCATTTGCCTATATTTGAATTTAACAATAAAATATTTTAAACAGAAAAAAAAGAAGAAAATTTAAAAAACAAGCATTGGCAAAGCCATCAGTTCTGGCTTGTGTAAAGATATTTGATAAACGTTTGCTAGGCACTGCTATTTTACGCCCAGTAACTCACATCCTTTCACAGCTGTTACCATGAATGGCCAATTAGTATCATTAAGGCATGATATGATATTTTATTTATATCGCGCTCATACACAAGTGTTTCAGAGCTCGACCAAGCAAAGGGAGGAAAACATGGGAAAACAACAAAATTATCTTATTAGGCCCAGTGAAATTAAGAACGCGCAAGTGCACGGAAAAGGGAAAAAGGGGGATAGTGCATGGAGGGGGAGAAGTGGACGCACGGAAAGAGGAGAGAGCAGAATAAATAATAAGTGGAATAAATAAATAATTGCAGTGAAAATGGTAGTGCAGCCAGACAACTGGCAAGTGCAAGATTAGTCAGGATGGGTATATCTGATAACTGCAGAGGAAAGATCCCATTGCTGGGGGTGGCCCAGAGGCAGTGCAGGAGGGAGGCAGGGTGAGCAGGTACCTGGGCCCAGAGAAGAGAGGGTGGCCAGGTGCATGGTGCCAAGAGACAGAAACAGATCAGCAGGGGATAAGAGAGGCAAAGGCAGAAGCGAAGAGCAGGGTCTTGAGGTACTTCCAGAACCGGAGATGGTTCTCCTCAAGTTTCAGGGTGGTCGGGAGGCTGTTCCAAAGGGAGGCCCCAGCCGAAGACAGAGATCTGCCCCCAGCACGTTTCTTTGAAAAACTACCACCCTGGGGGAATTAGAAGTAGAGGAGCGAAGGGCTCGAGAAGGGAGGTATTTACGGAGTGATAGTTGAAGGTATTTCGACCCAGGCCCCAGAAAGCCTTGTGGACAAGGCCGAGGGTTTTACATTTAATTCTTGCATCCACTGGGAGCCAATGAAGGGATTTCAGAGCTGGAGAGATGCAATCCCAGGGCTTGAAGCTGAGGACAAGTGTTGCAGTCCTGTTCTGATTAGTTGTAAAGGGTGAAGCGTGGAGGCAGGTAGATGAAGAAAGAGGCTGTTACAATAGTCCAACCTCGAGAGAACCAGAGCTTGGGAGACAATGAGCTTCTGGGGGAAGCAGAGGAAAGGCAGAGTACCTCTAATGAGGTACAGTAAGAAATGTGACTTTTTAGAGACGTCAGAGATCTGTGCAGAGAAGGAAAGCGTGGAGTCAAAGATGACCCCAAGGTTTTTAGCCTTGCAGGTAGGGTTAGGATGAGGGCCAAGGGAGGCCGGCCAAAGAATCAGGGGAAAGGAAGGTGAAGGTGTCCCAATGAGGAGGATCTCAGTTTTGTTGTCATTTAGACAAAGATCATTGGCAGCACACCTATTTTGAATGGCGGTTAGGCAGTCAGAGATGAGGGAAGGTAAGGAGGTGGCTAAGGGAAGCCTGAAGATGAGTTGGGTGTCATCAGCATAGAACTGGAAGTTTGAGCAGAAAATGGAAATGTAGTAGATGAGAGTTGCCAGGTATTGGTTGAAAAGCCAGGGCAAGGGGTTAGACCCCTGGGGAACACCACAGGTAGAGAGGGAGATAGTTGATAGGAAGGACCCAAGTGTTACTTGGGAGGGTCAATCAGAAAAGAAAGAGGTCAGCCAGGCCAGAGCCAGGTCGGTGATACCCAGGTTGTCATGGAGACGATTGAGCAGGATGGTTTGGTTGACCGTGTTGAAAGGAGAGGAGAGATCAAGAAGGATGAGGACGGAGAGAATCTTAGAGTCAAGGTTAGAGAGCAGGTCTTCACGGATGTTCAAGGGAGCAGTTTCTGTGCTTCTGACAGCTGTGAATCCAGATTGGTGGTCATGAAGAGAGTCAGAAAGAAGGTTAAGCTGGAAGATGGCCAGTTTTTCCAGGAGCTTCTCTAAAAAGGGAGTAATGGAAATTGGGTGGAAGTTGGCCGGACAAAGGAAATCACCTATGGGTTTCTTGAGGAGAGGATGCACAAGGGAGTGCTTCAGGGGGGAAGGGAAAGATCCAGAGGCAAAAGAGAGGTTGCAGAAATCGGCAAGGGCCGGAGCGAGGGTATCGATGTGGTCGTGAATGGTTTTAGAGGAACAGAGGTGTACCTGTTTTGAGAAGGCTTTCATAGATCGGATTTGTCTAGCAACCTCATCCTGGGAGTGAAAAGGAATGGAGGAGAAAGGGGGAGAGGGGTGACTGAAGGAGGGTCAGCAAACCGGGAGGGAGAGGGGAGAAGAGGGACGGCAGAGGAGAGGGTGGACAAGATGTCCTGGGTTTTGGAATTAAAGTGAGAAGCAAGGGCATTGCAAAGAGCCTGGGGGGGGTGGAGACTGCAGCAGGGTTGGCCAGCTCCTTGCCGATTTCAAAGAGTTTGGCCGAGTTGTTAGATGCCACAGAGATGCAGGCTTGAATCTAAGCTCTCTTCTTAAAGTGGACAGCAAGACGTTATTGCGTTTGGAGCAGGCGGCAGGCCAGTTTGTTAGAGGATGAGTTAGAGGCAGGTGCTAGGACGTGGCTATTAGAGAGCATACAGGGAGAGCAGTTCAAGGAGTGAAGATCAATGAGGGAATAGGAAAGGGTAGGCAGAAGGAGGGAAACTATCCCATGGAGAGGGAGGAGCAAGAGTCTTGGCAGTTCAGAATCATGGCTGAGTGAACTGGCAGCACTCCAGAGAGTCAGGGTCTGGTAATTGTTTCATGTTCATGTAGCGTCCTGGTAGCAAACAGAGAGCATTCAGGGGCCTTAGAAATGGGCCTTTGAACAACAGGTCGGCTCCAAGCCTCCTGAACCCACCAATTGGAAGTTCTAGATGCGGGAAGCCAATCATCAGGGCTCAAAGTCAGCCAGCATATGTAGCAGAAAGAATCAGGCAGCCATTTTGGAGTGGTTGCCGGGTGCTGCAAGTGGAGGTCACAGGCACTCTGCACAGCAAATCAGGTGCACACAGCAGCGATGTATGGAACGAAAAACACGTGCTTAGCAATGTGCTTCTCTAATAAACATGGGGCTGCAAGTTCAGATGTGCAAAAACAGAAAATGCTACTTTCACTTCTTTCAGACTTTCTTTTCTTTTTAAATTCTTCTATCGTCTTAAAACAATGGTCTTTCTTTCTTCTTTCAAACTCGCAATAAACAGCGGGGAGGGGCTTTGGCTGAGAAAGGGGGCCACAGGGCTTACCTCTGCAGAATGAGGAGCTGTTACTGGGGGCGTGATCAGTGCAATCACGAACAGCTGGTTTCACAAACAAAAGGTGCCAGCGGTGAGCGTGGGATCTGGAGGCCTTGGGACCAAACAGCTGATCGAGATTTGCAGGAAGCGCCCTGCAGGATGCTTGTTTGAAGAGTAACGGTGAGCTTCGTATAGATCTTGTTAAATCTTCCTTAAAGCAATAAAATTGCAGAGATGTGGCATCTCCAGGATATTCAACCTCAATCGCCCTTAACTTGCATTTTTAGGTTCTGTTGTGAGCCCCTTGATGTATGGCCTACTCAACACTTTGCTCAACCTCTTGAATGTGCCTTTACCATAAATTGTAATATCGTACTGGAATACCAATCCTCAACTCAAACCCTTTATCAAATGGGTAATAAGCAGAACCGGCTCAATTGGTGCAGACAGTGGCACACAGGCACTGCAAATCAAGGGTGCCACCAGCTCACACAATGTAAAGTGTCAGTCAATGACTTTATCTATTAGCCAAGTCCAAGCTCCAGTCTGGCGTGGCAGCTGCATGGCGCCAGCACTGATTCAGAAAACACTGCTGCACCCCAACCACACTATCAAGAACAGCCGGGAGCTTTCACAAATGCTGTTGTTCTTGATTGAACAGCTGGGGGCTGCCGTCCTTGACCGAGAGCCAAACTTGCGTTCTGCGCTGTCTTGCATCCACGACAAGCACGTTGCACCTATGCTATCCTTCCAGCCAGGGGTGCCGAGTACGCAGGTGCTCCGGGGCCCGGGCACTCGCCGGCAGAATGAAGTCAGGGCTGAACACCCCCCGGCCGGAGAGAAGAGACGCAGTATGGATGGCGGCCCGGGTAAAAGCGGGGTAAAAAACGATGTTTAAAAATTGAGGGATGGATGCAAAGCAAGAGGCTCTTGTTTTGCATCTGTCCCTCAATTTCTAAAAATCGTTTTGGGTTGGGTATACTTCTACATCTGTGCACGGTGTAGAGGTACACCCAAACCAAAACGATTTTTAGAAATGGAGGCACAGATGGAAAGCAAGTCTGTCCCTCAATTTCTAAAAATCGTTTTGGGTTGGGCGTATTTGTACATCTGTGCACCCCTCTCAGAAAGAGGGGTGCACAGATGTAGAGGTACACCCAACCCAAAACGATTTTTAGAAATGGAGGCACAGATGCAAAGCAAGTCTGTCCCTCAATTTCTAAAAATCTTTTTGGGTTGGATGTATTTGTACAACTGTGCGCCCCTCTTGGCAAGAGGGGTGCACAGATGTAGAAGTACGCCCAACGCAAAACGATTTTTAGAAATGGAGGCACAGATACAAAGCAAGTCTGTCCCTCAATTTCTAAAGATTTTTTTGGGTTGGGTGTATTTGTACATCTGTGCACCCCTCTTGCATTGCATCTGCGGGGGGAGGTGGCAGGGAGAGGGCAAATGAGGCAGTTTGCATGTTTCTGAGTGTGTACGTGGTGAGGGTGAATGCTATGCTATGGGCGGGGAATGGAGGCGTTGAGGGAGATAACTCCCCTGAATTCTAAGGAAGGTAACAGTGTGGGAGAGGGTGGGAGCATGGGGTGAGGTGGGATCACCTTCTTGGGGGGGTTTAGCGGGGTGGGTGCAGTAGAATGTGATAATTCGGCCTTTTGAAGACCACACAAATCGGCCAAAATACATTTTTGTATTTGTTCTTCAAAATGAAGAATTATCACATAGAATCCAGTATGGACCTTGCCATACTGTTGACCTTGTTCAGTGTAATAGCATCCAATGGGACAGTACTTGCAGGGCCTAATGGTGCAGAGCTTCTACATTTTTAAAGAGACAGTAACAGCACTTCTCAGAAGGGCTGTGTAATCTATTTTCTACTAGAACTGCCATATTTGAAATGGGACAATGCTGGTACTCCTCAGTTAGCCTGCTAAACAGGGCTTCTATAATTGTAATACTATGATTTTGTTGAGGCAATGCTAGTTCATCTTAGTGGGGCTGCTATACTTTTGATGGGACAACATCAGCACTTCTCAGTTGAGCTGCCACACTCTTATTGACAAGGACCCAGAAGTTCTGGGCAGATTTAATTCTTTTTATTTTTATTGGTTATTTATAATGTGCGTAATAATACCCAGAGGTTTCTAAACGTGGACCAAGGGATCAAACCTGTGTTGCTCTATGTCGTCTTGCTTCCAAGGCGAGCGCGTTGCCCTGAGCTATCCTCCCGAGACTCTGAAGATCTGAAGTAAATTTAATGATACAGAACCAGAACTATTGAGCAAGTCTAACATCATCTTCATCATCATCAGAATAACTCAACACTGTCGTGGTTATACAAGAGCTAATATATTTAAAGGGATGGAATTACTCAGAATGTAGCAGCACTATTCAATAACCCAAAGTGCTTAAGCATAGTTAATGTGAAAATACTACACTTCTCACCATTGGGACAGTACTGACACTTCTCACAGAGGCTTCTACACATTTTATGGGGCAGCACTGATCCAGCCTACTGGACAGCTTCACTTGTAATGGCACTTCTCAATAGGGCTGCTATACTTCAATAGGAAATTACCAAAACTACCCCGCAGGGAAATGCATACTCTTGATGTCACCGAAGAAGCACCTCCACCCACCACAGCTGCTTTATTTTTAAAGGCACAGTGCGTGTACTTCTCAGCCACTTTGCTTTACATTTAAACAGACCGAATTGCCATTTCTCAGCAGGACTGCAACACTATACCATTGTGTTCTGTATGTTCAATGCTTCTTCACCACCAATGTGGGTTCATGGCACTCTCCCAGTGTCTAAATAGTAGATCTGGCTACATTCAATTGGCAACAGGCATGTCCTGAGCTGCCTCCTGTCCATAAGCTGCCGCTGAGGATGTTGGCAGCCTTGATGGGGCAAAGGATAGAAGGCTGAAGCCTGTAGGATAGCAGAATCTGCAGGGTCTTAAAACCTGCTCATTCATTCTGCAGTGAGGGGCCATGCGGCAAAATTAGCCTGATCCCACATACAGGGGGTTGTTACCCCTTTATCTCTCCTGAATGAAAGAATGAGCTCTCTCAGACACAAGTTATCACCCCTGCACACACAATGAATTCATATGGTGTGGATCTATAGATCGAGAAAACTGGAGTGAGAATTCAGAGTGTTTTAACAGAAATAGAATTGTCTTCCCAGATGGGAGACTGACTCCATTAATATACATGGGGTCACTGAGATGTCCAAGAGTGAAACTGTACGTTCAGTTGTGAGATTACCAGCAACTTGTATACTATGCTCCAAGGAGTGAGGTGCCCACTCAATATATCACACGGTTTAAAGGTCTGAGACCCATCCTGAATACTTGCCCAAAGAGCCTTGGCCAGAGTTCCACACTGAAGAAGTGAGCATCTGATCCGGGGTGTGCAGCCCACACACACACATGGGATTCCCATGCACCCACTTGCGGGATTTGCACCAAATTAGTGAGATTGTGCGGCAAGGTAGGAGTCGCACGCACAGTCTTTGCTCTGAGGTTTGACACACTCACAGGATGGGATGGCATTTCGTTCTCCCATCCTAGTTGTGTTGCTCTGCCTTTTGAGGGCAACTACAACTTGGATGATTATAGAGGGGTGCAGTAGGGGCAGTGTTGACCTACTGGAATGCAACTGGAAGGCTTAAACCTCTTTCTTACTTGACTTTAGTATATGCAGTACATGCTAGCCAATGTTTCCACTGTTCTGCGCCCCCACCCACCCCCCTCACACTAAGTTGGTGACTACGTGCAAATGCGGTCATATAACTGCTAGTGATGTCACTTCCTATATTTGGGCAACTCCGGGAAATACATAAGTCGGCTCCCCTGCTTCCAGCTGCTCATCAAGTAAATTTGTTGAGTCTATTAGCTGTCGCCTGTCGAGAAAATGCACCAGTGCTGTTAGACAGTCGGTTGGTGTGTGGGCCGGAGGGCGGGCGCCCAAAAATCGTGCACAGGGCGCTGGGAGGACTGAGGCAGGCACTGGTAATAAGACATTGAAAGTCACCTGCAACTCACGTAAGAAGGCCACTAGCGTAGAGAATGGCCCAGTGTAAAAAAGAATTAACATAACAGTATACCCCAAAATGCATTGATAAACCAATGACCAATAAGTAATTTATTATCCAATAACCTTGTCTGTGTTTCCGTGGTTACACCAGCGTGTCCTACTTACCAACATGGCACACGTCATTTGGGGCGGTGCTCATTCATTCCTGTTATTTTCATAACATTCTGCAAGCTGTAGTCAGGATTAGAAATTGAAAAGTCAAACTACAAGTCCCAGATTGCAAAGCAAAAAGTAGCAATCGATTAGCACCTCCGGAATGAGGATGAAGGATGGCATGTATGGGCGTGTCCTTACCCCCGTACATTGAGAAATAAGAAGAAACTCCATCACCAGTCCTCCACACCACAGAAGACCTGGATCCACACCCGGGCATGAGCCTGTTCGCCAGCCAGCTGGCTCAATGGTTTGTTCACCCTTGGTGGAAAACTGTACCTAACCTACAGGTCGTGGGTGTAAATCCCAATCTAAATGTCCGTTCTCGCCCACTCGTGAATATCGTTAATTCCGAGACAAAATCGTACAAATGAGGCAAACCTCCACCGGGACTGGAGGTGGGTGCGGTTTTGCCCAGTAGCCGAGCGGCACGAGAACTCTTTGAGAACGCCTGTCCATGGATGACGCATACCCCGTGGGGAGGTAGGCGGGTGACGTGCTATACGGTGGGCGCACGGCGCTAGCTGGGCAGAGACGTCACGATGGGCAGCCTTTAAGTTTTACTTCCTGTAAAGCTGGTCACGGTGACACCTCACCATAAACCAGATTTGGAGAAAGCGGGGTAATCACGGGTTAATACTGAGCTGAATTGGCATAGCGGCTCCGTGACACGGTCCTGGGACATGACGTGCTGTTTAAGGGACGTATTGAAGGGTGGTGGCAGTGTAAATACCTCACTAGTCTTACTCTGCGTTCCTGGGAGGAGGGGCAGGAGAGGGGTGGAAGACTGACAGCGTGCACAGCATTCTCCTTTTGCTGGCAGTCTTCATTGGTCTAAACAGATGCGTTGAAATACCAGTTTATGGGGCTTTAAGTGTTTCCTGGACTCACCCCCGAACCGTTTCCATCTAGCTAAACTGGGGTTGCATCACAACTCCCCAAACTGACTTCCACCTGAATTTCTAGTGGATAAAGGAAAAGACGCCCAGAGACGTTACTGCACTTCCCCAGTAGATGTCACTATCAGCCATGTTTAGCATCACATAATTAGTTACAGACAAGTGGAACTAGATTTGTTTTCTAGAACAGGCGTAAAAGTTGAATTATAGAGAATACCTGTTTTGATTTTTGCAACATATCTGGAAGTCATTTAATTAGAGCAGTTACATAAATTAACTTCCTTCAGAAGAACAGGAAGACTGAAACATGCATTCATTTATTTGGATTTGATTCGATTTTTGTATTTGAATATCAAGTATTTTATTCTGTTTTGTGACTCCAAGGGATTACATTCAACGCACATTTTCAAATAGAGTCCACACCCTTTCATTCATGCTACGAACACTTACTTGCATCTGTCGGGCCCCTTCCTTTGTCGCATGGTGCCTCCATATTTTAAAGTTCCCCTTGGCTGCATGATATTCTGAAGCTCATCTAGACACCTAAGCCCTGCTCCAAATACGGTTTTCCCGCATGTTGGGGCTCCCGCCAAGGATTTCTTATCCCGCCTCAATCGACAACTATTTCTTTTTCTCAAATATACTCGACGATCAGCAGACATGTTTCCCCCTGATTAGCACCCATCACAGGTAAAAGTTGAAACTCTGCCACTTTTCTAATATATGTGGGAGGCCTTGTGGGAGGCCTTACGTTTTTCTGATATTTCGTCCCAGCTTTTCCCCCATTAGTTCTATAGTTCACAGCTGTGGCATCAGCAGAGATGCCAAAACAGGCACACAGATGACACGGATCACAGCAAAGTGACATAAAGGACAAGCATTTTTGATAACTTGTATCCTATGGAAAGTTACGTGGTTGACACAGTATACAGTGGAAAGCGAGAGGCGGACAAGGGTTTCATGTTTCACTACTTTACAATTGAAACCAGTGGTGTACAACGTGAGGCCAGGACGTGGCCCTTCCAGACATCATTTATAACCCGCCATCTCGCCTGAGTTTAATGGACTGCTGCCTGGCCTAGAGGCAGTTTTTCTCTTTGCATCCTGTTAACTGTTTTAAGTCTAATAGTACAAATAAATCAAAGTGGCAATGCCATTGCAAGGCACAGTATCACACAGGTTACAGTTAATAAATGGTGTCCTGTCATAGTTTCGAAAAAATAGTTTCGAATGACAAAACTTTAAAACACAAAGTTCCGAAAAAAAAATTCAAATGCATTGTTTTTAATGTTAAAGGGTTTACTTTAGTTTCGTATAGTAATATGTGTTTTTAAAAAAAATAAAATAAAAAGGGGGATTGGGGGCGGGACCCCCCATTAAAAAAAAATGCATTTGAAAGTTTTTTTTCCGATGCTTTGTTGTCGAAAGTTTTGTCATTCGAAACTTTGACTGTCAAAACAGTCACTATGAACCTTAATAAATAGAGCAATGAATAACAATAAGACCTCAGAACCCATGTTTTATTTATTTATTACTCCAATTTGTGCCCAATCACCCCCACCACTTGCACATCCGCATAGACAGTCCAGCTCTCTACATTATGCTTGCATGGTACATTCGGTCCTCCAGAGACATAGCTTGTGCACCCCTGCATGGGCGTAATTTTAGGGGGGACAGGGGTGTTTGTACCCCCCCCCCAACTTTCATGACACACCATTTTGTCCCCATTCATTTGGCTGGGGCATCTTTTCTTCAGATGCCCTGTCCCCCCCAACATTTTCAGCAAAGTTACTCCACTGCACCCCTGATTTAAACAATAACTTCACATTCTCGTGCACTAAACTATGCATTTTCTAGTATGCAATGTGTAGATTTGGCCGGTGCTTGGCACTGGCATAAGTAGGATCATAAATGGTCATCCTTAACCTTTGTGTGCAAAGGGAAGGTAGACTGTATTTCGAAGCCCTGTGCACAACAGAGTTATACATAGAGACGCTGCACAAAACCTTACATGTACTTGAAAGCTGTAATTAGAAACATCTCTAAATGTTTATTCTTTCTGGCCAATGCAACGAAAAACCTATTTCGTAGCAGGCACCCCCAGTGCCACCTTTATCCAGGAAGAGTAAAATGAACTCCATGGCCCTCATCATGCTATGCCATGAAAACAAAAGAGGGCCGGTAGTGCTGTAGCATGCAGGGGGCGGAATATGTAAATCAGTCATAGGTGGCTTCACAGGCGATCAATTAGCTTCATCTGGAGCTTTCTGGAACAGGAGCCGTGAGTTCCAAGGCAATGGAAGAGTTTAGAGAAGACACCTGGTAGGCTTGCAGAAATAAGTAGTATTGTTTTATTATTTATTTATTATTATGTATATATAGTATTATATAGTGAGGATTATAAACTTTTAATACTTCACCATAATAAAACATCGACATCAATTATGAACCACTTTGGGCATCAACAAACAAATTAAAACCATTCAAAAAGTTTAACGTGTTTGGCTACGAGTTTTACCTATTCAATGAGTCTTCCGGGGCATTAACAAGCTTCCTGTAAGTGTTCAAGCAGCTCAGGTTACATTCCACCATAATCGATTGTATATTAAATTCTAGAAAAATAACTTCCACGGTTGAACGTGGAGGTAGTCTCAGCAGTCTCCTCAGTATGTCAAGGTCCAATTTGATTTCCAGCATATTCCCAAATACCCATATCTCTGCTCCATACAATAAAGCTGGTGGGAATTTTGCCTGAGAAAGCTTAACCAAGACTCCAACCAAATATCCCCCTCCGTTGTGGGCAAAATAATGAATTGCGCCTGCAAACTGAGAGGTCTTGATTTTTAGTTGCTCAAGATTTAATGTACCCCGAGGTTTTGAATCTAAGGTAATTCACACATTTTTGTAGTCAGAAATTAACTTGATGTCCTCCACATCCAGGTTCCACTTCAGCCTTTTTACCTTCTTTTTCAGTGGACTAGAGACCATCATTTTGGTTTTGGAGATATTAACCTTTAGGGAGTTTAAAGCCGAGCATTCATTCAGAGTACTCAGGGGCAGCTGGAAACCTCCTGGTGTTAGGTCGAATAAAACAAGGTCATTCCCATACGCCAACCTCTGTGGAGGGATATCACCCAATTTTGGGGGAAGGGTGTTAGATATTGCAATTGCCCCTCCCAGGTCAAACAAGTACAAGTTGAACAACATGGGTGGGAGGATGCAAACCTGCATTAGCCCCTGGTGTGTTGTTATCCAGCTTGTTGTCCCTCCATTTTGATCAAGACAAACCTTTACTCTGGTTTTGATCATTGAAAATTAATGATCATGGTTAGCAGGTCTAACGGGATGTTCCAATTGTGCAGCGTCCTCCACAGCCTTCCCCTGCCTACGGTGTCGAAGGCTGAGCTGAAGTCTATAAAGGTCACGTACACCAGTGTATTTTTTTTTGGAGCAAATAAAGGGACTTATCACACATCTTCCCTATGCTTTACATTACACTACTTCTCCCTTGAGTGTTTAGGTGTATTGGCGAGCAGTGTGTATGTCCCAGCTCTGGAGCAGTGGTGTGATGCTACAGATGAGTATTGAGGTATATTCCAGAGATTTGTGTTGGTCCCATAGCTAGAGAAGTAGGGATTGCAACTGGTCAGCATTGAGGTGTATTGGTAAGATGTGTGTTGATTGCATTGCTGGTGTAGTAGGAGGGGGTTCTACTGGCCAATATTGCGGCGCATTGGAGAGCTATGTGTAGGTCCTAGTAATGGAGTAGTGGCGTTGAAACGGGTCCGTTTTAAGTGGCTTTGCTTGTTCGTCTCAGCTCTGGGTGATTGGGGTGTGCAACAGGTCAATGCTGAGATGTGTTGGAGAACTACGTGTTGATCACAGCATTGGGGAAGTAGAGGTGCAACAGATCAGTGTTGAGGTGCATTATAGAGATGTGTGTTGATTTCAGCACTGATGAAATAAGGGGGTACAGCAGGTCAGTATTGAAATGCATTTGAGAGCTACGTGTTGATCTCAGCATTGGGGAAGTAGGGGGTGCAACAGGTCAGTGTTGAGGTGCATTATAGAGATGTGTGCTGATCTCATCACGGAAGAAGCAGGGGGTTCGACAGGTCAGTATTGAGATGCATTGGAGAACTATGTGCTGATATCAGCATCACAGACGTAGGGGATGCAATAAGTCAATAATGAGACTGGTGAAGCAGGGGATTCAACAGGTCAGTATTCAGATGCATTGGAGAACTATGTGCTGATATCAGCATCACAGAAGTAGGGGGTGCAATAGGTCAATAATGAGGTGCATTGGAGACATGAGTGTTGATCTCAGCCCTGGAGAAGTAGGGGGTGCAACTGGTTAGTATTGAAATGCATTTGAGAGTTGTGTGTTGGTCTCTGAACTGGGGGGGTGACGCGGGCCAGTATTGAAATGCATTGGAGAGCTATGTATAGATCTCAGCACTGGAGAAGCAAGGGGTGAAACAGGTCAGTATTGCTGTTCATAGGAGAGCTTTGTGTTGGTCACAGTGCTGAGTAGCAGGGGGGTGCTGCATGTCTGCATTGGGGAGCATTGAAGAAGTCTCTTGGTCCCAGCACTGGAGCAGTATGGGCATTAGAAGTCAGTATTGTGGTGCATCGTTGGAGCTGTATTTTGTGGTCCTATTTCTGGAATGGGAGAGGGTGCTGGAGGTAAGACATGAGTTGCTTTGTCATAGTTGTTTGCAGGTCTGCTGCACATCTAGGAGGTGTACTAGCATAGCTGTGTATGGCTCCCTACTCTTCAAAAGCAACTTGCAGGTCCTGGTTAAGGTAAATTAGCACATGGAGATCGTTATTTACCTCTCAGCCAGTCAGAATGTTTAGAGTGCAGTCAATAACTACTGGTATTGACTGCATTCTGTCTTCAGAAGCAGTTAGGGAAACCATGTAACTTCCATGCAAGAATGTTCTCAGTAAGACACTTCCTTTCTGGGATGACTCTTTTTGGCTGCAGCATGCTATTTAACACATGAAAGCGAAACCTAAAACATTAGAAAATGCTTTCTTTTTTTTATTTATTGTGTTTTAGTCAATAATTCGAATTTTCATCAAGTAAAACAAAATGTTAAATCACAGTTCATATAAAATTACATGTATACACATTTGAAAAAATAGCTAGAAAAGAAGGATAAAAAGAAGATAGCAATTTCAGGAGTACAGTCCTTCATTCGAAGTCTCACTTCGAAATAGTAAGTTACCACTGCCCAAGTCTCAGAGACTTTCATGGGCAGAACATAGCCGGTCCCAGAAGGGTTGGGTGTCCAACCACCATTCTTTGTCCACAAATCTTGCAATCTTTGTAATCCTCTGAGCGCGTATGCCAGGGCATTCAATCAGGACATGTCTCAGTGGCTCTATGCCTGCATTGTTGCAGCGTTGGAATGTACTATTGCTGTGCAGGTCCTTATGCCAGGAGAAGAGAATTTCCCTCGTTGGTATAATGTTAAGATGCAATCTTAGAAAGCCATTCTGTCCTCCAGTATTTGGGAAATGCCTTAGATAACCAGGTAGATAACCACGTGGTTTGTTGTGTAGCGAGTGATAATGGGACAATTTGAAAATGCTTTCACTTTCTTCTAGAAAAACCATTTACATTTACATGCTCATGTTAAACCTGTTCCAGTTGAACCAGATTGCAATTAAAACGGATAACTGATGAAGACAACCATGTCATCTAAATACTACAAAATAAATTCTCATTAAATGTACTTAATTAGTTTGTCTAGTTACTGTACTCACTCGTAAAGTAACATTTTATTAAAAAGGAAAAATGTTTTCAGTACACAAGGTACTTTCACAGAGTGCTCTCATACTCGACATGAGAGACATACTATCACAAATACAGTTCTTCATTAATATGCTTAACAAAAAGAAAGAAATACACATAAATCATAACTCTGCGTGTCTAAATTCTCCCTCACCACACACATGATCCCAGATTTTTCACTTTATCACTCGCTATTGCTGATCTTATTGGCTTTGGGAAAGGCACTCCGCGACCCTCCCCTTTGACGGTTCTCCATTGAAGCCGGCAGGGACGTCATTTCACCAAAATGCCAGGGGTAGCGGAAGTGACATCACACGACCCTTGACCCCCTGGTGACATCACAGGAAGTGATGTCATTTGACCCCACCCCAAAGTGATATTGCGGGATGCGATGGAACACGACCTTTCACCTGTTGACAAAACAGGAAGTGCTATCACATAGCATAGTACACTACGATATCACTATAATGTGATGTACATTTCATACAAGAGTCGATCGCCATATATATCATTAAGATCAGTGTGTATAGGCCCATATTACCAAATTACTGTGAATGCAAGCAGACGTCCATGACCAAATGATAATGATGTGTTATTATAAAGCACTTACGCTTAAGCTCTTTATATAGAAAAAATATACACCCAATATCACCCAACCTGTGTTAGTTCTCATTTATCGACCTCAGAAGGATGAAAGGCTGAGTTGAGGTGTTTACGAACAGACTAAATCAGTGACTCACCCCCTGAAGTGTGCCTGAAATAAACCTTTAATGAGTCTAGCAATTATTGTATAGAATTCCAGAAAGACACATTATTTGGTATTCCTAATCGTTCTTATTTAGGGTCAGTGCTGAAAGTGTTAGACTTGTGTCACTCCTTTTCTTCTTTTTCTTCTTTTTTCTAAGGGGCTTTAACAAGCAAGCCAGCCACTCCAGAACTAAAGAGCCACATGGTGCTGGCCACAGCACATGAGCTTGCATTACAAAAAAAAGAAAAAAAATACTTTTTTTTTTCTAGAGGTAGCAAGGGTGACCACAGAGGTCGCAGTTGCGACCTCTGGCGACCCCTAAATAACGTCCCTGGAAGCCGGGTGTGTGGCCCTCGTGTGCTTGCGGGCCTACCCCATGCCCAGAAATGGCTCTGCCTCTAAGCCCTCCCCTTCCATCACCTCCTCTAAGCTGGAGAAGATGTAAATCAAGCACTTTACCAGTGCCAGAGTAAGGGATACGTGGGCAGTGGTTTTCAATCTATGCCGTTGGTCGGATACTATGAGACCTGTCAGGGAGTTAATGAAGGGAGTGAAAGTAACAAGTCTCTCCTTCAATACCTTGGGGCAATGCATCCCCAGATGTTGCAGCAATTCCAGTTCCTCACCTCACAGTCTGCAGAGTCTGAGCTCCAGTGGAATCCCCAATTTAGGGCCTACCACATCGAGGGTCGGTAGACAATCTTGTCTAAATTTGAAGTACCACTCTTGAAGCTTGGCTGAGGGAAATGTTTGTATGTACAGTCTGAGCACTCTTGGGGGCAAATACCAGGCTACCTCCCGAGCATATCTTTTTACATGGCCCAGGTCTTGAAGATCTGTTATCCTGTCCCATTTCTTTACCCTAGATTTTAGTAGGTCATCAGAGACCGGTCCCTTTAGGTCCAGATGTTCCATGAAAGCCCATTAATCCTACATTTGCGTAGAAATGGATTGAGTCCCTTACCCATAGGGCTGTTCAAATAGTGGTCGATGTGTGGATGTTCCTGCTCTCGCCAATTTAAAGTACAACGAGAGATAGCTCTTCATCACTTGTGCCCACCATGACAACAGCCGCAGTTCCAGTCTGATTAGGCTCACTGGGGCATAGGTTGGTAGCCCCAAAATTCTCTTTAGGGTTCTCCCTTCCTGTATATCCAGGAACTTCCTGTTCATGCTCTGAGTCAACTCGGCTCCATACAAGATGATCGCTGAGATCTTGGCCTTATAGCACTCATTTAAGGGCACAGTCTGCTTTTCACTGCTTTCGCGAGGGACATGCTGGCTCCCACCTTTTCTTCCATTATGGCTTCTACCACAAATCGTCTATGTTTAAAAGAGACCTGGAAGCCAAGATATTGGAAGCACTCCACTTTCTTAATCAACAACTCATTGATTTTCGACCTGTATTTTGATTTGCTTCTTCCTCTTACTGTACATCATAATAACAGATTTTGCTGGGTTTACAGTGAGATGGTTCTTAAAAAGATACTTCTTCAGGCCAGTCAGGCAATGCTGTAGGCCTGCCAGCTTGTAGTCAATCAGGACTGCATCATCCGCACAGGCGATACATCCCACCACTTTGGGGCTAATCCACCCCAGGTCTTGGCTTCCTCCTAGAGATCTGATACGTACATATTGAAGAGTGTTGGTGCAATCACGCACCCTTGTTGCACTCCCTTTGTCACAGAGACGGCTCTGGCAAGATCTCCGCTGCTCTTTAACCTTACTTTGCACCTGTTGTGGGAGTATAACATCTGTATCATGGCCAAGAGGCCCGGCTCAATACCCAGACTAGCCAGCTTCTTCCACAAAGTAACATTTTATGCGTTTATATCCGTATAGACCTCAGGAGGGATCATTATCGCTTGGGATGATGACCCTCCCCAACATATGGCCCTAGGCAAACAGAGCTGTGTGTGGGTCTCTTCAATGAAATAGCAGGTGATGCTCTAGGCCTCAATTCAGCTACACTGACCGAGCTCTGTATGTGCCTCTGTAATCCAACAGGAGGGGATGCAGCCCAACCTCTTGAAAGGTGTCTACCTCCCCTCTGGCCTCTCTGCCATCACTGATGGGTGTGACATATTCCTGTACCCCCCTTTGGAATACCTTCAAAAGTGGCAACCAGCTCCACTTGGCTACCCTCAACTTGGCCTGCCATCAAACACTCCTCTGACATCTGCCACCTCCATGAAGATCTCGACCTCGGCATCCATGCTCTCACGGAGACGTGGTTCACTGCCAGCTCTGTCACTTCTTTTGACACACTCCTCCCAGAGGGCTACAAGATCCTCTCTAAGCCCAGGCATAACCGGTCTGGCGGCAGAGTAGCCCTCACCTTCCCTGAATGGGTCCCTGCTACTATCATACCACTCAGTCCTACTCCTCCTTAGAATGCCTCGTCTGCAGGCTTGGTGTCTCCCCTATCCTCTCGCTGACTCTGGCCACCATCTACAGGCCATCTTTCCCATTATCCCTCTTCCCCTCATTGTTCTGACCTCACCTCTTGTCTCCTGACCTCCACCTCCAAGCTTCTCCTCCTCAGAGATTCAATATTCACCTTGACGTCCCTGATGCGGCCTCTGGACTCTTCCGCAACCTCTGTGATACACTTTCCCTCTCCATTCTTCCCTCCAGTCCGTTGCACTCAGCCGGACACACCATAGATGCTCTCTTTTCTGCTGACATCCCCATATCCAACCCTCTCACCACTCCTATCCCGTAGTCTGATCATACTCTCCTGTCCTCTCACCTGGACCTTCTGGGTTCCCGGCTAAGCCCCTTCCTGCACTGCCAGTCTCCTTCTCCCCTGTTTGACCTAAGAAGCGAGTCTCAGTTGCTGCTTTTGCTGCCACCTTCACCCCAGACTCCTTCCTCTGACCCTCACTCTGTCACAGCCCTTACTAACCTTCAACTCTCCATCTCCAACACTCTCGACATCCTTGCCCCTGTCATGAGGATCTGCATGAAGCCTGCCTCCAAGTGCAACACCTGGTATGACTCTGACCTGGCCTCTCTGAAACACAAGTGCAGAGCGGCTGAGCGGAAGTGGCAGGATTTGAGCACATCCTCATGACAGGGGCCAACTAGCCTGCTGCCTGCTCCAAAGGCAATATAGACTCTGCATCTGCTCGAAGAAGAGGGCCTACATCCAAGCCTGCATCTATGGGGCCACTATCAACATGGCTGAACTTTTCAAAATCTACAAGGAACTCACCAATTCTACTGCAGTCGCCATTTATCCTCTGCCTTCCCTGGCCCTCTGCACTGCACTGACTTCACACTTCATCACTAAAATGACCTGCAACTCTCCTTCAAACTTCACTCCTCTGCCTCCTCCTCTTCCTCTCTCATTCCTGACTGCCTGCCTGTTATCCAGTCATGGTGCACTGCTAACGATCTCTGCCTTAATGCCAGTAAAACAGAGATCCTTCTCATACGAACCCCTGCTCTTTCCTTCCCTCCCACACTCTGTCTGCCCTCCAGCGGCCCCCTGCCCCACCCTCCTGTGAGGCAAAAAACTGTGGTGTCATCTTCGACTCCTCTCTCTCCTTCTCTCCTTACATCACATACCTTGCCAAGAAGGCCCACTATCAGCTGCACCTCCTCAGAGGCATTCTCCCTTTCCTCTCATTCCCCCAGAAACTCAATGTCTCCAAAGCTCTGGTCCTCTCCAGGATAGACTACTGCAACAGCCTCTCAATCTTCCTAACTCCTCCCTTCGCCTCCTTCAATTAATCAAGAATAGGACTGCAAGATGCATCCTTGGCCTCAAGACCAGGGACCACATCTCTCAGAACTAAAAACACTCCACTGGTTCCCGGTTGTTGCGAGGATCAAGTTCAAGACCCTCTGCATCATCCACAAGGCTTTTTGGGGCCTGGGACATCGCTTCATCCAACTCTCTCTCCCTAATGATCTTCCTGCTAGAGCCCTTCAGTCGTCTAGCTTCAACTGTCTGCAGATCAGAAGCATTTCAAAGCAGAGAATGGGGTTAGATCTCTCTCCTCCACGGGTGCCACCCTCTGAAAATGGCCTCCCTGCCCCTCTCAGGCTTGAGCCGGATCTCCTTAAATTCTGGAAGCTTCTCAAGACCTTCCTTTTCTCTTCCCCTCATCCCCTGCTAATGTCTCCATCTGCTGCTTTACTGGCTGCCTGGCTCCTTCAGATTCTTACAGGGCACCAGGCCCTCCTCATCCAGTCTACCCTTGCACTTGGTCTCCCCTGCCCCCCATCAACTTGCACTTGCCCTTCTGAACCCCCACCCCCTGAACTTGACTGGTTGTTCCTGCACCCCTTGATCCCTTCTAGCCCCCTACCTCGCACTTAGCACTTGGACCTTCCCTCCCCTGCACTCTCTGCATTCCCCTGGCTCTGTCCACCTGGCCTCCCCTGGCACCCCCTCACCCCCTGGGCCCTTCCACCCTGACCTGCACTTCCCCCCTCACCACTCTCCCGCACGTCTTGCTACTGCACTTGCACAATCTGAATGCCACTGGTAGGCCGGTAAGATAGCTCAGCGGGTTGAGCGCTCGCTGCTGCGATCTGAGCATGATCTGCAGGTTGCAGGTTTGAATCCCGGCAAGGACAACTCAGCCTTCATCCTTCCGAGGTCGATAAATGAGTACCAATTTCAGTTGGATGATATTGTATGTAAATATGTGCTCTGTAAAGCGCTTTGGATTAAGGCGCTATATAAATAACACATCATTATCACAAGGCCTAGTAGGACCATTTTTGTTTTTGTCATCCCTGTGCCCCCCCTTGTCTTGTTGTGCCTCAAAACACATTGTGTATAGGCACATTATCAATACCTAATAAATACATTCATTGAGAGTAGTAAGGAGTGCTATGGATCAGCAGTGCTGTGCCTTACCAGAGCTATATTCATCTGTCTCGCTATTGTCTCAGCAAAATATTTATTATTTCAGGATTGAGTTGTTTTGACAGATCTGCGTGTTGCTTCAAGCACAGGAAATCAGGATAGCTACAGTACTGGATTTGGAGCTGTGTGTGAACCACAATATTGAAAAAGCAAAGAGTGTGGTAGGTCGGGCTGAGGTGCTTTGATAGAGTGTTGCTGGTCATGCTTTATCAGTTTTCAAGTTTTATTGATTGAACCAGATTTAAATTATCTGTTTAAAGATCTTTTTTTAGGGTAAGAGACATTGAGCAAGCCCAATGTTTTGTACAGTAGAACAGGACAGTGGTTAATGCGGATTCTATTTTTGTATTTGTATTTTTATTGAACTTTTTATAGAGCCTTACGCCTAGGCACTTTATAAGAAAACATTTGCGGTACAATAAAAGGCACAATGGAACAAAATCAATCACGTTTATAGGAGAAGATGTTTCAAGCGAGATTTACAGAGAGACAGGGATGATATGGAACGTAGAGAAAGAGGGAGAATATTCCAGTGCTTAGGAGCCAGTAGAGAGAGAGAGAGAACGAAATTGAGAAGGAGCACATGGAGGATGAGGTACTGATAAGAGAAATAAAGATTCAGAATGGAGGACCTGAGGTGGAGGATAGAAGGAAATCAAAGAAGAAAGATAAGGGGGAGCTAAACCATGGAGGCACTTGAATACCAAACAAATAAAGTTAAAGAGCAAATGAGATTCAGAAGAAAACCAATGCAAAAAATGTAAGTGGCAGAAATGGAATCACATGTGGTTAGGTTACAGAGAGTACGAACCGAAGAATGATAAGTGAAACTGAGGGGAGCAGGTTCATAAGCACAGAGGCCAAGTAGAAAGGATGAACAATAAAAGAGAAGAGAGAACACTAAAGAGGAAAAAATAAGTCGGGCAGCCTCGAAGGTAAGAAAACAACGAGACTTACGAATATTAACAAGATGAAAATGACAGGAATGAGAAGTAGCCGAGATGTGAGAGGAAAAAGAAAGAGCCTAATAAAAGATTATAGCCAGGTTACGAGCTGAGTAGGAGATAGACATGGCAGAGGGCAAAAGAAATAGATAAGGGAGGAAGTGGAGGGGGATAGTAGAAGCTGGAAAGAAGAGACCTTCAGTCTTGGAGGGATTAAGGCGTAAGTAGTGATTCAACATCCAAGATTGAATGGAATGCAGAGACGCAGAAAGAGAAGAGTGAATAGAGTCGGAAAAAGAAGAAAATGAAAGAATTCAGGAATCATTGGCATATAGATGATAAGAAATACCAAAGAAAGAAATAATGGCAAAGAGAGGGGTAGTGTAGAGAGAGAGAGACGAGAGGAGGGCCCAAGACATAGCCTTGTGGGACACCATAAGAAAGAGGAGAGAGAGAACAATGACCAGCCTGTAGTGAATCCAGTCAAGAACTGAGTCGCAAAAGCTGAAATGATGTAAGGTAGATAGAAGAATCTCAGGGTCCACTGTATCAAATGCGGCTGACAAGTACAGAAGAACAAGAAGAGAGTTTAGAGTAAAGGCAGAAAGAAGAGAGACAGACAGCCAAAGAGGAGCTTCAGTGGAGTGATGTAAATGGAAACCAGATTGGAAAGGAGGAAGACATTAATTGATATTAACAAAAATACATTTGCCAATAGAAAATACGTTCCAATAGTTTAGAAAGCAAAAAAAGAAGAGAACTAGGTCAAAGGTTAGATGGCAAAGAAGGATCAAGGAAAGACTTTTTCAGAATGGAAAGTATGGAGGCATGTTTAAAGGAAAAAGACGAGTTGCAGAAGATAACAAGGAATTAAAAAGAACAGTAAGAAAGGGAAGGAGGGCAGGATAAACAGAGCAGATAAGAGGAGATTGAAGGGGTTCAGAAGGAGAAGCAGAAGGATGTGCCTTTGTAAAGAAGGATAAAACATCAGTCTCTGAAAGAGGATGAAAGGTAGACATTATAGATGCAGGTGAAACAGTCATAGCATGGGAAAATTGTGCATCGGAGGAAGCAATTAAGGAAAGAAGAAGTAAGATTTTAGAAGAAAAATAATCAGCAAAGTAAGAGTCTGAAAGGACAGAGAGTGAAGTAAAATCAGGAGAAGGGGATAGAGAATATGGTTTAGATTCTAGAATAGCCAACGTGGATGAGAGGAGAGGGAATCAAACAGAGTTAAAAAATAATGCTGTTTCGAAGAAAGGAGCAAGGAATCATACTCCAAGTGTAGAGAGGATAACCAGTCAAGATTAATGGTATATATACCAGTTAAAGCAGTACTCCTGAACATCTGTGCATTAGTATGCCATGCTACTGAGATAGCTGATTTCATTACTGAATCATAGGCAGACTTGATTGCCCTAACTGAAACCCGGTTACAGGATGCACATTTACATGCTGCCCAAATAGCCATTCTCTCCGTCATTTTCGGGCCTCAATGTGCAACAGGAAATCCCGATCATGGCGCAAACTCCTCCTTCTATAGCTGTGAGAAGGTCTATAACATGTTTTGGAGTGCCATTAACAGTACTGCTCAGAGCTCTCCTTTTAACGCATTGAAGCCATTCATGGTAGAGTTTATCGTCTGCATCAGCTCCCATGTGGTTATCTGCAACCATTTTGCATTTGTCTGGACAGCTGGAACTACTGATGCAAAAAACGAATTGGGGTTGTTTTACCTCGGTCGAAATGTCTGTGATGGAAATGACCGTATGAGAAATGTACGTTATACATACATATTTTGTACATTTCTTATTCGAACATCTGTGGTAAAACAACCCTAAATCCATACATTCACTAACCCCTGCCCACACCCCCACCCCCGCCCCCACCCCAACACACTCCTACCCCCCTACTTACCTTTCAATGTGATGCGCTGTGGACCTGCAACGCTGGTTCCCTTTCACTTCCGTGATCCGGAACCGGCGACGCAGGGTCGTATTTTTTTCTTTTTTTTTTTCTTCTTCTTTTGATCGGGTCAGCTGCGGGTGTGTCCCCTGCAACCCCCGCTCACTATACTGTATAGTATAGTGAGAGGGGTGTTGCAGGGAACACCCTGCAGCCTTTTTTTTGGTCAGGTCAGCTGCGGGGGTGTCCTTTGTTTTTCTTTTTTTTTACCTACCCCACCAAAAGACCTAATATACATACCACAGTCAAACTTTTGGTAATTCAAACCTTTTGTGGTATGTATATTAGGTCTTTTGGTGGGGTAGGTAAATTGGATTCGGTCATTTTGGCCAAATCCCAAAAAACATTGTACTGCTAAATAACCAATGTTCAGGTGGTACATCATCTAGTGATGCTTCTAATATTGATGAGCAATAGTTATCTCTCTTTGCTCTACTCACTTCCACAAACCGTTTCTTTCTTCCCTTTTCTTCTACTTCCATGAACCTATTCTTTCTTTTGTTATTATCCATCTTAGGAAAATCATCTATCTTCACGTCCTTCTGTGGCAATACCAGTGCTGGCATATTGATGTGTACCAATGAGCAAACCTTCTCCCCAGTTGGGTGGCAGCTTCTCCTATGCCTTGGATCCACACACCCAATAGTAGTCCCTTAACACTGCTGTGCCAACCTTCATTGCTGGATGCTTCTCTGTGTACCTACACTCTGTGTTATCTCCAACCTTTACTGCACCTTCATTCTGGTAACATAATGCTGGGTTCTTCAGTGGTATTATGGGCATTGGTCCAGCTTCATTGTCTACCCAGGTGAGCAACTTAGTTCTTACGTCACATTCCTTCAGGCACTTGTTGTTTTCTCCTTGCACTGTATTCACTGGTGCTTGTACTAGGGTGTGTGCTTTGCTTCCTACTACTCCCTCTTTCCATCCTTCTACTGTGTATACCTTGTCATACACAAGCATCTGTGGTGTTTCCCCAACATCCTGGTTCTCCTCTTATTTCCTTAACCCCCCTCTTAGGGCATGGTAATTTCTTCAGTGTTATTGTTTTCATCTCTCCTTTGTTTGGGACATCAGTTTTGACTGTATTGCTTGGTCTAACTGCCAGTAATTGTTCTTCATGCCAAGAGTCTTTATATAACTATCTTCATACAGGAATGTTGTCTGAGACATCCATCTCAGTGTTGCTGTTTTCCCTTAGAATCTTCCTCGGGTTGTAACCATGGATAGGTACATGTGGCATTGTGCTCTTGCCACTGATATTACAGTTACTATAAACGTTTTGGGGGCACTCATGGCATAGGGGATTAGTGAGCAGACATAGCAGCTCTCCCCAGTGGTTTCATTGCCTACTTTGGTAATGTGTTTGTACCACATATTGTTAGATGCTCGAGCAGTGTTCGTCCGATATATGTCCACCAGTCCCATGTCTGTGTCAGCATTGCACTTACCTCTCCTTACCGTGCTCCCCTGTCCACCTGACATGTTTGTTCCCCGTGCTGGAGTTGGGGTAATGTTAGTAGAGGATACAGTGGTTTCACTAGATACAAGAGATATTTGCCAAAAGAGAAATTCAAAAACACCACTTGGAAATAAGACACAAGATGAGCATGTTTTTAATAATCCCCTCCATTACCTGTGCTGCTTGGATCCTTGTGCAGCTTGAAGATATCTCTTGCCTGCCCAAAATGCGCAAAATTGAGCGTTAGTGTGTTGGTGTTGTAGTAGTTCAAGCCCTGTTGATCATATAATCTGTCATGGCAAAAATGAATAGTTGTTCCCACACAGTCCTAATTCTAGGATCTCTGAGGACTGTTAGGACAGATGGGTTTTCTTGTTCGAGTTGTGGGTAAGCTTGGTTCAAATATGCTAGGAAAACGTGATAATACACATTAGAAGGATGGGTTTGGAATCTGTTAAACCAATGAATTGGACAAATTGGCTTTGGAAGGTATCAGGGTGTGAATCAGTGGTCATGATAGAAGAAATGCAATAAAACAGTTGCCCTTTCATGATGAATATGTGCGGAAAGAAAAATAACAAACGGCCAGTGGACCATCACTCTGGATGTGTAGGAAGTCCTTGCCATAACTTTGCTGCCCGTGAGCGAGTAACCATTGGGTGTCCTCTGCTTACCAGTGCTCATTCTAAATTGTCTCTTTTCTCTCCTTGTTGGGATCACTGACCCTGTCAATATCATTGCCAGGTGAGGCCACAGCTTTGTAGGGCTTGATGTCGGCTATGTGATTCCAAAAATGTTTCCTGATTAGTTTTACTGCTCTCTCAGTCACCGTTTCCACAGTATGTGGACTTGTGAACCTGGGTGAGTCCCACCCTCTAGAGAACCTGGAGAGGAGAACTTGGTCTCTTGGGGATACAGGTGGCTGTTTAAGTAAGTCCTATCGCTTTCATTGCCGACTTCAGTTCCCTCCTGGTGTCGTTGTATCTGGCGAGAGATAAAAGAGGCACTAGCAATCAAGGAAGTCACATATTCATGCTTGTTCTGACCCAATACATTTACTGAACTTTCTGCGTCTTTTAATGCCCTAGTGGGTGGAGACAGGGGAAGTTCCACCTCGTGTGGGGTTAAATGGTGGTCAGACCCAGGCTTGTCGCGCAATGCGAACAGGGCTAAGGGTAGGCAATGCATCCAATATTTATTGAGACTCTTTTTAGTCTTGGCTATGGTATTTTTAAGCAGGCCATTGAGATGTTCACACATCCGTTCGCTTGCGGGTGATAAGCACAGGAGAATTTGTGTTGGATAGCCAGCAAGGTTGTAATGTGCTGGAACATCTCATTGGTGAAGTGAGGGTCATTGTCAGACTGCAGGACCTCACACATGCCCCATTGTGGGAGTACTTCCCGGACCAGGAATTTTGCTGCTCTAAGGGCATCAGGATGAGAATAAGGACCAGCCTCGATCCAACGGGTGAATGGACACAGAACCACTATCATGTAGCGGTAGTTCCCTTTCCTCCCTGGGTGCAGCTCACTGCAGCTCCATAATTTGTGTTGCTGGTAATATGTTGTATCCCTCTTTGAGTATCATAGTTCTTGCATAAGCTTCATTTCCCCTTGACATAGGATCATCCCCTTTTATGTACACCTGGCATTTCACAATTGCTAGTTGCTCTGGGAGATCTATGAACTCTACCAATTTGCCCAATCGCAGTGTGTGGTGCACCGGTGTCCCATCAGCACATCTGAAACCCCTCCTCATCCAACGTGACAGCCCAGAATGCATTGTGGATGTCACGCAAGCTGAATCTGAATAAATCATCACTTCTTTTCCCCTGCTGTGCTCCAATGCCATTATTAAAGCCACTAATTCTGATGCTTGTGCTGAGTAATGTGATGGCAGTTGTGCTCTTGTCACTACCTCACTTGTCCTGTCCTCCCTCAGTCTCACAACTGCTGTCCCAGTATGTCTTTCCCCACACGTCTGATCAATTGATGAAGACCCGTCAATGTAAAGCATGTCTCCCCTTCAAGTGCATCCTCCTGTACTTTGCGAGTGTCACTGGATTCTTCTAGGTTTGCTGTGCAGTCATGTGCGTAGTCACCCTCCTCTAAAACATCAGCGATAAATGTTAACCTGGTTGACAAGTCTGCATCTAACTATTTTGAGAGCTGGGTTGGATAGTAAGACCTCATACCCCGAGGCCCTCTGTGTTGTTAATGTGCTATTTGGTCTCTCCAGTATTGCCAAGAGAGCATGCTTCACGTAAAGAGTGGTGCTGCCTCCTATACACTGATTTCTCCACTGCAAATGCAGCTGCAGCCAGTGATCATTCACATGGATAGTGTCCTCTCATTACTGGGTCTAGGTTCCTGCTGTAATATGCTAGTGGCTTGTGCCCCAGACTAGTCTTCTGTGTCAGTACTGCAGTCATCACTACTCCATCAGAGTGTGAGAACAGGAAGAACTCCTTTTGTTAGTCTGGTATCCCTAACACTGGTGCTATGAATATTGCTTCCTTCAGCTCGTTGAATGCTTCAGTCATTTCTGTTGTCCATTGTATTATCTTATCCCCTTTCTGGGATTTCTTCAGTGCACTTAATAAGGGCCTATTGTATGTGCTGTAGTCAAATACCCATGCCCCGCAGTAATTACATAGTCCCAAGAACTGCTGCATCTCTCTAGCTGTTGTGGGCTTTGCTGTTTTGTGTATTGTCTCCACCCTTTCAGGTGTCACTCGTCAGCCATTTTGGCAGATCATCTGTCCAATGTATCACATTTCCGTCTGGCAATATTGTAGTTTGGCCTTGTGCACCTTGTATCCTGTGTCTGCTAACACTGTCAACACGTGCACTGAATCATTTCTGCACTGTACTTCTGTCTTGCTACAAATCAATATTTTGTCTATGTACTGTTTGACCATGCTCTCCATCTGCACGTTGCCTAGGTCCATCTGAAGGACCCCATTGAATATGGAAGGTCATTCACAATAGCCTTGAGGAAGTCTTGTATGTTTCCACTTCTTATTTATATATAGAAATGAAATCAAGTGTTGTGAGTCTGGGTGTAATGGTGTAGAGAGCCAAAGGTATTCTTCATATCTATGCCCGTGAAGTAAGCAGCTTCCGTAAGAATGATGCACAAAATTGTTGCTTGATTCAGAACTAAAGGATATTCTGCTTCGACAATATGATTAAGAGGGTGCAAGTCCTGTATAAACCACCACAACCACTCTGTCACCTTTTTGACAGGGTACACAGCCGTGTTGCATGGTGAATCTGATGGCACTAGGATGCCTTGCCTTGCTAGTGCTGCAATGGTTTCATAGATACCTTTGTCGGTCTCCCTTGAGAGTGGGTATTCTATAACTCATGGAAAAATTGCTCCTGGCTTCAGCTTTATCCTCACTGCTCCTATCCCCTTCAGAAGCCCCACATCATAGGGACTTGTAGTCCATAAAATGCTGGGTACCTTTGCCAAATCCTCCTTGAGAAATGTCGGCGCCGTTTTGAGCACCATCACCATTTTCTGCGGTACCTCTCTGTAATGTAGCTTCCCCTAGTATGTGATGCTCATTTCGAACACCATCTCATGATCTGATCTGTTGTCTTTGAATAATTCTTCATCTGGAATTGTATGAGGGTCAGACTCGGGTGTATACTGAACAGCTTTTGGGCGGTTTCAACCTTGAAGCAGAGGAAGAACAGATACAAATTCTTCATCTACCTGTATCCTTCAGCTATGGCTGTCACTGCTCGCCATGGTCGCCCTGTGTCATCTGTCCCATGCACTGCTATCCAATAATCTCCCATGATTACTGCCTCTAATACTAGTGGCACTATCATCCCTTCCTCTTCATCCTATGGTACTTCTTGTCTGAATAAGTACTCATTTGGAAGACACCACATCTTCCCCTGAATCTCTGGAAGCCATGCTATTACAATCTCAGTCCTATATTGGAACAGCTCCTCGTCCACTGGCAACCCCCCTATGTACCCTTTGTCCACAATAGGCTTGAATGATTTCCTTCACATTGCGAAGGTGTATCCCTGGTGTGGTGCACTCTATCCCCTTATCAGTGAATGAAATGGTCATGTTGAGTCTGCTCATAATGTCGCTCCAGACTATATTTACATGCATCTGTCGAGAGTAAAGTAGGGGCAAGGATAGGTCATGCTTCCCCATAGAAAGTGCAATATCGTCTGTAAAAGGAACCACTTCCGTCGCCCCAGAGAATCCTTTAGCATTCATGATATTGCCTGACAAACTATATTTCCCCTCCCAGATGAAAGATTGAGTCACCCCTGTGTCTACAAGAAAGGAAAAGGTTTTGTCACCTATCGTCACCCCTACACCCCTATGCATTTATCCTCTGCAGGGTTGGGTGTAATCGATAGGATGGAGCACATCAAGTCAGCCTGTGGGCTGTCCTATTACGGGTATAAGGACATCCCGTTCCCCAAGAATGGGCTGTTTCCCACCACAGTGACCCCCAGTTTCGTAATGGGAATCATCATGGAGTGCGTGCGTGCCATTGTCCCATTGTTTGGTGGTGTGCTGTACTGCATCTGTTGTATTTGCTCTGCTGTGTATGCGTGCTGTGTGTTACCGAGCATCTGTGGCATCTGTAGTGCCTGCGAATACTGCTGCATAAGTGCTTGCATTTGTGGTGCCTGTGCCAAGGGCTTGTGTGTCTGCGGGTATGCATTCGGTGTCTGTCTGACTGTGGTGTCTGGTCCTTTGTGTAATACTTGTCCTGTTCCCCTTGGTATGCTGGCTGGTGTTGCATTCCCTTGCTTCTGAACACTCTTGAGAAGTGTCCTATCTGTCAACACACCCAGTTTTGGGGAGGCTCTCTCCCCTGCCCTTGGAACCCCCCAGGAAATCCCCTGTGCCCTGCTGCATCTGTTGCCCATATCCTTGAAACTCCCTCAGAAATCCCCCTTAATTCTGCTGCATCTGTTGCCCATACCTGCATCCTCTAGGTGGGCCCCCCTCTTCCTTGGAACCCGTGCTGTGCATTCCCCCACCCCATGAATCCCCCTGCCATGGGCGCCGGTGAATAACGTAGACTATTGACTTAAGGGCACGGATGACAGAAGTTGTGTGAATATTGGATTGCATCTGTGGTTCCCCTTGTCCCCCCCATGCTTGTCAGTACTGCCCCTTCTATGGCATATTTATATAGCTTTCTCTGCACTAACTTTACCTCCTCTTGCTTTCTTTCCTCATTCTTTTTCCTCGCATTCTCTTGAATTAGCCTACAATAATGTACTATCATGAGCTGTATTTCTGACCAAGGCTTTGCCTCCATCCCCACCAGTTTCTTGAGTTGCTTCTGCACCTTCTCTGGCAACCCTTAGCATAATATGTGGTAGAATAATGCTACTGTTTTTGTCCCACGGTTCTCGCATTTCAAGGCACCAAAGCTCTTGAATCATCTATATGTAGTGTAAGGGGTCTTCGTCTTCCCCCATAATGCGTGCCATAATCTCACTAATGTCTGACATGTCTGGGTATTGTGTCCTTAGAGCTTGCCTTATGGCCACTCAGCAATTTGCGAACAGCGAACCATCATGTACCGTGCCCTGGGTGGTTACTCCTGGGTACCCCGCCCTTCTACATTTGTCATCAGTGTCTTCCCCGAGGATTCCCACTAGTAGCCCCTTTAAGTCCCCCACGGCTAATTTCTGACCCGCTGTCATCATTTACATTTCATATATCCAATACCCCGCACCGCAGTTAACGACGTTAGCCTACACCTCAAGTTTTCTTTGTCTATGTGTTTACATTGCATATATTGAGGTTGCCCCCCTCCCTTTTCTAGTAGGGGCAACTGTGTGAACCTGACCTCCCACCTCACTACTTGTGTCAGCCTGATCTGTCTGTCAGGTCTGAGGGCGTCTTTAATGTCAGTGCCTGCCTTTGCTGGCTCCCCCTTCTGTCACCCTGGAAGATCCCTAAGCGCTTGCATGTATGGAATCGGGTCGTCCAAACTGTGTAATGCGTCGCTGGACTGTTGTGACTGATCATCCTTGTCACCTCTATATCCCCCTGAGTCCTTTCCTACTTCCCATGTCACGCTCTTATCTGTGCTTTTCTCTGTCAACGCATGCTTGGGCCTGCCTCTACCCTCATCCTCACTCCTTTCTGCATCTCTGTCCGAGTCAGTGTCCATATCATGGCAAAATGCTGCCATGAAACTCAGCCTCCTAGAGGCTGTGTCTCCACTGGGCTTCTCTGCAAAGTCCATCAGGTCCTTGCTATCCCTCTCTTTGTCTGACCCATGTCTATCCTGTCCCATAAAGTGGCAGTCCTGTCCTGTGTGGTAGTGCTGTCTGGTTCCACTCGGCTACTTCCTTCCATTTTATCATCTCCCATGCCTATTCTCCATCTTGTCCTTATGTCTCTGATCGCATGCTCCTCCTCCTCCCTGCGTTTTTGCTCTCTTGCAAGTCGCTCTATTTCCCACTTTCTCTGCTCCCTCTTTACTAAAACTTGCTTTTACTTCTCATCTTCCCTTCATCTCTCTATCTCTGCGAGCTCCCCCCTCCTCCTCAATCCCTGCTCGAGCTGTTTCTCTTCATCTCTTCGCTTGTCCCTACGTACTATTTCATGTCTCTCCTCTTCTTCTTTCTCTCTACTTCTTCCATTATCTCCACCCGGTCTTGTGCTTTGCTGCTCCCCTTATAGTTCTCTATTTCCTTGATCATCCCGCTGCTTCTCCTTGTGTCTTCCCATCTAGCTTCAGAAGGATTTGCCCTCCTACCCATTCGATCGAGGGTATGCCCTCTAGCCCCTCCTTGGTGCTCGTCTGCACCCCACTGCGCCGCCCACTTTCCACTGTCCATCTGTCCATCTGTCCAACTCCTTTCTGCCCCTTTCTTTGGTATATGGCGGTGTATGAAATACTGGGTTTGTGTACCTCTCCGATGCCTTTAGCTCCCGTAGTAGGTAAATCCCTGCGTGTCTTCAGTATCCCCTTCTTTTTCGCTCGCAGGAGAAGGCGGGGGTGGAGGGAGGGGACGCTGGCCCCGGTGTCTCCTGTTGGCTCAGCGTCCATTGACGCCTCCCTACCCCCACTCATCCTCCTGGAACATCCCCCAGCGTTTAAATATCGCCATACAATTGGCTAACTTCCTCCCCTTAAACCTGTCCTGTAAGTCTGTCGGTAGTGGTTGCTGCACATTTTTGGAGAAACTTCTGCATTGTGGCCATGGCTTAGCCAATTTACCCTCTGTACTTTTCGTGCATTCTGTGCTATATTTACAAATCTTATCCTTATAGCGTGGAAGGGTCTTGCACAAGAGCTGTAGGGGCCGTCCCCCCTGCACTTTATGTGGTACATTGCTCTTATACTTACTTGACCTCAAGTCGAGGCTTTCGACACTATGCTATTACACAAGCACAATGAAATAGCCGTTTTTTACAATTATTCTCGAGTCTCTCTGGCCCCGAAACAACCTGCCAGGCGTGCTCCGTGAACACCCTTCTGCAATTCTCTGCCTCTTCAGGCACGGCCACCAACCTCGGGCATGCGCCTTCTGTGCATCGCCACTGGACAACCTCCTCAGTCAATTAAGTTTTTCAATACTGCTTCTACAACACCTCGTGCTCTCCAAGTCGTATGCACAGACCTAATGGGTGACTCACCAACTCACTAAACAAGGTAGTGCTAAAGATCACTTAAGTCACTTAAGTCACACATAATGCTAAAGTCTTTTATCAAAACCCAACATGAACCCACAGCTGTCTTCCTGCCTCGTAACAGGGGATACCAATATTCTTCATGTTCGAACTGTATCTACAGCGTCGTCTTGCAAACAAAACGTCTCCTCGAGACTTAACCAGATGAACACCTTCCGCAATCTAGGCCAGATCCCTTTGCTAAATCTTACATAGGGATACCATCATCTATGACCCGAGCTAAAATGCCCAACCCACAGGGAATCCAATATTCACACAACTCTGTCATCCGTGCCCTTAAGTCAATATTCTAGGTTATTCACCAGAACATTTTACCTCAAGACTGAATGTGCTCTAGCCACAAACATTACATCTACCTCCACTCCTTTCCCCACTATGCTGGACAATGCTCGACAGTACTAGACAATACTCAACACTACTTCACAGATACTTCACAATACTCAGTACCACCCTTGCACCCTGTTACTTTCCCACTCCCCTTAGTTGCCGTGTGGCTGAGTCAATACTTACACTCTGTGATCCACTGATGCTGCCGGGTCTCCCAAAGCTGCCACGTCACCCTTCTGGTCTGCTGGACTCCTCACGGATCATGGGCAAGATATTTCCAAGCTGGCTCCTGACGGTTGTTGCACAGGGTGCGCATTACCCGTCTTCTCGGGTCCCGCAAGGTGCCCTGCAGCAATCCAGGCACTGCGCCGGGAGAGGTGGATTTGTGCCGAACGGGCGTAGCGAGCCGTCCTCTGCTACCAACTTGTTGGAGGGGACACAGTATGTCAGAGGTCTGGGGGTTGCTACTCGCTCACCCGTTCAGCTCCCAAGTGCCCAACAACCCTTCCCCCAGAATAAACGGACGACTCAGTCAAGGGCAAGTGAGAACTGTCGTTTATTACAACACACGAAAGGGATCAGACAGGACAATGACAAATCTCCAGAATCTCCAGTTCCAAAACACATGTCTCCCCATTGGATGCAGAATTGCGTCAGCACCTGGGCCCTCCCAGTCTTGTTTGTTGGGTGCTTAGAGTGGTAGACCCTATGGATGGCCCATATACATCTTACTCTACAGGTCCTTCCATGTCAGGTGGTTGGCCTGCCCCATCCCAAGAAACTATCTGTTACATTGTCTCAGGGTCACAGGATTACCATTGGCCCTTGCCCGCGCCATCCACCCCTGGATTTTCTGTCCCCTAATTGGCTGGAACTAGTCTCCTCAGGCCTGGACCCAGTTTGGTTTTCAGCCCTCTGTGCACCTCTTCAAGGTTATGTGAAATAACTGTGTTCCCAATGTATTTGGTAGCAACATCACTTTTGCCTATGGGAGTGCTCTCCACGTTGCAAAATTGTTAACTTGTTCATGTTTCACTTCTCGTCTGGGTTGGTGAGAAATGTTTGTCTTCCCATCACAGATGAATACGCATTGGGCCTAATTACAAGTCCGGCGGTAGCCGTGCCGGTAAATTTAGTCAGGCTGCCGCTGGACTTGTGAATTTTGACAGTACCTAGTTTCATGGAAACATTGGGGGATTTCGACCCCGGTGTTACTGGAAGTCAGGCGCCGGAAAATCATTAATCCCCATTCCCATTGAGTCTGATAGGACTCAATGGGGATGACGGAAGCACCGGCAGCGTTTATAACTGTGCTAGATCTTCTGTGAAGTTCTGCGTGCGGGTTGCATCCCACAAACATGGAGTGGGCCAGTCCAGTTACCAGACCGGCACACTCGTAATGAGGCCAATTGTCTAGCTCGGCCGCATCACGTGGTTGTGGAGCACAAAATTGAGCTCTCTGGGTCTGCAATTATAAGGATTTGTGAAAAGAGAAAAATAATATGAGGCCGGGAAACCCAAAGGAAACACACTAAACACTGGTTAGAAAGGAACATACAAAGTACTTTATTTTAAGGTCAAGCAATGACAAAGTGAAATGACAGATCGGATAGCTATCGGCCCTCAGTACAACAGAACGAACTTCAACGGGGTTCGATGTATTCAGTGAGAGACTGTACATTGGGACATTCAGGCTTTTATACATTTCTCCAGCCTGTTGTCCAACCCCTTCCCGGGTTAACCATTCAATGAATGTATTACTGGTCTAGGGTCTCTGCCAAGTCAATCTTCTAATATATACATCAGTATGCGCATAGATCAGTTCCGTCGATACAGGTAATACATTTACACACAGGTCAACAGAAGGACAAGGTCTCAGTTCACGACCCTAACAAGTGGCCTGTAGGCAAGTTATACATTAGCTGTACGGAGGTCATGTCGACCAGATTCTGTTCGGAATGGCATCGTCCACCATTTTGATGTACAGGGTGACTTTTACACAGCAAGAGAACCTAAGATGGCGGTTTGATTCAAGATGGCGGTCTACATCAATTTCTAAGGTCAAGACCTTGCCGTAGAGAGTTATTCGCGTACAGTTTTAAGCAACTTGGCGTAGGCCAATATACATACAATCATTTACAATAGGAGGCATAATTTAATATCCAGTTTGACAAACCCTCCTTTTGGCCTATGCCAAGTGCTAAGACTACTTCTGATCTCCTTGCAAGTAACTCCATACGTCATCGTCCATACACCCTGAATCGCCGTCAGAGATATCTATGGCCATCAAGTCGTTCACTAAGATCTCTTTTAACACATACTCTTTGGAAGTTTTATCCGGGGCATATACTTTTTGTCCTATCGTACCTATCGCCTAAGCACAACATCCCCCTAGCATCGAGCATATACTAAGCAGACATTGGATACAACAACAAAGGAATAACAGAACTCCCAAAATGATCAACAAAACTGAAAGTACCTTCCAACCCCAAGATCGCAAGAAATCCCAAAACCAAGCACTAAGATTCCAGTTCCCCTCGGGAACATGCACTTCTGAGCTAAGGACGTGCAGATTCTGAATTGCTTTGAAAATGGTTGGGGAGGAGTCTGGTACGAAAACACAGCAATTTACATACTCCACCACATTCAGCCAGAATGACATCTAATGCCATCCGGTTCTGGAGTGCTACTAATCTTATCACTTTCTGTTCTAATGTCATATTATAGAGTATATCTGTGGTCCGGTTGATGGTTCTCTCCAGTACTCTCGCTAGTCTCCTGATGTCTTCGGAATTTGCTATCTGCCCCAAAATGGCACAACTGATTTTGCTATATCTGCCATAACTTGTGCGGGGGTATCACCATTCTCGTCCCGTCGTGGACGAGCCTTTGAAACTTCCAAAGTGCTTGCTATGAATACAAATAACAGGTTCCATGCCAATCCCTGGGCAACCATGGAAATGCTACATTACCGCAAACGAAATAGACAGCTTCGCCTAAATACAAAGGTCTGTTTTCCCCAGGCAAATTTGCAACGTTGGCACAGCCTTTAAAATCTCCCATTGGCCGGGTACCATTCCTCTGTATGCAGAAAGAAACTGAATCAGGGTTATGGTTAACAGAGTAAGAAGGAGGCACGGCATCCTTATTGCCTATCGGAGCCATTTTAAAGGAAACCAAAGATTGGAAAGGACGAGATAGTCTATCAGAAGGCCTAATTGAAGCAACGTTGAGTTTACTACTATTTGCGAAAAGCGAGCATCCCAGGGGAGTCAGAACACGTTTTTCAAAATTGTTCAAACTGGTTCCATCAAAATTCCCCGAGATGCTATCATTCCATCGGCCAAAGAACAGTACTCTAAGAGAGGCATAACAAGCAGTCGTCAAAGATAAGGGATGAATATACCAACGTAGCCCCTTATCCCTGTGTTGCGGTAAATGCGAGCAGACCCAACAATTGGTTTTGTTAAAAATGGCATGTGTTGAATTCATAATCAACATCATAGTATTATTGTGATACTTCTGTCTATGCTGAGAGTCCCTGGGTGACAGAGTATGCAAATGTACAAAAGGAGTAAAAACAGTAGGTACAATTTCAGTCGGCAAAAGAGGCTCTAGAGGATAAATCTCCTCGACGTACCAGAATCCTAAAGCAGTTACTATAAAAACCACAATTATTATCATCAAAACACAGCAATACGTTTTCGGGCCCAGGCACATTGTTCATTGTCCAAGTTGGTCACCCCCTTATTTACAAGTCCAATACGGGCAGTAGCGGTGGCAGGCATCGTACTCTTTGGATGGAATGTTCGTTGTTGGTGACCTAGCCAACAGAGCCCTCTTTCTCAAAATTTGGGCAAAAGCAAGCCCTTGATGATCCTTTCCTTCTTTTGAATGCACAGTCGAACCGTGCCGTAGGTTTATTTTCTCCGCTGGAGATTATATCTGGTGGTTCCCGGTACTGTTTGATCCGGAAATAAGGTAACGTCACTCCCTGAGGGAAGCAACGTATCAGAGGCAACAGAAGTTGCAGAATTCGGAGCAATGGTTTCCGGAAATGACTTTTCCAAAGAGTGTGGAGACAAAATGGACGGTGCCCCAAGCCCCACGGGCTCAGAGAGATTCTCTGACTCATTCACAGTGCTATTTGCTGCTTCAGGATCATTGATTGCAGTGGGGGTTCTGTTTCTTCTGTAGCGTGCAGCGTTGGGTGAGGAAGTTTCTTGACGTGCGTCGCATGTATCCAGTTCTTCTTTCCAGCCACCTGCACTGCCGTTTGGGTGACCAGCAAGACCTGGAATGGACCCCGCCAGCGAGGCGCGAGGCAAGAAGACCGCTTGTATGCTCTCACCAGGACCCAGCTTCCAGGCCGGATGTTGTGATCTGGGCCCTCATAGCATACAGGTAAAGCTGATCATACCTGATGATAAATGATTTTTAGTCAACTGGTTACAGTAGTCTGAAAGCAATACATTCTCAACACTTCTCAGTGCTTTAGGTTTCGGAAGACCCCAAATATTGGCAGGCCTCCCCATCACCACCTCAAATGGAGAGAGCCCAGTCTTAGTTTGAGGGGTAGTGCGCATGGCTAGTAACACGATCGGTAAGGAGTCCGGCCATTTTAGTTTGGTACCGGCACACATCTTAGCGAGTTTGTTCTTTAGGATACCGTTATATCTCTCTACTAACCCGGCACTTTGAGGATGTCTAGCCGAATGAAATCGCTTATCAATATGTAGTGCAGTACATATCTGTAAAATTACAGCAGCAACAAAATGTGGAGCATTGTCTGACCAAATGACTCTTGGCAACCCAAACCGCGGGAAGTACTCTTTTATCCTAATTTTCGCAGTGTTCATGGCTGTAGCATCTTTGACAGGGAAAGCCTCAACCCGTTTACTAAAGACACAAATGACCACAAGGACATATTTTAAGCTATTGCACCGCTCCATCTCAATAAAATCAAAATGAATCACTTCAAACGGGACAGAAGGAGGCCCAAAGCTACCCCTTGGAGGTACCGTCCCCTTCCCCACATTGTGCTGTAGGCAAATCATGCAATTTTGGACATAATGCTGAGCAATTTTCGAAATCTTATCATTTACCCCGACATTCTGTAACATTTTCGTAATCTGTTGAGCACACACATATGTGGGACTGTGTGCCATAGTGACCATCATGACTATGTAGGCATTAGGAAGTAACCATTTCCCTTCAACTGTGTCCACCCAACACCCGTCATCATCTAATTTCCCCAAGCCTTCAGCCCATTTCTTATATTCTTCCATTGTGGCATCAGCTTGGATATCCCGCAAAGACCCAATATCCTCGTCCATTACATAGACATCCCTAGTTTCTCTTAGAGCATACATTTCAGTGCGAAGATCTGTGGCAGTTTGTCTGGCTATCTGATCAGCGAAAGCATTCCCTTTTCCTACATCGTCTGTGATCTTTCGATGCGCTGTGCATTTCATGATCGCTAACTGACTAGGGAGCGCGAGCGCCGAGAGCAATTGTACTATCAGGGGGCCATGCTGAATCTTGGTCCCATGTGAAGTTAGAAACCCTCTCTCTGACCAAAGTCTCCCAAAGTTGCGAGCCACCCCAAAAGCATACTGACTGTCAGTATATATATTCACCGTTAGCCCTTCGGAAAGCTCACAAGCTCGGGTTAATGCTATAATCTCTGCGGCCTGCGCGGAGTTATGTGTAATTCGCTTGGTCTCTACAACCATGCTTAATGTAGTGACTGCATAAGCAGCTGTGGATGTACCATCCAGAAGTTTGAAACACGAGCCATCACAAAATAGCTCCCCTTGCGCATTATCCAAAGGAGTGTCCTTAAGATCAATTCTGCTCTTTGTTTCTTGTTCAGTAGTATACAGGCAGTCATGTGACTCATCATCACCGCAAACAGTATTTTACCGGAAAGGTAGGAGTTCAGCCGGATTAAGAACACAACACCTCCCAATTTGTATGTGGGGAGCAAACAAAATCAATTCATATCTCGTCAATCGTGCGGAAGTGAGGTGTTGCGTTTGAGTTTTGTTCAATAGAACATCTACAGAGTGAGGCACCAGCAGGGTTAGATCATGGCCTAGGACCATTCCCTCACTCTGTTTTACAGACGCGGCAGCAGCAGCGACAGCTCACAAATATCTTGGCAAAGCACATGCGACAGGATCAAGGGCGGAAGAGTAGTAACCGCACGGCCTATTCTTCCCTCCATGTTCCTGCGTTAATACAGCCAAAGCACATCCATCACATTCATGCACAAACAACACAAAGGCCTTGTTGTAATTTGGTGTACCCAAAACCGGTGCAGAGCATAATGCAGTCTTGAGAAGCTCAAATGATTGTTGATGTTCCAATTTCCATGGCAATGGCGAAGACATGCCCTTCTTTGTCAAAGCCAACTTCGGTTTTATCACTAGTGAAAAGTTCGGGATCCATAACCTACAGTAAGAAGCCATACCTATTAAGGCTCTGATTTCCTTCTGTGTATTTGGGACAGACATGCCAGAAATGTGTTTTATTCTTTCAGGTGTCAATCTTCTTCCCTCCTTTGACAGGAGGTATCCTAAATAGGCGACTTCCTGGCAACAATATTGAAACTTTTTAAGCGAAGCTTTGTGACCATGCTTAGCTAGATGGATGAGCAACAATACAGTGCCCTCTTTACAGGAGCTCTCAGAATCTGATGCTAAAAGCAAGTCGTCAACGTACTGAAGCAGCGTACAAGTAGGGGGTAATTCAACAGTATCAAGCTGTTCTTTCAAGGCCCTACTATAAATGCTAGGACTCTCGGTGTAACCTTGAGGTACACGAGTAAATGTGAACGAGCGCCCCCCTAAGGTGAACGCAAACAAATATCTACTGTCCTTGTGTATGGGAAGACTGAAGAAAGCATTCTTCTGGTCCACAACACTAAAGTAAGTAGCCCGAGCTGGAATCATACTTAATATCGTCATCACATCAAGCACGATTGGAAATTGTGGAGCGACAACTCTATTGATGGCACGCAAATCAATTATAAAACGAAACGGAATAGCATTAACGCCTTTTTGTACACGGGTAGGATCGGACTGTAGCACAAACTTCCTGTAATCTCCTCAATCACCCCACGATGCACAAAATCGGAAACAATGCTCTTCAAAGCTCGCTCACCTTCAACCGAGATCTTATACTGCGGAATACGTGGCAGCTTAATACCATGTTTCAAGACGATTCTAACAGGCTCAATCTGTAGAACACCGACATCATTGTCGTCAGCCGCCCACAAACACTCCGGGACATTACTGAATTCTGGTGGCAAAGGTCTAGTCAAAAATTGTGAAACAGAAAACTGCTGTGGTGAAATCGTCAAACGCACTCCATCAGATGAACAATGAATTACCGCATTTAATTCCTTCAACAGATTCAACCCCAACAAATTCTCTCCACAATTCGAAGTCAAAAGAAATGGACAATGGTCCATAAAGGGACCCAAAGAAATAGGTACCGGAGAAGAAACCGGACAAATGACTAGTGTGCCAGGAAACCCTACAGAGACATTGGTTTCCCCTGACAGTGGAATGTTTGGAACCCGAGAATGATCAATGGAGCACTTCTGTGCTCCAGTGTCTATCAAGAACTGATGTTTCCTATTTCCCACTACCATATCAATGTAGGGACCTTTCTGACTAACGGGAATAGGTATAGGTTCCAAAACCTGTTCCGGGCAATCCTAACAAAACAGAATATCATCAGAAGGAAGCTCCTCAGAGAGGTAAGCAGCAGAAGGGTGATCAAATATGTTTCTAGTATCCACACTCGAAGTCTGATTGTCCTGTGAAAAAGGTTGCTGAGGATCCTGCAAAAACTGACCTCTACAAGGGCCTCCCCACCCCGGGGCGACCTCTGGGTCGTCTACCCATACTCCCAAATGTGTTATTCGACCTCTGTCGAAGGACAGGGCATTGTGCACGCCAATGACCCTCCTGGCGACAATAGGCACACTGGTTAATGTTCACAGGACCCAAGGGCACATTCCCTTGTGGAACATACTGACCTCTAATCTGCGAACTACCCCCTCTGGGGCCTCTAACAATTTGTTGTAACAATACTTTAGTCTTTAAGTCTCATTTTCTCTTTTCTACTCTATCTTTTTCATTATTGACACGGTTCTCGTAGTACTGAGCCATGTGCAGTACTTCTGATTGGGATTTCGCCAGCCAAGCGCTCTCGGAAGACATAATCTATGACTGGATGTCAGGCAGCAATCCACGCACAAATTTCTCCACAAATAACCTTTTCCCAGATTCTGTGCCTAAATCCTGTCCACTGAAGTCCGAGAATACTTGTTCGAACCGATTAAAGAACTCGGTGGCACCCTCAGATTTTCCTTGGACACAGGCTGTAAGCTTGTCCCAGACAATCCTTTTTTCGGGAATTATAGTTTTTAATTTTGCAATGATTCTGTCAGGCAAAGTGAGTATCACCTGAGGCGGTCTCTCACCAGCTGTCCTTTCCCCGTCAAGCCTAGTTATATTAGCCCACGTATCTCCCAACCCAGGTGCATCATCTATTGTTCTAACCTGCTTCCACAAATCTACGGGCAGGAATACAGGGAATAACAAGTCAATATCGACTATGGCGAATACTGAGGACTGCAAGACGGACTCTATCTCTTTAAAGAATACTGTTGGATTTTTCCTAATGTTGGGAATAGATTGCCTAATAGTGTTCACTTCCTGTCGCGAAAACGGGACGTGAACAAACTGTGATACATAATGTGCAGGAATGTCCACAGCAGCTATACCTGCTGCAGCATTAGCGGCAATCTCAACTTTTGGGACAAATGTCGGAGGTACCTCTCTCATAGGCAACTGAGATATAGGCAACTCCGTACGCTTACTAAGCAACAGAGCTAAGTCGAGCGCTAAAGTAGTCGAAGAAGTGTCAAGTGAAAAAGCTCTCTTATAAATACCCAGTAACTCTGTGGGACAACTAACCTTCTTCCTCACACATTCATCCTGCAGGTACTCTACCATTACCTGAATCACCTTCCTCTGCATTTCTAGCGTATATTCACTATATGTGTCATATACCTCAACCGGAGTTATCGATAAATCCGAAATCCATCTAATCGCATCTCTTGTACAAATGTGTGCTTCCTCAGATGCCCATTTACGACACGGAAGAAATAGTTTCTGTACATACATACTCTCTTCTTCGTCATCCTCATTCCGTAACTTCTCCAAATCTCTTCTATACTCAAACAACCTCTCGACATGCTCATGTACTTTCTCCACAGTATCTCTTGATAGTGCTAAAGTATTCAGATCCCTCAGCCCTTGTGGGAGATCCACATTATTTAATGTACCCCACATTACGCATAAATGAATCCCTAAACCTTCAATAAAAACATTTTTCTCAGGAAAATTATCCATATTAGACAGTGTGGCAAAACCATCAGCTCGATAATCTCTCTCCATACATTGCTTAGCCCATGCAAACAAATCCTGCTTTTTATCTGTAGGGACAGTATTACGAGTAACAACCTTCGACCCCGCACCCCGATCAACTATAGTCAGTACAGAACCACTCGGGAGTGGAGGTGCAGGCAGATTCAATGGAGGTGTTATTACTGGTCCAATGGGAAGAGGTAGTTGTCACATCCCGGTTAAATTGGAGACTACCATGGCGTTTGTCCGAGCACTACCCGACACGCAGAACCCTTTGAGACTACAATTCCCACAACTCCCGCTACTTGTAGTCACGTGACACGTGCACTACGTTATTGTGTTTCCTTCATTGTGGACCGTATTTAAATGCCGGCTATTCGGAGATCGGGTGCTCCTAAACTGTTGTTAGTTACGAGCTTCTGTTCCCGGACTCCTGTTTAAATCCTTGACTACCCGGCGCTCGAATCAAGTTGTTGTCTCTGCCTTGTCCTTATCTGCCTCCCGACGCCTGCCTCCCTCGATTGTCCCCCTTGGATTATATGAACCCGGCTTACTCATTATTGACCTCCCATTTCTGAATCCTTACGTTTTGGTGACCTGATAACCCGAACATTTCCGTAAGGGAACTAGCATGAGGTGAACGCCCGCTTCCCTGGTCATTTAATTTCTTTTCCTTGTCCGCTTCTGTTATTTTGAACACTTTTGGAACACCTTGCTGCCTTAACACCGGATTGCTTTGAACACTTTTTGGGACGCTCTGCTGCTTTAACTCTGGATTGCTTTGAACACTTTTTGGGACGCTCTGCTGCTTTAACTCTGGATCGCTTTGAACACTTTTTGGAACGCTCTGCTGCTTTAATTCTGGATTGCTTTGAACACTTTTTGGGACGCTCCGCTGCTTTAACTCTGGATTGCTTTGAACACCTTTTGGACGCTTTGCTGCTTTCACCGTGGTGTTCCTAGGATACTGGCACACCTCCCCTTCACCAGACATCCTCCTTGGCTCTGCAATTCGATACTAGTAGGTTACTGGTATATTGTTCCTACGGAGCAGGTAAGAGTGGGTAATTGTGGGCGGTGTTGGCTGTTTGTTCTCCGGCACTACTTGGCTGCATTTCCTGAACAACTGTTTTGTTCTTTGTCCCTCTAGCTCTGACGATTCTGCTCCGGCCTTTTCACTCAAGCCCCCGGCCTGTCAGGTGTATTGATCCCTGTAGGCTGAGTTCTTGGGAGGGAAGTCTTTGGCACATCACCATAAAGATTTCATATTCCTTGAGTGAAGGTATTATCTGCAACAACCAGAAAACAATCCCTGAGTTGTGACAGTAGTAGAGCAGGCGGAGGAACAACAGCCAGAAGAATAGGAGCAACAGGTTGAGCAGGGAGAGCAGGAAGAGGCAAAGAAACAGGAAGAGGATCATACGGAGGTGGTGCAGAGGCACCAGGCCTTCGCTCGTTTAACAATTTTTCGAGAAACTCGTCAGAAACATGAAGGTCTTTAGAAGGATAGATTTTCTGAATACCGAGTGAGAAAGCCCTATCCACATTCCTAACTGACTCAGACTGTTTGTCCTGATCATATAACAAGGAAACACACCAAACACTGGTTACAAAGGAACATACAAAGTACTTTATTTTAAGGTCAAGCAATGACAAAGTCAAATGACAGATCGGATAGCTATCGGCCCTCAGTACAACACAACGAACTTACAACGGGGTTCGATGTATTCGGTGAGAAAATGTACATTGGGACATTCAGGCTTTTATACATTTCTCCAGCCTGTTGTCCAACCCCTTCGCGGGTTATCCCTTCCATGAATGTATTACTGGTCTAGGGTCTCTGCCAGGTCAATCTTCTAATATATACATCAGTATGTGCATAGATCAGTTCCGTCGATACAGGTAATACATTTACACACAGGTCAACAGAAGGACAAGGTCTCAGTTCACGACCCTAACAAGTGGCCTGTAGGCAAGTTATACATTAGCTGTACGGAGGTCATGTCGACCAGATTCTGTTCGGAATGGCATCGTCCACCATTTTGATGTACAGGGTGACTTTTACACAGCAAGAGAACCTAAGATGGCGGTTTGATTCAAGATGGCGGCCTACATCAATTTCTAAGGTCAAGACCTTGCCGTAGGGAGTTATTCGCGTACAGTTTTAAGCAACTTGGCGTAGGCCAATATACATACAATCGTTTACAATAGGAGCCATAATTTCATATCCAGTTTGACAGATTTATTCTGCTTTTCTGCAGCTGGCCCCTTGTTGTTTGAAGTTTGGAATGTGCTGTTTATCTCTGACCTTGACTGTGAGCACTCGCCTTCCCACTCTGTGCAGTCTGGCTCTGCTTCCCTCATCTTTTGTCCTATGGCTTGAGGCCTTCTGTGATTTTCATTAGACTTATACTACAATTTCTACAGACTTATATTGTGCTATATTGCGTAGAGGTTAGTCACACTTGGTCCTACCAGGCTCCTTATGTAATCCTGTAGTGCCATAGGGTTAGTTGCCATAAGTATCTGCAAGCTTGCTCTGCATCTCTTTGTTGCCTTGCGTTCAGCCTTTCTGCACTTGGCTAATGAGAAAATAATAAAAGCTTTGATGCTATTTATATGTATCTGTCCTCTATCCTTGTTAGCATGTTCTTCATGTATGCAAGTGTGTGTTTGTGTAAAGCAGTTTATGGTTGTGAGTGTACTGCATGAGTAACGTGACTGTGTCGTGGTGTCACTAATGCATCAGCACAGTGGTTTCTCTCCATTTAGTCAACGTTGTCCATCATGGCATTTGGATCCATGACCACTGTTGAAGCACCTGTATCCATAAAGACATTCACTTGATAAGGTTGGAATGGCTGCCTGAGAGAATATCTCTCTGCATACGTGTCAGTCACTGGTACTCCTGGGGGTTGTCCGAATAATGAGTGACTTTGTGCGTTCTTGACTCTTTTGGCCATCATGTTCATGGGGATGAAGGGGGGCATTCCTGGGATCCTCTCTTCAAAGTCACAAATTACAGCGGAACAGCAGGGGCAGAAATCACAATATGTTGTTAGTCAAGGACTGGAAAGATAGCTCAGGGGCAACACATTTGTCTTGGAAGCAAGGCAACACGGAGCAACCCCGGTTCGAATCCTGGTTTGCTGGGATTAAGCGCGTTATAATTGATTAATTAGTTAGGGTGGGGCACCAGGGGCAGAATTACTGCGAGACACCAGGTAGCCAACTGCCATGTGGTAAAGATTAAGGTGGGGCACCTGGGAGCAGAATCACTGTATAGAAAAAAGTACAAAGGGACACCAGGTACTGGATCACAGTAAAGTGCTAAGTATGGTGAGGATCCCTGGGCAGAATGACTGTGCAGCACCAAGGGAGCAAATCATCAGAATCACAGTAGGGCACAAATTACAGCGGGAAAGCAAGGGGTTAAAGTCAAACTATAGCACTGGGTATGGTGTGACACGAGGGGCAGGGGAAGAATTATTGTGAGACACCACAGAATAATGCACTGCATTGCACAGATTATGTTTTGGCAGGTTGGAGCACAATCCCAGTATAGGACATATTACAGAGGTAGACTTATGGTATATCGCAAATTACAGATGGACAAAAACATAATGTGTGCCACCTATTTTTTTTAGGGTAACATAAGTTTACTCAACTAAACATGCGATCAGTTTGCTATACACTTATTTAAGTTGCAATGAAGCAAACCGCGTAGTTGGCAATAATTCCCACTTCTATCCGAGTGAAGGGTGTAAGACATGTTTCGTTCCCCACGTGGGTATGGGACCTTCTTCAGGGGAAGAAGCTAGTGGTGGTCTGGGAAAAAAACAAATAGTATAACCACAAGAAGAGCGATCAGTAAAGAAAATGAAGGCCCCATATCTACCTCATCACGAGTGTTTGAAAACAAAAAGCACTCTTACCTCGGGAAAGAGAAATGTTGTTATTTCCGAGGTAAGTAGTTTCCTAATAAACCCAAATACATTGGAAAGAGGATCTGAGGAATAAATGCATCCTAATTACCACCTATGGATATCTCAAAATTAGTGAAAAACACAACACACCCGGTGGTGCCTCGCCTGCAGACCAGTATAAAGAAGTATGGATGGAAAGAGAAATGCTCTTCTTATTCACTCATGGACTGGTTGGTGGCCTACAGAAGGAATTCCATGTGCCTGCAGTTGCCACGTTAACAAGAACGCACGAAACGTGAGTGCAACCCCCTTAGAAGTCAAATGTGGGCTAAGGCAATTAGTAGATGGAAACTTTGAAAAGGGGCACTTGGTAAAATGTGTAAGAGAAGAGAACAGCCGAAATCCCATAAGCGAGAACAGACAAAACAAAATGGAACGCGGAAGGAGGCAGTTTCGTAGGTGAGTTATGCAATGCTGTGAAGGAAAATGAACCAAAAAGGTCTGATGCTTGAATAGTCAGTTGTATAAATGTGTGTTTGGTGAGTGCCTGGAGGGAACATTTGCGTAATAGCCTGATGCAGAGGTGGAAGTGTAATGTACATCACTAGCCCGTCTTACCGCTAGTTAATGTTTTAGTTTTGGTAATAGAGGGCACTAACAGTAATCTGAAACTATTGCATTGGAGCACAGGTAGGAGGGAGATGGTACTTGAGGAGGGGCACACAGTTTGCAGGTGTTGTTTGATTATTTACCCACCCATTGACGGCCCATGGCCATGCTAATCTCTATGCAGTTCCCAACCACTCCCTGCCCCTCCCCACCCAAAACCCCTTCTCCTGGGGTTTTGGATGGGGGCTATCTTTCTCAAGCAGTAACATCAAACTGTGTGCTGCCAGTGTCTGTCAGTGTTATTTTAAAGCAGTCTTCTGAGATGTAATGACTTAATTGGAGTTGTAAATGCGCTACTGGTAATTAAAAATGTCTTAACCAAGTGTGCCTTCAACCACTTGATTTATAAGCAGTATGCGTGCCCTTCACGGAAGTCTGTTATAAACCAGCATTGGCAAAGCCAACAGTTTTGCCTTGTGTGTAGGTATTTGTCAGCCACTGGTACTTGCACTTTTTTGTTACGACCATTAATGGGCAGTTAGCACTATTATGGCAGTGTCTTCCAAACACCCATCAAGCGACTCCATCTCTTGGACCTGCCCAGATCAGTTGCTGCGGGCTAGTAATCCTGCCTCCCCTTCCCGCCATTGGATGCTCCTCGCCACTTCCAGTACTTGACTCCTTGTCTTGGGGCGACAGCTAAGGGCCAACCTCCAGCCTCTTTGCCTATTTACCTTTGAGCTATTACTTTTGTGTCCTTCTACTTGCTTTTTCCTATTTCTTCTTCTCACATCTTCCCCCATCGCCTCTACTTCGCAGACTCAACATCAGTATGCTTCTACATCTGATCTCTTTATTTTACTCTTTGGAATGCACAATCTGTCTGTAACAAGACTTCCTTTTCCTCAGACTTCCTTCTTTTCCCATTCTCCCTCCCTGGAGCTTATTACTATCACAGAAACCTGGATTTCTCCTTCATACTCCACAACCCCTAACCCTGCCTTCTCCTCACTCACTTTCCCCACCCAACTGACATGGGTGGTGGTGTAGGACTATTTGCTTTTTCCATACTTCCTATGTCTCCTAATAGCCCCCTATCACCTGCTATTTCTCCTTTGAATACACTAGCTCCACAATCACCACTCCCTTTGGGCTTCACCTTATATCGCTCTATCAGCAACTTGCTCCCACTAGTCAATTTATATTATTAACCACCCCTCCCGACTGATTGACTCCCTTTCCCTCCACAATTACCACATTGTCACTGGTGACGTTAACCTCTCCTCTCTCGCCACTCCTCTATCCACTGACCTTAGCTATCTTCTACATAACGACTAGCTCTATTCTGTCAACTCTCTGCCCACCCAATCAAATCACAACTCCCTTGACCTATTTTCATCTCCGCTCAACTCACCGCCTCTAACATCTCCACTGCTCCTTCTCCCTCTGATCAATCCATCGTCTTTGCCTCAATCTCCACTCCTTCTTCCACCCCTCTCTCCATCTACAACTTCCATTACAAAGCACACGTTTTCCTCCTCCAAATTCCCTTTCTAGCTCTCTGACCTATACCACTGTGTCTCCTACAATGAAAAATGCACTGTTCCATCCACTGATAAAGCCTTCAATAACTTTAATACTGCTCTTAACACTCCCTTCTCCTCTCATTTCCACTACATTCACTCCTAAACACTCCCCTCCACGGCCTTAGATTAGACCTACCATCCGCACCCTGAAAACAACCATGAGGAAAAGCCTTTGGATTTGGCAAAGATCTAGACACTCCTTAGATCTCCAACTCTGCCTTACTGCTCTTCAAAACTACTCCTCTGCCTACGACTCTGCCAAACGTGACTTCTATCTTTCACTGATTTCTTCTCAACCAGGGTGCCTCCAAAAATCTATCAACTAAATTCTGTCACCTCCTAAACCCTCCTCCACCTCCTCTGCTGTTTCTGCTAATGATCTAGATCCTTACTTGGTTCAAACATTTCCAACATTCAAAATACCCTCGACAAGTACCTTATATCCCCCATCACCTGTTCACTTTTCCGCCCTTACCCTGCAATATTGTGCTTTGCCCCCACTAACCCTGATGAGATTCTTGAGCGTCACCTCAGGGCTAACCATCATGTGCCCCCATTGACACTCTATCCCCACACATGGTGTAACATATAGCTCCCAGTGTTGCTCCATATCTTACTTCCCTCTTCAACTCCTTTCTTGACAGTGCCACGTTTCCATCATCCTACAAGTTGGCTACGGTTATCCCTATCCTTAAGAAATCTAACCTAGACCCTAACTGTCCTACCAACTTTCATCCTGTCTCTCTCCTATCTCACTATTCCAAATCATAGAGCGTGTAGTTTTCAACTGACTCAGTGACTTCCTTGACACACAAAACCTCTGGGATCCGCTTCAATCTGGCTTCTGACCTCTGCACTTTACTGAGTCAGCACCCCCAATGTCAGCAACTACATCTCTTCTGCTTGTGATGCTAACCATTCATCTATTCTTATTCTTCTCAACCTCTCTGCTGCCTTTGATACCATCCCCCATTCTGGCCTTCTCTCAACACTATCTATCGTAGGCATCAGGTACAAGGCTCTCGCTTGGTTTGCTTCATATCTCAGCCCAGACCCTTCCAGGTGTCCTTGAACAGCCTTACCTCCCACTCACCCCCTTGCTGTTGGTGTTCCTCAAGGGTCAGTCCTGGGCTCACTTCTCTTCACTCTGTACCTCTGCTCTTGGCACCTTGATATCCTTCTATGGCTTCTCCAATCAACTCTTCGCTGATCACACTCAGGTCTTCTTCTCCTTTCCCTCTGTATCTGGCGAGCTACCGTCAAAGATTTCTAACTGTCTCTCTGCCATCAAATATTGGATGGCATCTCACTCGTTCATGCTCCACTTCACTAAAACGGAAGTTCTCTACTTCCCATCCAAACAGGTTATCTCTTCCTCTCTCTCTACTGTCCTTCTTTGCCTCCCTACTCATTTCTGCTTGCAATCTTGATGTCGTCTTGAACCCATCTCACAACTTCTCACTTTGCATCTGCAAATCTGCTACTCCGGCCAGACTTAATCTCCTCAATGTCAGAAAAATAAAACATCTTATTCCCTTCAACACTGCTAAGCACCTACTCTCTTCTTTAGTACTCTCATAGTCTTGCTACTGTGCCAGTCTACTCTATGGCCTTCCCAACTATGCTTTTTCACCCCTCAACAAAGCCTTAAACTTTGCTGCCTGTACAGTTTTCAACCATCCCTGCTTCACCTCCACCTCCCCAGCCTGTTGTTAGTTAGGCTAGTTATCTATGTGACAGAGGGCAAAGTATAAACTAGTTCTCATCATCTGCAAAACCTATACACGGACCTGCCCCACCATTTCCATTGGCCCGTCTCACTCCCTACTCTCCCCCTTGCTTCCTATGATCATCTTCGGCTCACCTCCTTGCCACCTCTCATGCCCCTTGTGCTCCCTCTCATTTCTACTCTCTTCCTCTCCTCGCTCCCTTAATCTGGAATGCTCTTCCTCTCCCTCTCCCTCTCTACACTATTCCCACTCTATCTCTATTTAAATTCAACCTCCAAGCTCTCCTCCTTTCTAAAGACTCACTTGCATAGTATTCTACGCCACCACATCTCCCAGTTCTCCTCTGCCCCATCTCTCTTTGACAATCCTGCAGCACTTATCCCTCAACCCTTCCTCCTAAAAGGTAGTACATCCTCCACTATCCCATTCCCATATTTTGCTCTGCTGTCCATGTCCCTGGTTTATGCTTCTTCGTCCCCTGCATCATCTGGCCTTATATCCACATCCTCTAACCCGATGTTAAGGACGCTGCTCCTCATCTCTGTAAATCAATGTTAAAGTGTTTTGCAAGCATTTTTGTGCCAAAATTGCATTGTTTTCTCTGTAATTTTCATTAAATACATAAATAAGTATGCATACACAAAAAAGTGCCTACATTGCCATTGCTTGCATTTTCAAGTGCATGCCTTTAGTTAAAAGGCTATGGGCCTCATTACACGGTATGCGGTAACCATGGCGCTATTGGGGCCATGGTTGCCGCCGGTATTTTACCGTGTCCGCCTTGGTGGATGGTGGAATTACCGCCCTACTCCAAGGTGAGCGGGGGCGGTAATTCCCCATTCACCAAGACACTTCCCCATTCCCATTTTTGCCCCCATAGGGCTCAATGGGAATGGGGAAGGAGCTAATTGCGGTACTGTAATTAGCACCAAGGTCCCTTTGCAGGCCCATTCCCTAACAGCTGGTAAAACCAGCCGTTGAGGTCGGGTCCCAAAAAAAGGGACCTCGTAGTAAGGCGGTAAGGGTTTACCGGTACCCTTACCGGTACCGGTAAACGCTTACCGCATTCCATGTAATGAGGCCCTAAGCATTTTATTTCTGCCAAACGAAGCTTAGAATCAGCTTGGATCATACCATCAAGCACTGCTTTCTCAAGTCACAGCCAAGCTGACACATTCCCTCTCTCTCTCTCCTCCATGATATCGACCAGCTTTACATGCATACAATAATAACACCAAGCCTTTTGCAAAGCTATCAAAACCAGGTTCTTTGTATGAATTGTCTCTCGCTTTACTATGAATCAGTATAAGTCATTTCTTACATCTGTGCTTGTTTCTGTGTAACCATGAGACCTCTGGTCACTTGTTTGTAAATCATAAATCCTTCATCTTCTGTAACAGCGCCTCGATGCCTTATGGGCTGCAAGCGCGCTATACAAATGCAAATAAATAAATAAATAAAGGTTTGCTAATAAAAAAGGTTTGCTTTTGTGACGATAGTGAAATATTCCTCTCTTGCATGTGAAAGAGCTGGACCTTTGTGACAAAGAAACTCCATGCTCGAGTTTAGTACACAACTTCTTTTACTGTGTTGTCTTAAAGTGCTGAAAACACAGTGGGTTAACAAGATTTTTCAGGCTTGCATTATTTTGCATTCTGAGAATTACAGTTTTCCATTCAGGGTGTGAATAATGGTGCTTACAATTTGTGTATAAATAATGTAATCTCACTCTGACCTAACTGCAAAAATGGGAGCATTTATAAGTGATTACATGATTGCTATTTAAAACAAAAAGACACTCTTACAATGGTGCAGGTTGAACGATTTTAGGGAAAACATAGTGTGCCCTCTCTCTCTTCTGTTAGTGGCCCGCCACAGTTGACACTTTGAATTGCATTATTGTGGCACTGGCCCCCCTCACTCCCCTATCACTTGATTTGACAGGCAGATATAGGGGGTCCTTACGAGTTTGGAGGCAGCCATGGTGCTATTAGCACCATGGCTGCCTCCAAACCCGTGTCCGGGTTCTCAGAATGGGGACTTACCGGGTCATTCCAACCTTGGAGGACCCGGTAAATCCCCATTCTGAAAACCATTCCCCATTCCCATTCGCGCCCCCATAGGGCTCAATGGGAATGGGTAAGGAGCTAATAACGGGCCCGCAAATAGCGGGCCCGTTATTAACTCCATGGTCCCTTAACGGCTCACAGCCGCCCTTAGAGGGATCCGCTAAGGGACCTCAGAATGCGGCGGGAGGGGGTTAATGGCACCGGCATCCTTACTTAGTTGGAGAGGGAAGGTGTGGAGGGTAGTTGAGGAGGGCATTTGGAGAGGAAATCATTTTACCACATACATTCCATGAAAACGTGAACAATGCCTGGACATTCCCTATTGTGTCGAAGTGTTTAATGTGACAAGTGACTATACACAGATATGCAAATGATCTCCTGTGAGCTGGTGTTCAGAAGAAGTTATCTATCACTTCCTGCCAACCCAGGAACCACTCACTGACCTTGTGCCCGCTCAGCCACTGTGTTGTCCTCCTATGGGGGTGGCATGTCATCATCTGTGTGCAGAGGAATGTTGCGCTGAACACTTACATTGTGCAACATGTAACATGCAAGGACTACCTGTCCCACCTTTTCCAGCCAGTACACCAGCGCACCTCCTGAGTGATGCAGGCAAACGAAGTGCGTCTCCAGGAGTCCAAAGGTGTGTTCCACACAAACCCTGCTGCGTACATGCGCCAGGTTATACACCACCTCCTGTGGCGTCTGGGGAATCCTGAGTGGTCTCATCAACCAGGGCAGTTGGGGTTATCCAGGGTCACTTGCAAGTGGAAATGACATAGGTGTGAACCACAGCGGCCAGCTGCTGTGTTGCAAGTAACAACAGCAAGTTAGTGAACAGTTTCAATGGGCACTTCATGTGTCAATTCACATGACATTAACTCATATTGAAGTCCTTGCGTGTATAGAGTATCATTCAGGTGGTGTGTACTGTTAGACTTGGTACTTTCTGATCACAGCTCACAGCCAAAACGAATGTCTTTTGGGGTCTGTGCCTGACAGGCCAAATAAGACATGGTGTTTGGTTAGGGCCTGTGCACTGCTCCCATGCATTGGCCTTGATGGGTGCCTGTAGTGTTACCGGTTGTCATGTGCAGGCCCCTATGTTTGGGCCAAGGGCCACAGTGGCTACCGAACATGCCATCTGTCAGTGTGCTGTCCCTTGGTAGCTTTTTGTCATCATGTCATGACATCCATGTCAGTGTTCTTTGGCGCTACACATTCCTGATGACCCAGGAGTCCCATCGGTATCAGGCAGGGGCTCTATACCCATTCTTTCGCCACCCCCCTCCTCATGCACCCGGGGCGTCTGGGGGTGAGCAGGCTTTTGAGAATTCCTGTGTGTTCATGGTGCTAATGGTCTCCTTTTTGCATTAATGTATGATGTGGTTCGATTTGGAATGGGCGTCAGCCTTGCTCATGTTGCCAACTGTCATCTTCGCTCTTTTTCCCTTGCACCTGGGGGCCCCTTAGACATGCTTTGGACACCACTGTGTGGCCTGCCTCCGTTTGCCCCTTTGCAGCCCATGCATGTTGTGGAATGTGTCGTGTTGCATTCTGGTACCTGTAGTTCAGTGTTTGAGGCCGGGTTGTTGGGGTTGCATAGCTTGGCCATTTCCTGCTGCTTCTCCATTTACCCCATCAGTGTGCTGTTTTGCAGGACCATGGCATTGTGTGTGGATCCTGGAAATCGGGCACAGTAGTGTGTGATGGTGAGGGTGGGAAAGGGAGAATACCATGTCTCACCCTTGAATATTCTCCAAATCCCTCAGGACCTGAGTGATCCTTCATTGCTTGTATACCTCCAGTTTCTGGATCCAACAGCGATTGCTGTACCCTGGCCACCTGAGCAGAGGATCCCTGGGGTGTAGGTGGGAAAATACTGTCAGGTTTCTCACAGGGTTCAAATTCTTCCTTCACTGCTTAACCAAAGTGTGTGATACTGGACCAATGAATTAATATCACTGTGATTATCTGCAAGAATTGCAGTCCCTAGAAGTGATTAGGTTCACACTTTTTAAAAACTCACTTAGTACGGGGGATAGATTTAATGATTCTAGGGACAGAATGGTGTCCTATTCTGTGCCTTTTGTCCTTATTAGTGCCCGCTGACACTGTCACCTGCAATAGTGATATTGTTGCACTGGATTTCCGCCCACCCCATAACACCTGATTTGACAGGAAGGGTTGTAGGTCAAAGGATAAAAAAAGGGTCGAATGACAAAAGGGTCGAGTCAATTAGACCGAAAAAAAGAATCGCATTCTTTTTTTTGGGGGGGGTCCCCCCATAAACCCCTGTTTTTGGGGTTAAAAAACCCTTTTAAAGCTACACTAGAGCAACAAAAAGAAATATATTTTGAAAAAAATTCGTTCCTTTGGTTTTCGGTCGAATGCACTCGACCCTTTTGCATTCTACCCTTTTGCTTTCGACCCTTTAACTGGACACCGACAGGAAGATATACAGACTCACTATCTAGTCATTGCATCAGCAATTTTTGTAAATCAGACTGACTTTTGCAGAACCTATGTTAATTTGCTCCCCTTTTGCTGCCAATCACAAAAGTGGATTGGGCCATCCGGAGTACTGCCCACGGGCAAATTAGTGAAACTCCTTGTAATTCCTATTATATTATGTTATTTTGTATTGTATCACACACCTTCTGCTCTTTTCACAGGTTCTTTGAACTTCATGATCTGGAAGAGTTGGTGAAGGGGACGATTGTAGAAGCGGGGGCAGGGCAAGTTTGTTTTGTTGCACTGTTGACATGTGCAGACCTGAAAAGATAGGGCTTTTTTGTGGTGTGTAAGTTTCAGATATTTTGCCAGTTGTGTGGAGCAGTGTTTAATCTATGCCTCAGGTTGCTAATGTAAATTGGTTGTGTATTTGTTAGTGGTGTTTGTCAGAGTGGTGTTTAAGAAGTGTGGAGAGTTGTGTTGGTCTATCTGTGGTGAGTGTGGTATATATGGAATTTTGGTCTAGACAACTGTCTTCGGGTGGTGTACTTTCCATCGTGCAGCCTGGTTTGTTTCAGTGCTGAAGTTGTGTGTCGAGGTCTGTTGCCTGTTAGGGTAGGAGATAGTGATTTTGACTTGGTTATTGTTACCATGTCTTTCCCAAGAAATCACCCAATAACTTGGGACAAACTTTTTCACTTTGGAAACATCCCTGTTGGTCACATTTATTTGTTTATATCCATGCAAAATATTCTTTCTCTAGCTTGTATACCTTATTATGCCATATGTTATGACGTTAGGCTAAGTGATGCTATGTCACATGACACTATACCAGAGGACTGCAACCTACAGCTCTCATGATGTTTTAGACTGTGATTCCCATGATCCTTCACCTTTAACTATACTGGCCAGGTATGATGGGAGTCGTAGTCTAAAACATCTGGATAACCAAAGGTTCTGGCCACCTGCACAATACCATTGAACAGAATTAGGGCCTGCGGTTTCTATTCAGTTGTCCGGGACCTCCCTTCTGACTGTCCACTGACACCTCAAAGACACTACAATTGTAGTTTCACTCAGTCTTACAATGGATTATGGTAAAATGCAAACGGACATGCACCAGGAACTAGCAATTAAACAAAGACACAATTTGAACTGCCAGTATATCCCCTTCCACCCGGACACTTGAATATTCGGTGTAGGAGACATTGCAAACAAAGCAGAGGTAGCCCTTTCCTCCCAAAACACAAAGCTCTCCTTAAGTGTTACAGATAACATTGATTTGCATATGGTGTGAACGTGATGCATACCTTTGCCATATCACGGTTTATTGTACAGAGCACACAAACCAAAGATCTCCTTCCCCTACAATGAATGTGGCGCACAATAAAAATGCTTTGTTTTTTATACTTTTGATTCTTTTTTAGAAGGCCTCCAACCCGTCTCGCACCCAACCTCCACAAACACCCTGTGTCACAATGGGCAAGGAACCAAGCCATTGTGTATCAATAAGATATTTATTAATGTATTATTTTATGTCAAATGAGAATAAACAGCTTAAATTAGGCAACAATGTTGTGGCAACACAAAAACAAAATATCCCTTTTGATGAAGCAGTACACTGCGATAACTCAAAATATACAGTGACAAGGATTTCATTGGACGTCTTTCACCACTACAATCAAAGAACAGTTCAAAACCCACTGAGAAAATGAATGCAAACAAACAGGAAAGTGCATGCGCACAAAATGACGCTTGAGTCCCAGCAACCCTCACCCCCCCAAACATCCATTAGGCTTGTCAGTTTTAGATGGAAGGCAGTGGCAAGGAGTGGGAACACAAGGGAAAAATCAGATTTGGGATATAGTTCACAGAAACAATATGGGTAGCAAGCAAAGATTGATAAAATTCATTTTTAGAGCACAATGGAAGAATGGGGATTTTAATTATTTATCACGACTGCTTACTGGAAAGAATAGAAAGACAGAAAATTTGTTGTATTATACATAGAACAGGCAGGGCTTTTAGAGAATACTAGTCAGCACACAAGGGGAAAATCGGTTTTAGGATATTCAATACCTGGGCAATGGGAAAGAAAAGGCAAATGGAAATTTGTTTTTACCTCACAATGGGGAAAGTGGAACAGAAGGGGAAATTAGGTTTTTGGGATGTTGAGCACAATTTCAATGGGAAAGAAAATGCAAAGGGAATTAGTTTTTACGGATGCTTAAAATGACAGGCAAGCTCTGTGTAAGGAGGTAGCTCACAAGAGGAAAATCGGTTTTTGGTTAGGATGACAGATGCAATGGGAAAATGCAGCTGCAGGTGGAAATTCGTTTAGCAGGGCAAACTTGAAACACAGGGACACATTTGTTTCTCAGATTAATTCTTTTGGGAAATACTTTATGACTATACCAGTTCACACTACACTGGGAAAAGATGGTTGGTTTTGAATTCCAACAATACAAATCCCGTGGAATGAATTGGGAAATTAATTGATTTGCTTAGAAAAGTACACTAAGGATTTACACAGGCAAATGGGGATTCTTCAACGGGGCAATGATTGAAATACAGGCAAATGTGGATTTTGAAAGGGGGGATTATCTAATGCAATGCTACAAAAATACTGGGCCTAGACTATGGTTTTTGGGGTTTAGTTCTACTTAGACGTCTGGACTGGACATCATGGAGCTTCTGAGTACTACTGCTGGGGCAGGCAATGGGGTCAGTCAAGGGTTTCCTCTTTCCTCCAAGGGGTCCCCAGTCCATTGCAAAATCTCCTTGCTCCTCTGCAAGATTAAGCCTCACTGCTAGTGCTGGGATGTTCCTCCAGACTTCGGCAGCAGCCCACCTCAGGGGTTAGTGGCAAGTCAAGTGTCCTGATCTGAGGCAGGGTTACTTAGTTATAGGGCAAATGACATCACTAATGGGTCATACTTCCCGCAGAAGGGATTGGTGGAGTGTAACTAGTCCGTACCCCATCTGTGTGCTGATAGGTCCAAAAAATGGGGAACTGCTTTGGGACACCAGGGGAGGAGACCACTCCATCATCTTAATTCGACAGACAGGCTTGGTGTGGTTCAGGGACATAAAAATCTCATTGCATGACAAGTGCCCTTAATATCCATGTTTTGACAAATATTAATGCATTTTTTAAACCTATATTTTGCTGTGACTCACATAAGCCTCGTCAGGTGTCTGTAGGTCACTCCTGTGTGTAGCTACAGTTTTTCCTCATTTACTCCAGAATTATATCAGTGAAAACCATAGTCCTTGGTGAGCAGCATATGAATCATATTTTGCATGTTTTAATCAACATTTCGTCTCTCTCACATTCACAAGGAGGGCCACATTACATTTTCCTAAATAACTTGTGTTGTGTAGGTCCCACAAAAAATAATTTTGGGATGGTGAGAAGCGGTTAACTTTCACCTTTTCAGAAATAATACCATGACTATTGTGCAACAAATATTACCAATTTTACACGATGAAAACCATTTCTCCTATTTTACACACTGGACAGTCAAACCCACTCTTTGACCCTGGAACCCACCTTCCTGGAGCACATGACATCGGCAGAGGTCTGTGTTTAGATTAGCCTGCACATTCCAAAGGCTAAGGACCAGCTAATGCATGTTTCATTGCGGCTTGTGAGATGTGGGTCATAAAGGCTGGGGAACAGACATCCCCTTATCTTGTCCACACCGTGAATTCAATCTCCAAGCCTCCTACTCTTTGTATATTTAAGTTACAGGCCTCTCTGGGTTTCCAGGACAACCAAGGAAGGAATTCATTTTCACATTTGAAGAAATCACAAGCTAGAAAAAACCCATGGCCTTCCCCCACTTAGCCAAAATTGCCTTTTAACTCACATTTCACTTTAAAATGAACTCTTGAAAAGCACACAATTTTAACATGTAGAAGTGTCACTGCAAAGTTGTTCCCTGCATAGAGGGGTTAAATGAGGGCATCATAATTACATTTTTAAAGGCTTTGGTACACATCTGGCTTTGCAGCTTGTCACTTTGGAGGCAAAATCGAAATGTCATTTTGGTTGAATTCAGCCGCGAAAGGCCTTCATATTACTACAGCAGTTTAAACCCAGTTCAGAATCCCAGTATGACAGAAACCAAGTTCATATTTTGAAAGTCTTGCAGACACTTTGATGAGCATTACTTTAGTTAAAGAGAAAACGAATATTTATACAATTGTTTCTATCAGAGTAAAAAGGCTTCATTTTGCTGTGAAGGCTTAAAACACAATCTCGACATTTTCATTTGATATTCCGGGCACTGCTGTTTCTGAGAATGTTACTTCAGCTCTCCAATAATTTGGCAAATCTTGCCACATGTCTTTCCCTTATGCCAGGAAGTTGGCATCTTTAAATATCTTTCCATTTTGAAGCCCAGTTTCACTCTTTTTCCCTTTGATTCCATAGCCTCATTTTCCACATTATTTCAGCACAGGCCTTTTACTTAGTGGCATGTCCCCCACTGACTCTGACCTTTTATTTATGGCATCCAGGGGCTATTTCACCCCACAGCCAAACAAGGACAACAAACCGAGGGTTTATAACAAAGGCTCTTCTGGGGTGCATGTCTCAAAATTATTAAGACATATTGGAAAGTTTAAGGAGAGCTCAAATTTCCCGGTGTCCGTTGTGAAATAATTACCCATTCCTGACTTTTAGGCTCACAACAAAGAAATAAAAGGTATGTTTAAAAATGTTTTGCATGAATGTATTTGTGTGGAAATGTGTGTTTGCTTATGTGTGGCAAAGGCGCAGTTTGTGGCAACTAAGAGTGACATGATGCAGTACAGGGGGCAGTGCAAGCACATGTTTAGACAGACTGCAGGATTTGATTTTGGCACTGGATGGATGAAAGGTGGGCAGTGCAGGCATATATTGTTGAGAGAAGCCTTTTTCGGCACTTACAGCATGAAGGTGTGTTTGCAGCCAGTGGCAATGCTGATGTGTATTGTTAAGACCAACCTTATTAATTTCTTTGGATACAAAAAGAATGACCGGGTGACAGACCTCATGATCCTCCCTTTTTGTCTTGAGCAGGACTTTCTTAAATTCCGGAAGATCCGCAAGACCTTCCTCTTTACCTCCTCCTTCCCTCCCTCTCTCCTCTGCTAATCTCACAGTTGCTTGTTTGGTGTCCAAGGCCCTTATGCATCCTTGGGGCCCTGACCTCGCACACCGAATCGCCCCCAGCTTCTGTCTATTCTCAGCACTTGCTTCGGCTCACCCTCCACCCCTGGAGTATCGCCCTTAACTTACATTGCACTTCACCTGCTGCTCACACCTGGGCACCCCAGCACCTATCCCATTCCCTCTCCCTTCTGCACTTGCATGTTCTGAATACTCACAAGGCATAGTAGGTTTCATCCTCCCACACTGTATTTAATATTTGGATGTATTTTAATAGTTTCTCTTCCCTTGTTCCCTCCATGTTTCCCTGTGGGTGCTTTGAAACAATATTTACTTCCTGTATAAGCGCCTAACAAGCAAACAATAAATAAATACATCTGGCTTCCACAGAACCTGCTTGAAAATGGGGCAATGCTGCATATATTTTTGAGTTGGCTCCTGTTTTTTTTCCTCGGGAACCGCCAGCATTAACACCTGTTGCAAAATGTTCCTATGTACTGTTGGTGACCCGGCATCTAATGGTGTGTTTAATGTGCTGCTCTGCAGAACGTAGGGTACATTCTAAATTGTTACCCACATTTTCTGAAATATCTGCTGTGAAATGTGCAATTCCAACCTCTATCACTTCAAATATTTTCTAAGAGGGTGCACTGGACAAAACCTTACTGCGTTAGTTTCGGTGCTCGCAATCAGGTCAGTTCAGGGAAATATTTTACACACTTCCATTTTACAAATTCACCAGCTGCAACTGCGCTCGTTCTCTTATCTGTGCGCAGCCTGCTGATGCAGGCTCAAATTTGCCAGTGCCAATTTCGCCTTTCATCCATCCAAGGTTGATAAATGGAGTACTATGATTAATATATGTCCTCTAGAAAACTATTAAAAACTTTTGATTGTAGTCCCCTGGCTACTTCTCCCTCTTGCATTCATGTATTAGAGCTGTGAAACCGGAAGCAGGTCGGTTTGCGCTTTATACATCTAAACTGCTATAGAAATTCATTCATGCATGCATTCAGCAGTACAAGAGAGAAATGAGAAAAGCATGCATACTGTCTGTATGTACTGTGTGATTCTGAACATGTCAGGAAACTAACGCAGATAGTAAGAGTATTTTCGATCTGGAGAGCTTGGGTAATGCATGCAGGGCCTTCTCCCTTTTTATTTGAAGGAGGCCACAAATCTCGGGGGGGGCGGGAGCAGCAACTGCCCCTATGTTGACAGTCAGCGGTCTTATGACACCACGGAAATATATTCCTTTCTAAATTACTTTAGTTCTGGGCAGTGCTGGAAATGGAAAATATTTACTGGGGGAACCCTCTCATCCTTGGAGGGGAAGGGTTCCGGGACGAGGCGGGCGGGGCTGATTGATGTGGCCCCAGGCTAGGTCACGCAATACAGTATCTCTTCCTAGAACCCAATGTCTAATCCCCCACACTAGCGTGAGATGGGGGTTTAGATTCTATAAAAGACAAGGAGGCGAGTATTATGCATTACAATCTTTACTCTGAACCACAGCAGCAAAGAATAAAAAACTTTGTAAACGAAATTTTTTCAATAAACATAACGTTATAACAATGCAATGGGAAACATCCCAGTCCAATATGGTGGGCAGGTCATGCCCTGGGGGTAGCCAATAGGGAGCGAGCCAGTCCCAATATAGGTCCATTCCTTTAGTAACTCCCCCTCTTTCTGACGCTGATCTGTCTCACACGACCACCGAACTTCTTCTCCACGTGGAACGAAGAACAAACTCCCATGGAGACGCCGGGGCTGAAACCTTCTGCAACCTGGAGCTCAATCTCCCACTTCCTCCTGCATCGAAGTCATCAACTGCCCTCTGAAACAACAACCGACACCAGTAAGGGTGGGTGGGTGGGATAATACTCGCCTCCTTGTCTTTTATAGAATCTAAAACCCCCATCTCACGCTAGTGTGGGGGATTAGACATTCTATGGCAAGACAGGAGGCTCATATTATGCAAGTTCAAAGCCCTTGCATTACATTCACCGCTACATGGGCAATGCGCTTATGGTAAAATGTCTTAAAAGTTGATTCCCTTGACCAGTCAGCTGCTTTTAGGATCTGTTCCAAACTACCCCCCAGAAAGGCTGCTTTAGAGGCCATAGCGCCTCGGACTGAGTGGGGACCAAAAGAGGAAGTGTCAACCCCCGCCTCCCGCATAACCCATTTGATCCATCTGGCCAAAGTAGAAGGGGAGACCGGCTTATGGGGTTTCCTGTAGGAAATCAGCAGCTGAGAGGTATTGGGAGGTCTAAAACCTTCAGTTATAATCTCAAAACATTTCAAACAGTTGACCACACATAGTTTACAATCTTCAGGAAAAGCTGGATAGGATATCGAAGAAGTCATGCATTTAGTCCTTCGTGAGATAAAGAAAGTAACCCCTTGAGGGGTGAACATCTTATTATCCACATCAAGAGCTCTGATATCAGAGACCCTTTTAATAGACACCAGACATAGTAACATAGCAAGTTTGGCAAATAACTGCTGCAGGGACAGTTCTTCATTAAGTGGCCAGAACCTGAAGAGCTGCAGCACCACATTAACATCCCAAAGAACCGAATATTTCGGTTGTGGCGGAACCTTAATACGGATAGATTTGAGGGCCCTTCGCACTAAAAAGTGTCTACCCACTGGTTCCCCTTTAACCAAAAGATGACCGGCTGAAATAGCCGAACGAAAACCATTAACAGTTCTGTAGGCTTTCCCTTCCTTAAACAATTCTACAAGAAAATTAACCACCTCTACAGGAGGGGCAGAAACGGGATTGAGGTGCCTAGCCACACACCAGCTAACCCATCTGTTCCATGCAGTGGAATACCCTGCCTTAGTAGAGGGCGCCCAGGAGTCCCTGATGACCGCCATAGAGTCTTGCGAAAGTCCTCTGAAGCACCAGGAAGAGCTGAAATCTTCCAAGCCATAAGGGCAAGGTGTCCCTGCAAGACCAACTCGTGAGGGAGACCCTCCGGATCCACTAGCAACTGGGGATCGCGAGGGAGAAGACGGGGAATATCTATTGCCAATTCTAGAAGGGCCGGGAACCAAACTTGAGAGGGCCAAAAGGGGGCAACTAGAACCAGAGACACCGCCTGAGTGCGAACCTGGACCAGAACCCGGGCTATCATAGCAAAGGGAGGAAAGGCATACCCCAACTGACCCGACCAATCCTGGAGGAAAGCGTCGGTGGCTAGAGCTAACGGATCTGGTCTCCAACTGTAAAACCTGGGAACTTGACAATTCAGTCTGGAGGCAAACAAGTCTATCATCAGAGGACCCCAGAGGGACTCTATGCGGGCGAAAAGAGACCTGTTCAGCATCCAATCGCTCCTGTCCTGCAGGTGCCTGGAGTTCCAATCTGCAACCTCATTGCTGACTCCTGGGAGGTATTCCGCTTTCAAGAGAATATCCCTGTCGAGGCAAAAATGCCAAAACTCTCTCGCCAAATCCGCCAAGACTTTGGACCTGGTACCCCCCAGGTGATTGATGTACCTCACCGCAGATATGTTGTCCATGCGGAGGAGAACACAACAATTCCCCTGATCCTTGAGGAGACTCCGAACAGCAAAAGACCCCGCTAACAACTCTAGGCAATTGATTTGGAGTAGTTTCTCTGACTCCGACCATTTCCCTCCTGTGGAGACCTGACCCATTCTGGCTCCCCAACCCGATCTGCTCGCATCTGACTCCAGAACGACATCCGGCGATGGGCCAAATATTGCCTTGCCATTCCAGGCCTCCATGTGCCTGAGCCACCACAGAAGTTCCAACCTGGCCTCTGGCGGCAATTCCACCATTTGGGAGTAAGAGAGACACTTGCGCAAATGCCTGGCCTTTAAGCGTTGCAGTGCTCTGTAATGTAGGGGAGCAGGGAAGATAGCCTGAATGGATGCCGACAACATCCCTACAACTCTGGCCAACTGCCTGAGGGAGATCCTCCCTCTCCTGAGGAGTAGACGAATTTCCTTCTTTATCTTGGACAGTCTGCTGTCTGGGAGAAGAAGGATGCAAAGCTTTGAATCTATATTGAAGCCCAGAAATTGGATACATTGCGTAGGCTTCAATATGGATTTTTTTACATTTATCACAAAACCTAGATCCTGTAAGAGGGTCACAGTAAATTTCAGATGAGAACACAGAGTTTGACAATTCTGGCCCAGGAGCAACATGTCGTCTAGATAAAGTATGATCCGAATCCCCCTGGACCTGAGAAGAGCCATCACAGGGCGCATGAGCTTGGTGAAAGACCATGGGGCCGAGGACAGGCCAAACGGAAGGGATGCAAACTGCCACACCCGACCCCCCCACTGAAACTGAAGATACTCCTGATGTGGGGGAAAGACGGGAACCACTAGGTAAGCGTCTTTGAGGTCCAATTTGACCATCCAGTCTGCAGGGAGAAGAGTATCCCTGAGTAAATGAATTCCCTCCATCTTGAAGTGGTGATAAACCACAAAAGAGTTGAGAGCTTTCAGGTTGATTACTGGACGAAACCCCTGGTCCGGTTTCGGAACTAGAAAAATGGTACTCTGGAACTGAGAGGCCCTGTAAGAGGCCGGGACTACCGCCCCTTTGGAGATGAGATCCCGTACCTCCCCATCTATAAGGGATTGTTTGACTTCGTCGAACACCAAAGGAAGGGGAATGGACAACTGGCAAGGAGGGGCATAGAACTCTATCTGATAACCCTGAATCGTTTGTAGCACCCAAGGATCCGAAGTGAGAGCCTCCCACTGTGGAAGGAACCTGGCTAGTCTGCCACCTAAACTTTTGAGGGAAAAAACTTTTAGCACCTCGGAAATTACCTGCTGGCCCTCTTGATCTTCCGGCTCCCCTGCCGGCACGTCCTCTCCAACTGGAGTTTTGTTGCGGATAGAACTGATTATGTGCTCCTCGAGCAGAGGAGGTATGGTATGCGCCACGGGGCGCAAACTGTCGGGGGCGGGAGGAGCCCTGGGAAAAACGGCCGGAGGAGCGGGCCCTACCTCGTCCAGCCTTGTTAAAAACCTTTGGGGCAAAAACCTTTTTTATATTAACCTGCGCTTTGTCCAGCGCTGTAAATGTGTGAACATAAGCTGACAAATCTTTCAGGAAAGAATCCCCAAACAAATTACCCTGAGCTGCAGGGCCACCTTCCCTCTCTGACATGTCTGCCAGTTTGGAATCCAACCTCATTAATAATGATTTCCTCCTCTCCCTACATATGGAGGCATTAGCATTGCCGAGCAGGCATACTGTACGTTGGATCCAACCCCTTAATGCGTCAACATCTATCGGGGTATTAGAGGACGCCGCCTCTTCTGCCATTTCAAAAATCTGCGTGACTGGACCCAGGGTGTCCAACAGTCTGTCTTGACAACTACGCCACGCTTTATCGACCCCCTTCTTGGGGTCCTTCCCTTTCTGGGAAAGAAAAGCCGCCATAGACTGGTCTATTTCTGGCGCTAGAGCTACCTTGTCGGCGAGCAACGGTCTAGGGCATTCCGCCCGTAACTTATTACGATCCTCTTTGGCCATAGGGCGCCGGATCCAGAACTGGAGGAAAGAGGAAACCTCCTCAGAGGGTTGCCACTCAGCAGACCTGGGGTGTTGTATCAGGGCAGGATCAAAGAAAGGAACACCACTACCATCCAGCAGGGGACCCCCTTGAGGGACTACCGAGGTCACCTTCCTTTTTTGCCTCTTAGGGGGCGAATCAGAATCATCTGCACTGTCAGAGGATGAGACATCAATAGGGGGCTCCACCGGCGCGAAAGGCGCGGGGGCCGGCCAGGGGGTGGAAGAGATAGGTCGAGATTCTTCCCACCCGCGCTTTAAATTACCCTTAGGGGAAGCAATAGGAGATATGGCCACTAGGGGACTGAGTTGTCCCTGGGTATGTTTAGTTTTAACCTTACATTTTCTGGGTGCCTGGGACTCCACAGATGGGACAGCGTCCTGGGAGGGATGAAAATCCGCAATGCGGGTAATTAATCTGTCAAAGGCTGACGCCAAAGTATTATTCAAATCAGATAAAGCGGAGTCCAAAGAGGACTGAATAGCTTGAACCACTAAAGGCTGGGAATGACAGGCTTGATCCCCAATGTTTTCAAGTACCTTCTCACTTTGTTTGGCAGTGCGCACTTGAGTGCTGGCATCTGCAGAGGAGGGAAGCACTCCTTTGTCCATGACAGCACCAATTTCTTTGGTAAAATAGATATATATTTAAACACAGCCGGGTCAAAGCTGCACTCACACAAGCCGAGCAGGCTGTAAGGACTCAAGTTAATAGTGTGCCACAAACCACAGGTAAGGGCCACCAAGGCAGAACATGGGCAGTGTCTGAATTCCCACAGACAAACACGCGAGCAGCGTGTGAGGGCAAAGAAGCAAAATTTTTAAACCTACAAACAACGGTAACACTATTACTAATTTATAAAAGAAAATGGAACATATTACGAAAAAATAAAAATATTTAAATTTTTCGTGGCGGAGAGCAGGAGAGCAGGCACGAACTGCTAAACCTGCCTTTCACAAGCAGCACGCTTACCGCGTGTGCCACAGAGCTCCCTAGGCTACAAAGCAACAACAATGCGAGCGAACTCCACGCTCGAATAAATCACCTCAGGCGAACGCGGGCGAGATAAACAAACGCTCCGCTTGCCTGAGGAAAGTCACAGCATATACAAAGTATCAAGTAAAAGAAACGCGTTCTCCCAAACGCTGCTCCCTGAAACCAAGTGATATAATTAACACTTCAAAGCACACAGTCTAAGAAAACCAGAGGTGTGACTTAGCTTGTGGGTCAGCAGCAAAGAAAGAGGGGGAGTTACTAAAGGAATGGACCTATATTGGGACTGGCTCGCTCCCTATTGGCTACCCCCAGGGCATGACCTGCCCACCATATTGGACTGGGATGTTTCCCATTGCATTGTTATAACGTTATGTTTATTGAAAAAATTTCGTTTACAAAGTTTTTTATTCTTTGCTGCTGTGGTTCAGAGTAAAGATTGTAATGCATAATATGAGCCTCCTGTCTTGCCATAGAATCCTGGCGATTTGCATAGAAACCCTTTTGAGCGAATAATGGAAATTGGGCACTGCAGTTTGGATTGGACACACTACTCGCCTTAAAAAATAAAGCCTGCACTTTGCAGGACATATATACCAGTCTGGACAGCTATCACAAGTATGTGAGGCTTTGGCTGTTTCTGTTTTCAGTTTCTATTTGTTGAAATGTGGGTTGATCCAGGTTCTCCTGTTCAGGCCCATTTCCTGCGCTGGTTCTGGGGCTTTAAATGTGTGCTTATCAGTTCTTTTGCTGGAGCTCTTCCTCCTGTCACTTCCTTTGGTGTACACAGAGGTGTTCTTATCATGGGCCTTTTTAACACATGCTTCTCCACACCAGCCCTTTGCTGACAAAGAAGGATGCATAGCTTTTCAGTGGGCATTTAGTGTTTGAGCTCCCTGCTGGCTGGGCTTCTGGCGGCTATTAACCCAGACTGTATTTCTTTGTCTCTATTATAATGTGTGCACCCCAAAGGGTCCTCAGACTATTGATTTCTGCTCTAAGCAAACAACCCCCTCCCCGCCCAGGCCCTCTCCGCCCCCCAACCCCACGCCAAACCGTGATGTTGAAATGGACACCCACCATCCGTGACACATCTTCAGCCGGGTATGAATGCATGTAGTAATTTGTTTTGTCCTAACTTATTCGTTTGGTGGGCTGAGTCATGCATATGGAGGAAAGGCGTGACACGTGGGCGTGGCCGCCACTTAAAGAGCGCTTCCTGCCTGAAAGTACCAAATCAGACTTCTGAAGCGCGCGCGCGAGACGTTGCAGCAGGTTACATCGGACGGATCCAGGAATGAGGGCACAGCGCGGATATTCCGGGGCTGCCCTTCTAGCCGTGACATGGCTGCAGGGCGCGTGGTACGCGGTGCTGGCTGTGCAGTGCTCCCCGAGCCAGTACCCGCTGCCCACCCCACAAGGCACGAAATGCTGCGAGCGGTGCCTCACAGGTGAGCGCGCCTTTCGCGTCCGGACCGTGGCATGCTATGCATAATACAGCGCTTGCTACAGGCGACACGTCGTTTCTAAGCGAGAATGGGACCGAGGCGTAGCGAGACACGGCTGTTT